>NC_053147.1:42099324-42449661 GCF_016808335.1 Panicum virgatum | reverse complement strand
CCTCTATTAATTCTGAAAAATTTATTACAATCTCATCATAAGGAGTCTAATCTTCAGTTAAAATATTATTACCAGAACTTACATTATCTAGCCTGAGGATTTATTTCTTTGTGCTAGTACTAGCTGTTTTATTGATTTTTCCTGTTTTACCATTTGCATAAAATGGCCTGAAAATTTTACAGTAGGCTCAAAATTATATCCCCAATATTTAGTAAAAATTTCATTACCATTACTTGCATATTTTGTCCTGTACAATTTATTCTTGTTTCTAGAAGTAGCTGAGTAAAACATTTTTTATAATTATTCTGCTGCATCAAACTTGCTGAAATTTTTATAGTAGGTTGTTGGTTAAGTTATGCTTGCTGTGTAAAAGTTTCATGACCAGAGGCTAAGTTTATCTTTACTTTTGATATATATACATGTTTAGCTAGTATATGTTGGTTTACTTGAGTTGAGTAGGTTAGTTTGGTAACTCACACCTAGTTTCTTTTATGAACAAAAGCATGTTAGTTAATACTCTAAAAATGATTGCCCAATGAAATTGAAAAGGAAATTGCTGGATTACAACTTTATAGTGAATAAGTAGTAAACTGTTATCATCACATCAACTCATGCATGTGCATTCATGTAGATTCGACTACTCTCGCCGACGGTACGTACGAGCTGGTGCCGGAGTCTGAGAGTGAGCAGCGTGAAGCTCAAGTAAATCTAATTGAAGTTGCTGAAGACCTGAACCAAAGTTCAGAAGAGCCCAAGGCTAGCTCCGCTCAAAAAGGCAAGCCCCGGGTCATGTCCTATCTATTTTAAATTTATGCAACTTATTATTATTCCTATCTACTTGTGCATTCAAAACGGAATATCCAACGTAAATTTTTTTTGGAATTTGGGAAGAAAGAGATCGAAGTAACTCTACCTACACAAAAGGTGTAGCGGAAGAAAGCGTCGCCACCAATGTCTCCATCAGGTGACGACGACAAAACCCAAAGTATGGATAGTCTTGCTCGGGACGAGAAACTCGAGCCCTTGCCATGAGGTATGTGGTAGTTATCCATTCCTGCATTGGCATATAGGATAGTTTATATTCTTGCATAATTTCCCTTTCACATCATGGTATGTTTAAAATTCTCGCAAATACAAAAAATGTTTCATGTTTTGAATAAAACTCCCAACTCATATGTGTGGAAATCCGTGTAAGCTCTTATCATGGAGATGATGAATAGTTGCTCTGTCCATGCTTTGCAAGTGCCTGATATACAACTGTTTACTCTCCTAGTACTTGAACTAGTTGGTACATAAGTAGTTCCACAAAAATCTGGTTAGAGTGGGAGCATGAGCTTGATTTCCATGTCTAAGTTGTTGTGAGATTTGAGATAGCACGAATCGGAATAAAACTGCATGCTCAAGTAGGGAACCTCTCGGAATTTCTTTAAAATGAAACATGGTAAAGAATTCCGCTTTGGTTTACATGTCCTACCAAGAGCCATATTGTTTTATCATATGAACCGATATAAGCTATCTTGAGGTATTTTGAGCTTTGTCGAATGGTGAGTTTGTTCGAGGAAGGTACTTATCATCTACCGATCTTTCTCCTATGCGTACCCATTGTTTTGCTAGCCTCAAAATGTCTGGCATATCAATTACCTACTCTGGGTATTGATATCCACCTTCGCCAAACAATTCCCTTCACAACAAAACCCAAAATCTCCACAGTGAATCTATCCATCTCGAATGGTCTATCCAAGCAATGCTCCCTTCCAAAAACTCTATCATTATGGAGTGTGGGTCAGTCTTCTTTAAAAAAAAACTGGAGCAAAGCAATGAAAAAAAAACAAGACCCATACCTCCACTCAAGAGAGTTGAAATAAGGAGCTCAAATAAAAAGACCAAAAAAATTCTTTAAGTGTGAGTCCATTTTCTCCATCTCCTCTGAACATTTTACCCTCCATAAGATCAGGATTTGATCGAGTACCAACCTCTTACGAACCACTATTCGGCTTGGCAACACAAGTAACCAAGGTATGCTACACTCTTCCTACCCAAAACTCCACATATCAGCCTTAGAGTAGGAAGAAGATGGTCAAATTATCCGACCATGGTGAGGATCATACACCTTGAGCGACTTGAGAGTACCATCGGGGAATCTTAAACCACTTTTGAAAAACTTGCAAAACTCTAAGTTAGGAACCTGAACAGGAGGCAGGAAATATTGTGGTGAAGGTTGTTCAATCTCTCAACTGCCTAAGACGAGGGATGAAATGCGAGTAAGCCCCATCTCCAGAAACCAAGGTATGAGCCAACTTATTCAAAGTACATATGGGTTAGAGTATTATGTTGTGCATAAGGTTTCTGCAAGTTATGAGCATTAATGCAACTCCTGATCCACCAAGCCTCAGGTTTAGCTTTGCTCGAGGACGAGCAAAAGTTTAAGCTTGGGGGGGTGTTGATGGCCATTATTTCCTATTTTGACCGTCAACTTCTTGGGAATAACATGAGCTTTACACCATGTTCCATACATATTTTGCTTATTTCTAACAAGTGCAACAAGTTTTGGATGAGTTGTGATCGCAGGAACTAGTGTACCAAAAATCAGGAAAATGGACAAAATACTAGGCCGACCGGCCTACCCTAGGCCGGCCGGCCTGGCACCTCAACATACCATGCCACGAAACTTTGCCAGAGTGATCATGAGCACAAATACAAACCAATCCAATTTGGTTCCATCCAAAATTCACAAACAAAGACTGAAAGGCTTGAGCATGGAAGGTTGGGTCCACTTTCAGTGTCCAAACGCAGTTTCAAGACCTAAACCGCCTTGAGCAAGAATGTGCAACCGTTGATTAATGCGTCGGTGGAATGGAGGGCCGAGATGAGCCAAACCCAGGCCGGCCAGCCTAGGGGAGGCCGGCCGGCCTAACAATCACATGCTTTGGACCCAATCCTCTTCCACTGACATCCAGGAGACAATCCAAGCCGTCCACAAAAAGTCGGTGGCCAGATGGTGGGATCCCTAGGCCGGCCGGCTTAGGGGAGGCCGGCCGGCCCCACTTTGTGGCATCTCAAGCTCAGATTTGGCGTGGAAGTTAAGCACAACCGCCACAACTGCGTGCAACTGACGCTAGCCCAAATACCGACCTTGGAGCACTATAAATAGAGAGCAACACCCTCACTCTCAACAGACACCAAAGGAGCTCTCTTCTCTCATTCTTAGTTTCTAGAGTCGGTTAGGTAGTCTGGGAGTTAGAGATGAGTCGAGCTTGTCTCGGGATTCCAGAGTCGTCATCGAAAGTCGGGTATAAGCTCTTATATCTTTTCCTTTGACATTTATCAATTTAAGTAATCTTCTTTAACTTTTCGAGTCAGCTTTACTTTCCGCATTTATTTACCTTTCCAAGTCATCTTACTTGTGTGTGGAAGTAGTTCTCTAGCTTAGGCTTTGTACCTATCTTGTTTATCGGCATCTTATTTTACGGGTTTTCTCGCCCGGACTAGAGTATCTCAATTTAGTGCTCTAGGTTGAGGGGGATTTCTCTTGTTCGTGATAAGAGAAATCCTAACACCGAGTACGGACGTGGTTTCTCCCGTTGCACCTCCTTCGGCGAAGCAGCTATCATGATTGTCAATGACTCCTATGTCTTTGACAAAACCGATTTTTTCAAATGCTTCTACAATGGTTTCACCGAAGGCTCTACCATCTAGTTTGCATACCACGATGACAACAGAGAATATGAAAATCCTTTCAAGCTCAACCTTGATTCTTGGAGAAACGATGAAGAAGCCACAAATATCACGAGAGAGGCCATATCTCCAAGAATTCTGCCTGCTAACTTCACCTCTGGTAAGAGCTCAATTGGTTATGAGTTCTGCTACCCATCAGTTGTAGCCAGGCAACTGGGATTCGTCCAAGTACCGCCTCTCTTCTATTTTGCCGATAAGGTATAGGCGAGAAACCCAATCGGCACTGCTCTCACATACAATCGGCTGAAGAGTCTGGAGCCTATAGTCGATATGACACAGCTAGCTGATTGGCAAGTAGCACCACTTACCACCATCCCTTTTACACAATGGTGGTCAGAATGGCAAGATCACCTCTTCTGCGGATCACTGAAGGTCTACTGTATTGCCTTGGATGAAAACTACCAAGGTGCTGATGATGAGGTAAACATAGAAAAAACTCCTCTTGTTGCATTCTCATATTACACTGTCTTTCTGTATTCTGACAAATCTTCTTATTAGGCTAATGGCACTCCACCCCCAACAGTCAGTAGAAGCGGACAGCCGATTAGATATGTTCCACCAACTGACTATCCTCTTATCGGCTACAATGCGCCAACCCTTGCTGATATGGCCGCTGGCAAGAACCGAAAGGTAACCAGCACCAAAAAAACAATTTAGAAGACTCCAGGCTCCTTCAGTCGAACTCTAACCATCGCATCGGCACCAAATGCCGATGTTCCAGCAGATGCCACTCCTCCTCGTTCATAAGGTAATAAATAATTTTATTCTACTGATTGTAACACATTCCCTACTGATCTTATTATTTCACACGTGCAGACATAGCTGCCGAAGATACCGATGAGGATAATGACCAGGAGATTGCCTCCCAAACATCCCTAGTTGTCCAAGTACTTTTCTTATTTATTCATAATTTCCTGACAATCATTTGATATCTGCATTATCATATCAGATTCATCATCTTCCTTCCAAGAGGGCCAGAACAACTGCTTCACCAGTCCAGGTAATACAATCACCTTTCTTTTTCTAACTAAATTCTGCACCTGACATCGACTCCTTTATTCAGCATGCACCAAGCTTTGTGCAAGAGTCATCAATCATTCCTGACTCTGGTGCTTCAGCACTGCTACTTGCATCTTCCTCTGCACCGATCACCGATGAAGTTCCTCGAATTCAAGTAAGACATTTCATCATTTCCAGAAATTCAGAAGAGAAATCATCTAATTACCACCTCTCCTTCTTTGGCTAGGCACAGGACAGCCCAGACAACAGTCTGTTTTCTTTCCAACTAGGAACTAGTGGCGCAGAAGATGAAGTGACATCATCAGCAGAATCTGCTTCACTATCTGAAGAAACTAAGGCCAAACTCCAAGAAGTTCTACAGTTGTTGAATCAAGATATTGGCCAACTGGTTCAAGATGCTGAGCCGATTCGCAATATCATGAGGTCTCTGAAAGGTATTCTTCCTGAATCCCTTGAAGAGGCCCTGCACCCTGCTGCCTACATTGAGAGTCATCAAATTTTAGTCCTCAAAGCCCAAAAGCGTCTCTCTGATCGGCTTCACCAAGAGCAAACGATCAAACAAAGAGATGATCTGAAGAGTCTCATGGATGCAACCCGAGGGAAAATTGTTTCCCTGACCCAGTCCAAGGTAGCTATGGAGCAATCCAAAAGAGACCTAGAAGTCAAGTGGGATCGTCTCCTCAAGGAATTGGAACATGTGAACCGAGAAATTGCCGATGTGGACAACAGACTATCCCAACTTCCAACGGTTCTTCAGCAACTCGAAGCAAAGAAACAAGAACAAGCCCGCCAAACCTAGATAGACAGGTTTACCATCAACAAATCCTTTCAAGAACAGAGCCTTAAGATGCTTGCGCTTTTCATCCTCTAGTTTCTCAAAAGTAGCTGGTATGGGTTCCAAATTCAACTGAGCCATAGCCTCTTCCAAGTCTTGCTCCTCACAATCATCATCTGTTGCCATGAACTCACTAGGTAGCATGAAGACCATATTAATAGGTGCAGCCGATGATCCAGATGGTTGCTCTTCATCAGACTTTGGCTTAACACGCCAAACTTCAGATCTGACTCCCCTCCTAGGAGCCTCCCTCCTTTCCTCTTCTTCCAGGGCCTCTGTCTGACGCAGTCTCTAAACTCGTATCTTTTGTGACCTAGTCAATCCTCCTGGACACCATCGAGGCCGATCAATGTTGTCATGAACAGGCACTCTTTCTGGATCTCTGCGGTGTGGGTACTCATCAGGAATATGAGCAGCAGCAGCTTGTTCAACTCGCTCATCGGTAGAAATCCTTCCTCCTGCAGGATCACGCAGCATGGTCCTGCCCCCCAGCCGATCATGCACTGAAACCCTGCCCCCAGCCAATCATGTATAGAGATGCGTCTATCATTGCTCCTCTCTCTAATAATCGGCCCTCGAGGCCTCTGGTCGAAATGTGGCTTCTTGAATGATCGGTCATCACGATAGAAGTTGTTGCACTCTGGACAATTATCCACTGTCGGCAGAGTCAACCCTTCTTCCCAACAATACACAAAGAAAGGACACTTCCAATGTCCCTCATGTCGTCTGGCAGATTCTTCCCGGCATTGTCTTCTCTCTTGATCACACTGGAATTTGTTCAACAGCATCTGAGACATGACCTTCTTCTTAGGCGTCGCCGATTCTTCTCTCTGTTGCGGCCCTTTGCCTTTAGCATCATCGGCCATAATCTGTGCTTTGGGATCAACAGCACCAGACTCCTTTGCTGATTGTGATGTGAGAATTTTGGTTTGTAAAGCATTACCCTTCTTTCCAACATCTACCATATTTGGTGGAAACGGATGCCCATCAACCTTCATCGGCTTTTTAGGTGTCTCAAACTTGAGCCTACCTTGCTCTATAGCCGATTGTATCTACTGACAGAATACCTTGCACTCATTGGTATCATGAGATGTCGCATTGTGCCGCTTGCAATACTTGATATTTTTTAATTCATGATCTGTCGGGATCTTATGATATGGCTTTAACTTAATTTGTCCCTCCGACAGCAACAGGTCGAAGATCTTGTCAGCTTTGGTAATATCGAACCCATACTTCTCGGGTTCTTTGTTACCAAAAGGACATGAGATCGGCTTTTTACTATTCTGAACCCATTCAGCCAATCCCACCATCTGATCATCATCTGAATCAGAAGAATCTGAGTAGTCAACGAAGTTAACCTTTTTCTGGAAGTTGCTCCTCTTCTGTTCATATGGTCTTGCCTCTCCTGTCATCCTGTTAGCCATCTGACTGATGCTGTAGAACTCCTGAGAAGCATACTTCTCCTTGATGTGTGGCAGGAGTCCTTGGAAGGCAACCTCTGCTAGCTGTTGATCAGACAGAACCAGACTAAAGCACCGGTTCTTGACATCCCTGAACCTTTGGATGAAGGTAGCGATCGATTCATCGTTTCTTTGCCTCAGGTTGGTCAAATCGGTCAACTTCATCTCCTTCACACCAGAGTAGAAGAACTGGTGGAACTGTTTCTCTAGATCGGCCCAGTATATGATGGAATTGGCTGGTAATGTAGTGAACCATGTGAAGGCCGATCCAGACAAGGACATGGAAAACAAATGCACTTTTAATGCGTCGTGTTGAGCTGCCTCTCCACACTGCACAATTGTAAGGATCACCAGGGTGTCCGACCCTAGAGGGGGAGGGGGTGAATAGGGTCGCTAATCGCTTTCTATCCTTGGGCTCAATCTATTTGCATGAGATAAACCTAACACATCCTACACATGCTAGTTATGACTAATGTTTATCTATGCTACTCTCTACTTACCCCTAAAAGACTTGCAACCTATAGCCAATCCTAATCAAACTAACTAGGAAAGTAAAGGCACGCAAGATAGAGTGAATACGGAAACGTAATACGGTAAGTAAAGAGGTAAGGGAGAGAATATGCAAACTCCCATGAAGACACCAAGACACACGATTTAACGTGGTTCGGTTAGGACACCAAGTCCCTCTCTACGTCCACGGCCACTTGTCCAACAAGAACAAGTGTGATGCCAAGTCTCTTCGCTTGATCACCGTCTTGCATTCGCTACCAAGGCTCCCGGCAAGCAAAGGCTAAGTGACCCCAAGTCACCAAGACAAGGCCACCGCCACCATCTCTCTCGAAGCGTCACCAACGGCACCATCTTCACTATCGGAGCTTCTCACCAAGAGGGGTCTCCTTCCCCGCACAAAGTGTCGTTGCCTCTCCACACCAAGTCGGAGGGTCATACGACGAGTACACAAGATGCTTGCCACAGCAAGGCTTTCACTCAAGCTTACTCTCTCAAGAGCTAAGCCTAACCAAGCACTAAGCACTCTCACAAGTGTGCTTAAGCCTATATGATGTACAATGAAGCTCTATGGTGGTTGGATGTGTTCTTCAAGTGTAGTAGCTTTCAGCAACTCCTGCACTGCCAAATGAGACGTGGGGTGGCATATATAGCCCAACTCTCCAAACTAGCCATTGGGAAAAGGCTGACGAAATCCCTTAACGCCAGTTGATCCGACGCTCAGTTTTTGTCATCACCGGTTTAACCAGTGAGTGTATTTTCCCAGCAACTAGCTGTTACTGCTCCAACGGCTACTTGATCAATTGCACCGACGCTCTTGAAATCATCGTCAGTTTAACCGGTGAGTGCAAGCTCAGAAACCCCCCGAAAAATGGAATCTCTGGACAACTGCACCGACGCTCACTTTGCCTTGATCGCCGGTTTAACCGGTGCCTGTAAAACTCCTGCTGTTTCTTCGGCCTCCAAGTCCATTACACCAGTGAGTGTAAAACACCCAATGTCGGTTAATCCGGTGCCAAGTTCATTGCACCGATGAGTGCAATTTGCTCATCATCGGTTTAACCGGTGATAGCAAATTGTCTTCGTCTTGATCTTTTCGACTTGGATTTCTTCACGGTCTCATCAATTCTTGTCCCTTGAACCACCGTAGGGGCGGCCCTTCAGGCCTAGCTACGTCTATCTTCTCTTTGTCATCACTTGAATCTAAAAGCCAGAGAATGGTCATCTTAACAATCATATTAGTCCAAGTGTTGTGTTGTCTATATCAATCACCAAAACATTATGTTGAAATATGGCATGAGAGGCCATTTTCGCTACAACAATGAATCTGTTGATATATTCGACTGTGGAGACTTCCCCCTGTCCAAAAAAATTGGTGAAATCTGGAAGCTTGTACTTGTGGGGCAATGTCAATTGATCATAAGCAGCTGGATATAGTCGAGTGATTGCCTGTCACTCGCAAGCTCTATAGGAATTGCTTGTTTACTTTCTGTTATCAATATAAGGACGACAGACAGGGTTGTGTTCGATATCATGACCTTATGTGAGACCCCGTCTGTGTTGATGAACTTGCTAAGGTCGCGGTGTGTGGTAGTGCTGGTTAAGTTTTTGAACGTACTAGCCACATGCCGTAAATATGGTACGCGGTAAGCCTAGTAACCGATTGGACCGGGGAGTGGATATACTGACACTCTCTCTTAGAGATAGGTTTTTAATTATTTTATGTCGATCAACACTGCGGCTAGGAGGGACAAGGTTGGACCTTGGAGCCCTGTAGTCGGGGAGAGTGATCCTATCCACAAGCCGGAAAGAAAGGCAAACGGTCGTTTGGGAACGACCCGACGGTGTTCCAAACGTGTGTGTTAGGTCCGCCTGGCCAAGTTAACAAATTCGATTCGAATCGTCTACTTCCCAAAGTTTGGGACTGCTTGATCTCTTTGCCACACAGAGTAATAAGGGCAACACTATTATGATCAATTTTGATGTTTGCTTAAAGATCTACCATGGTTGAGTAGTAGTTGCTTACATAGAATGGTTAATCAACTAAAATCTTGGAAGCTAAAATTTGAAAGTAAGGACCTACTCTTTATTGCTTTTCAGCAAAAGGAAAACCAGAGCCTCACAGAACCTTGCATAGTCTAGTTAGGTGGGCTACGTATACCCGTTGACGGTTAAGTCTTGCTAAGTATTAGAATACTCAGCTTTGCTGTTGAAACCCTTTTTCAGGTATGAGTTTTGAGGACCAAGTCGCTAGTTTGTCTTGGCCCTGCTCTTTGCCTCCTGGTTGGTCCGTAGAGTGGGATACGTCTTCGGCCGGCAATGACCCTTACGAGTGATACCATGCTTGGGCTAGCCTGGTATACTTTTGCAACGTGTTGTAGCCGTAGTGTTCTATTTCTGCTGCTTTTCAAACTCTGAAGTTAAAGTTATGGCTTGTATAACTGTTTTACAAAGTTTGGTTTTGTAATAAGTACTTTGAAACATGTTGTAATCACTACTTTGCCTGTGTTGTAAAATTGTGGTTGTAATATCTCTGGACTCGCCTTCGCGCGGGGTCTGCTTTTTCGATCCGAGAACCGGTGGTTGTATCGGGACGTTACCCGACAGACCAAGAATTATTCCGTTTGAAGTGCGTTTGAGCCGGTATTGCCTTTATGGTGATGGCCTGCGCACTTGAGCTGGGATAATTCAGGTGGTTCTGCCACAGCTGGTATCAGAGCTGCAAACATACACCAGAGGTGTTGGAACCATAAAAATCGATTTCCGTATAAAGTTAACCAACAAGGTATTTTTGAAACTGACGTAGTTTCGTTAAGGGTTGTGCATAGAACGTAAAGTCCTAATGAATTTATGGGAATTACTAGGTGGCTATCTATGTATGGTTTATGTTATCTGACTTCCAGCACTTTACATTTTTGTCAAACCATACTCACAAGCAACCCTTAATTTTTGTAATGACTCACCTACGTTAAGGTAAGAAGGTAAGGATCCTCAGTCAGCTGAGGGAGTCTGACCTTCCTGTCGGTGATGCGAGTCGAACGCTGCCCTCAAGCAGTGGCTTACTTGAGGTGCTCCCAATATACCAAATATTAGTTGACTATATTGGAAGTAAAGTGTACTCAGTCAGCTGAGGGAGTCTGACCTTCCCGTCAGCGATGCGAACCGAACGCTGCACTCAAGCAGTGGCCTACTTGAGCTGCTGTCAATATACCGACCTCGGTCGACTATATTGGGAGTAAAGAAACTTGTGAATATGCCACTGAGTAGCGTATGTTAAACGTTGGCCATACGGCGGAAATTGTATGGCTGCCGCTTCTATAGTGAGCGGTAATGTATGGGGACGCTTTCATGAGTGCTGGCATGAAAGGTTCAATGGATATATATATATATATATATATATATATATATATATATATATATATGTTCTGTCAATCTTCTACAGGTACCCTAACCGCGATTCGATAAGTTAAGAATGGTTAGAATTTATCGACTAGCTATATAGGGAGAGTCGTATCTATATTATGCCACCGTGCTAACCACGTAAGCCCAACAATAGTTGGCAATTGTTTATCTTGTGAGGAATGAATAGGTCATGCATGCATATTTGGTTGATGTTTCCTTTGATTCCTAGAATTGGAAAATGTTACATGAGTCTTCTTAAGGAATCTCTAGAGTTTGTTTTCATGAATATGTTTTAGTGTGGTTAAACAAAGGGTTGAATGAAAACTTGGTTTGAGAGAGGGAGTTTGAGTCATGTCTTTATCCCTAGTTCCATCTTGATGTCTTGATGATCTTTTCGTTCCATAGAATCTCAATTGATGAACCAGTACCATTGATTGTGGGAGCAAGAAAAATGTATCTAATGGATGTCTTCCATAATTATAGATTGTTGGTCATACTCGTGGAACTCCTGATGGCTTCGGTCGTGAAGCTGGCAGTGGATCTCAACAGCCACTGCCACCCCCGTCAAATCTGGCCGAGCTAATGGCCATGCAAACTGAATTGCTTCGCCAGCTGGTCCAAGGGCAGCAAAATCAGCCACACCAGCAGCACGGAGGACGTGAGGCACAACCAGCGGGTTACCAGGAATTCTTTGGTACCCAACCTCCGCTTTTCAGCAAGGCTGATGACCCACTGGACACCGATGCTTGGCTCCGTACTATCGATTCTAAGTTTGCTTTGCTAGCGGTACCTTGTGCTGATGCAAACAAGGCCCACTTTGCCGCCCAGCAACTTCGTGGTCCTGCATGTATATGGTGGGATCATTATTGTGCGATGCAACCTGCTGGACATGTCATTTATTGGGAAGAATTTCGGAATGCTCTTAGGTCACATCATATCCCTGATGGACTGATTGAAAGAAAGTTGAATGAGTTCTTGGCTCTGAATCAAGGAACCCGCACTATTCTAAAATATGCACAGGTCTTCAATCACTTGTGCTAGTATGCGGGCCATCATGCTGATACTGATGCCTAGAAGCATGATCGTTTTCGACGTGGCCTCAATACCAAGCTCAAGGAACACCTGAACCTTATTCAGCCAAATACCTACAATGAGCTGGTCAACCTGGCCATTACTCAAGAGGACTGTATTGTTGCACATCGCGCAGAAAAGAAGCGGAAGGCACCAACAGGACCCTCGAGTGCTCAGCCACCGAGGTATCGTCTGGTGTAGAACACTCCACCCAGACCTCCACAGAGAAATGCCCCAATGGGCAGGCTTGATTTTAGCCCGCCTCGGCAGCAAGGAGGATTCAGACCTCCAGTGCCTCAGCAGCAGCCGCAGCAGTTTGGCCCAAGGCCAAATGCCCCACAGTTCAATCGTGGGAATGGTGATAATCGATGCTTCAACTGCGGCAGTACTTCCCACTTTGCCAAGAATTGTCCGCAGCCTAGAAAGAATTATCCAGGGCAGAACGCCAACCAGAACAACAACAAGGGCAAGGACAAAAGGCAAGCGGTGCAAGTCCAACAGGGGCGAATTAATTTCACTACTCTTGCAGAGCTTCCCGAAGGAGCACCAGTCATGACGGGTACTTTCTCTATTCACAATAAACCCGCAGTCATATTGTTTGATTCTGGTGCAACTCTTAGTTTTATAAGTGCCAAATTTGGAGCAAGGATAGGATTGGATTTTTGTCATGTCAAGAAATCTTACATGATAGCAACTCCTGGTGGAAAGATAGCTTCCAAACAAATCACTACACATGTACCACTTAAGTTGGGTAGCAAAGTATAAAGACAGATTTGATTTTGTTGAACTTAGAAGGCATGGATGTTATTCTGGGCATGAATTGGATTACTACACATAAAATACTGTTAGATATTTCTTCCCGAGCTATCGAGATAGATTCACCATATCAAGGAGCCACCATAATCTATCTACCACAACAAGAGTGCTTCAACTCTTGTGCCTATGCTACAAAAGAAGTTAAGATTGAAGATATTCCTGTTGTGTGTGAATATGTGGACGTATTTCCAGATGATTTACCTGGAATGCCCCCAGATAGAGATATCGAGTTCGTTATTGAGCTTCAACCCGGTACCGCCTGTAACGACCCGGCCCGGGATAACGGCTAAGATCTACTCTTCAAGTTGAGTAAACCACACCTAATAATTAATCCACTTGCGCTTTCGTCCTCGCTTCGCGCAAAAAGGATCGATCCGGAATTAATTAGCTCCCCGTGACTCGGTATTTAAATTGGTCTGGCTCTCAACCAACTTTCAGTATGGGACAATTCCCGCGGATGAACAGTGTCGCGAAGCTACAGTATTTCTAAGAGGCTACAGTACTCTAGCTACAGTAACCCATCTTGCTACAGTACCCGGCCCGACACTATTCCCCTGGGCTGTTACACCGCCCCTATTTCTAAGAGGTCGTACCGAATGCCTCCAAATGATTTAGCAGAATTAAAAATCCAACTTCAAGACCTCCTTGACAAGGGCTTTATAAGTCCAAGTTCTTCACCCTGGGGATCTCCAGCCCTGTTTGTGAAGAAGAAGGACAACAGTTTGAGGCTATGTGTTGATTATCGACCACTCAATGCGGTTACTATTAAAAACATGCATCCTCTTCCCCGCATTGATATACTGTTTGATCAGTTAGCTGGAGCCAAGGTTTTCTCTAAGATCGATCTTTGTTCTGGCTACCATCAAATAAAAATCAAGCCATGTGATATTCCAAAAACAGCTTTCACGACCAGATATGGACTCTATGAGTATCTGGTTATGTCTTTTGGTCTTACCAACGCCCCAGCATATTTTATGTACTTGATGAATTCAGTCTTCATGCCGGAGCTGGATAAATTCGTCGTGGTATTCATTGTCGATATCTTGATCTACTCCAAGAATGAAGAAGAGCATGAGCAGCATTTACGTATCGTTCTTCAGCGATTACGAGATCATCATCTTTATGCCAAATTCTCCAAGTGTGAATTTTGGCTGGATAGTGTGAAATTTTTAGGCCATACTATCTCCAGTGATGGTATATCCGTTGATCCAACTAAAGTACAAGAAGTGATGGATTGGGAATCTCCTACTTCAGTTCATCAAATTCGCAGTTTTCTTGGTTTAGCTGGATACTATCGTCGATTCAATCCTGATTTCTCCAGAATAGCCAAGCCTATGACGGAGTTATTAAAGAAGGGAGTGAAGTTTGTTTGGAATGATAAATGTGAAGAAGCCTTTCAAACTCTCAAAGCACGATTGACTACTGCTCCAGTGTTGGCTACACCGGACAATACCAAACCTTTTGATGTCTATTGTGATGCTTCTTGTACGGGACTTGGTTGTGTGCTTATGCAAGACAACCGAGTTATTGCTTATGCATCAAGAGCTCTCCGGAATCATGAGAAGAATTATCCAACACATGATCTGGAGTTAGCAGCTGTCATTCACGCTCTTAAGCTTTGGAGACATCATCTTATGGGAACTCATTGTAATATTTACACTGACCATAAGAGTCTCAAATATATCTTCACCCAAGCTGATCTCAACATGAGACAGAGACGCTGGCTAGAGTTGATAAAGGATTATGATCTAGAAGTGCACTATCATCCAGGAAAGGCTAATGTGGTTGTGGATGCACTCAGTCGCAAGTCACAATGCCATTGTCTATCTGTAGAGCCATTCAATGAAACTCTATGCTAGGAAATGATGAAATTAAACCTAGAAATGGTACCTCAAGGAAGTTTGAACCATATATCTATTGAGCCTACACTTCATGATAGCATCATCATGGCACAATTACATGATGAAGGTATCAAAATCATCAAGGAAAAGCTATCCCAGGAAGAAGCAAAATATAAGTGTTTTCGTGTGGATCATAGAGGAGTTCTATGGTTTGAATCTCGACTTGTTGTACCCAAGAATCATCAGCTTAGAAAGCAAATCCTTGATGAGGCACATCCATCAAAGTTTTCTATTCATCCCGGTAGCACCAAGATGTACCAATATCTTAAACAAAATTTCTGGTGGACACGAATGAAAAGAGAGATCACCAGATATGTTTCTGAGTGTGATGTCTGTCAAAGAGTTAAGGCTAGTCACTTGAAAGTAGCTGGTACTCTCCAACCTTTACCCATTCCATCCTGGAAATGGGAGGACATCAGTATGGATTTTATTGTCGGTTTACCCAACACTTCTCAGAAGCATGATTCTGTTTGGGTAATCGTTGATAGACTCACCAAGACCGCCCATTTTATTCCGGTTCATACAACTTATTCTGCAAAGAGGTATGCAGAGATCTATCTTGACCAAATTGTTCGTTTGCATGGAGTTCCAAAGACGATCGTTTCTGATCGTGGGGCTCAATTTATTGCACATTTCTGGGAGCAATTACAAGAATCCCTTGGAACTAAATTGATTCGTAGTTCAGCTTATCATCCACAAAAAGATGGGCAAATTGAACGAATCAATCAAATCCTTGAAGACATGTTGAGGGCATGTGCTATTCAATATGGCAAGAACTGGGATAAGTGCCTAGCACTGGCAGAGTTTTCATATAATAACAATTATCAATCCAGCTTGCAAATGGCACCATTTGAAGCGTTATACGATCGAAGGTGTCGAACTCCTTTGAGTTGGTCGCAAGCTGGAGAACGCAAAGTATTTGGGCCAGATCTAGTTACTGAGGCAGAAGAGAAGGTCAAGATTATCCAGGCTAATCTTAAAGTAGCCCAATCAAGACAGAAAAGTTATGCAGACAAAAGAAGAGATCCTTTACAGTTCAAGGTAGGGGATTTCGTATATTTGCGAGTATCTCCTACTAGAGGTGTTCAACACTTCGGTACCAAAGGGAAATTAGCACCTCGATACATCGGACCATTTGAAATCATCGAAACTTGTGGACCCGTTGCCTATCGACTTTGTCTTCCTTCTCAGTTGGCCGCCATTCATGATGTCTTTCATGTATCACAACTCAGGAAGTGCATCAAGGTACCCACTGAGATCCTTGAACCACAAGATATCGAGATTGAATCCGATCTATCCTATACGGAGTATCTAATCAAGATTCTTGACACCAAGGAAAGAAGTACTAGAAGGGAGAAAGTTAAAATGTACAAGATCTAGTGGAATCATCATACCGAAGAAGAAGCCACTTGGGAGACTGAAAATTTTCTCCAAAGAAACTTTCCCGACTTTCTTAGAGCAAATTCAGGTATCCAACCTTACCATTCCTTTTCTTCCAGTAATATCGGGGCGAGATTCCTTTTAGGGGAGAAGGCTGTGACACCCTAGGTGTCTGCACATTAAAACTGCATTTATTTCCTATGCTTCATGTGTGAAATTATTTGAGTAAGGGCCTATTTGAAAATTTTAAGGACCTTTGTGTAACTATGAATTGTTCCAGGGTCATCTCTATAGTTATATTTGAATAGGATGTGTGATTATAGCTTTTATGGAGGGATTATTTTCAAAATTCAGTGCAATCATTGCATGGAAGGAAATCTTTCGTTTCAGCCTAAGTTTAAAGTGAATTTACCTTGAAAAAGACAAAAGTCCTTTGAATTCAAAATCCCTTCTATGTTTTCAAAATTAGCTCTTTATCCTTTGATCAAATCAATTTTTGCAAAACATCAAAGTTGTAGATCTTGAAAAGTTGAACAACTTTCATGTTGGGTACTTTTTCATTTGAGCCCTAGATTAAAAGTTATTGCTGGTTTACAGTTAGGTCCCTGAAATTTCGGAAATTGCAAACCAGTCTAGATTCTTCCACCTCCTGCCTGCCTCTCTGCTTCTCCTCTCACCACCGCTGTGCAGCGCCGCCCGCCGCATTGGGCCGGCCAGAGGCCACCTCCTGCTCGCGCTGGCCTCCCACGCGTCGCGCCCGACCTCCTCTACCGCTCTTGGCCTTCGCGCTAGAGCTTCCCCTGACTCGCCACGCGCCCAGAAGACCGCCCGCGGCCGTCGCGGTGGCAAGCTCGCTGCAGAACCCCGGCCCTCGTTCTCGCGCGCGCTTGAGCACTACAAATAGCCCCGCAACCCGCTCCCTTCATTCATTTGTCGATTCCCCAACCGTAGAGCCCGGACACCACCACCGCCATCCGCAGAACGCCGGCAAGCTCAAGCCGCCGTCGAACCGTGCCTCCACCGCCGCTCCGCCCACGCCAACCCCTCCATTAGCTTTGCCTCGTCTCCGCGAAGCTAACCGACCCCTCCTCCTCACCCAATCCCCACTGGAACCACCCCGCCGCCGTAGTCGAGCTCCGCCAGCCGCTGCTCGCCATCAACGCCATAGCTCCGGTCCTCCTCTCGAGCTCCCAAGCCACCCAAGGGTTCGCCTTGGCCTCCTCTCCGTTTTTCCCACCCTAAATCTCGCCGCCGGTGACCCCTCTCGCCGGATTTGGCGGTCAAACCCCGCGGCCTCTCTCTGACCTCGGCAGGGACCCCTCGGTTAGAATTCAAGGAAACCCAGGGGGTTATTTGAATAGCCCAAGACTCATATGAATAGTAGCAGCAAGGACCTCTTTGTTATTTTTGGCTGTAAACTTTGAAATTCCATAGAAATTCGTAGAAAACTCAAAAAAATGCAAATCTTGATTTTTTGGAATCCTCATGAATATATCTTTGCATTAGAAGCATAATATGTTGGGTGTTAGTTGAGAGTTTTTGCTGCAAAAATAGATTTGTGTTACTAGTGTTTAAATGCTAGTTGTTATTATCTTTTTCTTAACTGATGATTGAAACCATGTTTGGCTATGAAATTTTTATGGTAGTGTAATCATGTGATGTCCGAGTAGCTATAAAAATTTCGTGGTCAGTTCTCATGTCTAGCTATTTCTATGATTTAATGCTTGTTAAGTAAGATTTAATCTTGTTAAATAGGTTTCTTACCTAGAAAATCCTGGTAATTTTTGTAGATCCTTGTTTTAGTCATAGGTTACTGTCTGTAAAATTTGTGCATGATTTCATGAGCAGAACAGAAGCTAAAAATGAATCTTTTTAAATTGCTGTCAATTTTGTTTATTTCCTCATAATTAATCCTGTGCATAATAAATTCTGAAAAATTTGAGAGGTGTTCATAATCATATGAAGTCTGTTTTGAAAACTTTTGAGCTTCATAAGTGTTGTGGTTTGTTCTATAGAATTAAATCTTGATCTACGTGCTATCTTAATAATTGTTTTATTCTGATTAAAGAGCTACATGAGTTGGCCTGATTTTTACAAGATAGATTACTCTGTTTACCTTCTATTTAATGTAATTTTTTCTGAGTTTACTACTGTATGTGTGCTGAGTTGTTTATTTATTAGCAAACCATGATTTACTTGCTATAGGAAACAACTACCACTTGTTTATGAAGTTAGTAAGCTTCTTTTGTGCCATTGATCATGATGCCTTGTGTAGTTAGAAATGTTAAGTTACTACTCTATAAACGATTGCCCATGTAATACGATTGTTTGCCATTTGTTAGACTGCAACTTTATCGTGATATGAGTGTGTTTATAATACTGTTCTTGCATCACATATAGATACTTCGGTGTTAACTGACGGAACGTACGAGCTGATCCCGGATTCCGAAGGAGGTGATCTTGAAGCTCAATTGAACACTGCTGTACTAACTGAAGCCCCAGACCAAAGTTCGGAAGAGCCCAGGGCTGAAATAGTTAGTGACTACCAAGAAGGCAAGCACCGGACATAACCCATATTTCAAATTACTACCATTTATCGTTCTTACTTATTTGTGCATTTACAGTTCTTAGGATTTGAATTAAAACCCTAGATGCATGATCCTAGGAACCTATGTACTAAACACTAGACCTGAGTTCGAATAATTGCTAAGCTTATAGGACAGGTAAAAGTCGAGTGATTGCCTGTCACTCGCGAGCTCTATAGGAATTGCTTGTTTACTTTCTGTTATCAATATAAGGACGACAGACGGGGTTGTGTTCGATATCATGACCTTATGTGAGACCCCATCTGTGTTGATGAACTTGCTAAGGTTGCGGTGTGTGGTAGTGCTGGTTAAGTTTTTGAACGTACTAGCCACATGTCGTAAATATGGTACGCGGTAAGCCTAGTAACCGATTGGACCGGGGAGTGGATATACTGACACTCTCTCTTAGAGATAGGTTTTTAATTATGTTTATGTTGATCAACACCGCGGCTAGGAGGGACAAGGTTGGACCTTGGAGCCCTGTAGTCGGGGAGAGTGTTCCTATCCACAAGCCGGAAAGAAAGGCAAACGGTCGTTTGGGAGCGACCCGACGGTGTTCCAAACGTGTGTGTTAGGTCCGCCTGGCCAGGTTAACAAATTCGATTCGAATCGTCTGCTTCCCAAAGTTTGGGACTACTTGATCTCTTTGCCACACAGAGTAATAAGGGCAACACTATTATGATCAATTTTGATGTTTGCTTAAAGATCTACCATGGTTGAGTAGTAGTTGCTTACATAGAATGGTTAATCAACTAGAATCTTGGAAGCTAAAATTTGAAAGTAAGGACCTGCTCTTTATTGCTTTTCAGCAAAAGGAAAACCAGAGCCTCACAGAACCTTGCATAGTCTAGTTAGGTGGGCTACGTATACCCGTTGACGGTTATATCTTGCTGAGTATTAGAATACTCAGCCTTGCTGTTGAAACCCTTTTTCAGGTATGAGTTTTGAGGACCAGGTTGCTAGTTTGTCTTGGCCCTGCTCTTTGCCTCCTGGCTCATCCGTAGAGTGGGATACGTCTTCGGCCGACAATGACCCTGACGAGTGATACCATACTTGGGCTAGCCTGGTATACTTTTGCGACGTGTTGTAGCCGTCGTGTTCTATTTCCGCTGCTTTTCAAACTCTGAAGTTAAACTTATGGCTTGTATAACTATTTTACAAAGTTTGGTTTTGTAATAAGTACTTTGAAACATGTTGTAATCACTACTTTGCCTGTGTTGTAAAATTGTGGTTGTAATATCTCTGGACTCGCCTTCGTGCGGGGTATGCTTGTTCGATCTGAGAACCGGTGGTTGTATCGGGACGTTACCCGACAGACCAAGAATTGTTCCGTTTGAAGTGCGTTTGAGCCGGTGTTGCCCTTATGGTGATGGCCTGCGCACTTGAGCCGGGATAATTCAGGTGGTTCTGCCACACCTAGAAGCTGGGAGGAGCGATGGAAGGCTCCCGGATAGAGGTGGAAGCGACAAGCTTCCAGAAGAGGGGGGTGACAAGAAGCTTCCTGAGGAGGAAGGCGGCGAGAAGCTGCCTGAAGAAACCCCTGCAGGTAAACTCATAATGCCTTGTACTGAAAAAGTACTTTTCTTTGCTCTTAGTTTGGTTAAGTAACCCATTTTTCCTCTAGATTCCCGAAATCCAGGGACTACTGTGGGGAGGATTGAAGATGTGCTGGAAAAGGCAATCTCTGAGGTGCGGGCGAGTGCTTCCCATGTCTCATCGGGAAGTGTCGTGCCGCAAGAGAAGCTGAAGCTTGCCTTCAAGCTGATGGGGATAAGTAGTCGAGTACCTTGAGTACTTACGTATAGATCGAGTAGTGTATACTGATCATTTTGCTTTTACTTCTTGGCAGGAGGTGTTGGAGGAGGGGAGTAGCCAGCCCTCGGACAATTCGGAGCTAAATGCTCTAAGAGAGCGGGTAAAAACGCTCTCGTCCGAGAAGGCTGCCCTTCAGGAGAAAATCAAGAAACTCTCCAAGGCCAAGAAAGGTTAGTCTTCAGCATATATGATGCAATCAACTAGATTAATCTGCCTGGTGTTTATAAGCCTTTCTTTTATTCGAGTACACAGCTACCTCGAAATCATTAATGATTGAGGAAAGCTTAGTACTGGATTTAAAGATTCTTATGTACCGAAACGCAGATGAAATTGAAAAGCTCAATAAGATCAAGGAGGACTCTGACCGGGAGGCGGTGACAGCTCTTAAGCGGCTCAAAGACCTATCAGAGTCTCGAGACTTGATGCAACAGGAGCTCATAGAGCTGAGGGATGCTGCTCAAGAAGTGGCAGGGCTTATGGAGATCCCGGAGGGGAGTGAAGGCGAACCGCTTACATTGGCGAGGAGACTTCGCCATGTTCCCGAGAGCTTTGAAAGGTACGTCTCCACAACCACCCGATAGTACGTGGGGCATGTACTCGGGTTGGTGAAGTCCGTATGGCAGCCCCGCCCGACATAAACCGGCTTAAGTGCGCTAACCATCATCAAAACGACAATCAGGGTTAACACGCACTTAAAACAGAGCAATCCGGTAGTGCTGTCGGGTAAAATCCCGATAAAACCACTTAAACCTGGATCGAACAAAGCAGCATAACTCACACGAAGGCGAGTCTAGAGATTACAACAATACACCATATATTACAACACAGAGTTTAACTTAACAGTAGAATTACAAACCGAGTTCCAAATTTAACAAAGTACTTTTCAAAGCCAACACATAAGAAGTTCACCAGAGTCCTTTATTTTAGCGGAAAGTAAACACGGGAGCTAACGACGATATGGATGTCTCGAGAAAGCCCGATACAAGACATCACTCATTCTTGTCATCATTGGCCGGGGACGCATCCCACTCCACGGACCAACCAGGTGGGAGAGTGCAAGGCCAGGTCAAACTGGCAATCATGTCCTCAAAAGTATTTCCTGAAACAAAATGAGCCACAAGCAAGGCTGAGTATTCTAATACTCAGCAAGGCTTATCCGAATGAGGGTATATTTAGCCCTTTAACTAGACATGCAAGGCTTTTGGCTTGAGGGGTTTGTTTTGCCAAAAAGCAGTACAGAGTAGATCCTTAATCTTAGGTTTTAGCTTTCTGGTTCTAGTTCAATTAACCACTCTAGGTGAGCATCTATCCAATAGCATACATGGTGTAAACAATTATCTTTCATCAATCAACTATACTCATCATCATCATCTTTCACTTCTTACTCTATGTAGCAGAAGGGTTAAGCAGTCTCAACAACCGGTGAGAAACGGACGATTCGAATCGAATTTGTTAACCTGGCCAGGCAGACCTAAACACACGTCACGTGGTTACTCACAGAGTCACACGTGCAACTTTTCCCTTCAATTCCCGCTTCACGGAACAGGCCCACCGCCCTCAAGTACAGCAGTACGACGACTCTGTACTCGCCATTAGCTAGATGTGAACGAGTTCAAGACGGTGGGGAGTATATTCCGGCTGCGGTTCAATCCAGTACTTGAGCTTACCGATTACCATATTCTCGGCATGTGATTAGTACGTTCAAATGCTTAACCACCACTACCACACACTGCGGCCTTATCACTTTTCACTAAACAGACGGGGCATCCAGAGTATCACGACCCCGCCCGTAGACCTTATAGTGGTAGCAAGTAGTAAACAACCAATTCCTATAATTTCTCGCGAGTGACCGGAAATCACTCGACTTCTACCGAACCATTAGCATAGCTAACTAGCGACCTACACATACTAGTGTTCAAGCATCGGTACCTAGGATCATGCAACTAAGGTTTCAGTCAAATCCTGTAACTTAAATGCACAAGTAGATAGGAACAATAATAAGTTGCATAATTTAAAATAGAAGGACATGCTCCGGGGCTTGCCTTCCTGGGCGTAACTGGATCTGGGCTCTTCCGAAATCGTCTTCGGGTCTTGCACAGCTTCAGTTAGATTAACTTGAGCTTCACGCTGCTCACTCTCGGACTCGGGCACCAGCTCGTATGTTCCGTCAGCGAGAGTAGTAGTATCTATATGAGATGCAATGCACATGGGTGTAACACCCTAATTTAAATTTCAGCATTTTTTTTAATAAATTTAATTGGCTTTATTTAAATTTCTAAGGTTTATTGTGTTTAGTTGGCATTTAATCTAATTTTTGTTCCTTAAGTAATTAAAATTTATCATAGGTTTAATTTTTGTGTTGCATTCATGCTGGTGCATAGTTTCAATGATTTGAGTGTGGTTGAATTCAAATTTGTATTTGAATTCAAACCTTGTTTGAATTAGGAGAAGAAAAGTTTAGAAATAGAAAGGAAGAGAAAGCCCAAAACTAGAAAACCCAACCCAGCCTGAAACCCGGCCCAAACCCCAACCGCCATAGCCCAGCCAGCGCGGCCCAGCTCTCCCTTTCCCTGTGCCGGCCCAGCACCCTTTCTCGCGGCCCAGTTCACCCGCACGGCCCACACCGGGTCAGCTCCTCTCCTCTCCTCTCACGCTCGGCCCGGCTCCACCAGCTTCACTTCGCGATGGCCCAGCTGCGCGCATGGCCCATGCCCGCTCCCGCTCTCCGCTCAGGCGTGCGTGCGCTATCCCTGCCAACTGAGCCCCGCGCGTCAGTCGCCTCTCCCACGCCCGCGCGCGCGCCTCTCTCGCTGCGCCCCCGGGCCCGCCTGTCATCCCCACCCCCGCTTTCCCCGCGCTGCAACAGCCTCGCCGCAATCCCCGCCGGGATCACGATGGGCGCGCCTCCTCAAGATCCCCGGCGCCTTCTTTAAACCCCCGCAGACCCCCCCTGCGTCCAGCCTATCCCGCAGCACAACCCACAAACCCTAGCCGCCGCAACAGCGCAGCTCCGCCGTGCCGCCGCTCTGCGCCGCCGTGGCTACGCCGCTCCGCCACACCGGAGCTCCGGCCGAGCAGCGCACCCGCTCCGCCACGGTGCCAGGAGCCTCCGCGGACCTTTCTTCTCCAACCCTGACCCCCGCAACACCCTTCTCCACGTGCGCAGCGCCGACCTCGCCGCCGGAGCACGCCGTCGACCCCCTGCGCCGGGCTCGTTCTTCGATCCAACCCCGGTGAGCATCTCTTGTTCCCCTTTGGTTCGTTTGCGCTAGTTGTGTCAGCCCTTAGCTGCTCCCGAGGTCAGCACATCGCACGCCGACGAGGTGCGCCGCCCAGACCCGCCTTCGCCGTCGAGCGCCCCGCCCCGAGTCCTAATCCACCGTGCTTTAGCCTCAGGTGGTTTACGCGTATCACACTGACCATCCCAGAGCCAAACCCCGGCCGGATTAACCCCCGGAACGCCATATACGGCGAACTCCGGCGAGCTCAGCCCGCGTCACCGCAAAACAGAGCCGCCGGCGTTGAGCGCCGCCGCCCCCACGCGCCCGAACCGCCCTGGCCGCCCGATATCGGATGGACGGCCACGATTAGATCCCGCGCCGATCTATTGCTAGCCCTCAGATCTAGATCCAGTGGCCAGAAACCGCACATAATGGTTCAGCCTGGCTCTTTTTCTAAAGAGACCCTAGCTTTCTTCTAAATCAACCCGCGGTCCACAGCCTTTCAAAAATAATTACAGATTAGGCCTATTTTATTCACTTAAGCCCCTGAGCTTTCCCAAATTAGTACCCGCTGTCTTGCCCTGGTTCTTTTATGAGTTAGACCCTGGAGTTAACGTTTAATTATGTTTAGGTCCTCAGTTTTTGCAGAAAACCCCCTGGAACCTTAGTTTTCTTGCAGTTTAGCCCCTGAACTTTGTTTTTAGCCTAGATTACGCGTTTTAGCTCCGTTTTAAGCATTCTTTATATCCACGCGATCGTTGTAATGCGTAGAATAGTTTTAGACTAGTTTAGTGTGCTGTTTTTATGTATTGATGTACTGTTTCTTAGTTTTTGTTAGTGTTTGCTTGTATGCTTATTATTGTGCTTTGTTTTGGCCATGTGTTCGTGAGTAGACGTTGATCCATCTGAGGAGCCCCAGTACCAGTACCCGGAGCAACCGTCTTCCGAGCACTTTGAGCAGCAGCAGGAGCAGTACGAGGAAGGCAAGTGTAACATGAACAACCCATCACCTTTAAATACATTTTCATACTGCATTTTAATATTGTATGCCTATAAGGACTTTCCTAGCCACTTTATATCCTTTATATATACCTTTGGGTTGCATTTTGGTTAGTTGTGCTAGGTTGCTGCGCTATAACACACTCTGGTCCTTTTTAATTAATTTGATTAATGGTTTACTTGAACTTAATTCTGAGAGTGGCCCTCTGTGTGGATGAGTGGCTCACGTCTCGTTAAAAGATGGTTTTTGTAGAAACATGGTTTAGGGGGCCAGCACGGTGCTTAGTGCTTGGTTGGCCACTCTCCATAAGGACCGGTTCATAGAGCGACAACCTGGGACAACAGCGCTACCACAAGGCTAGAATGGGATAGACTTGGCTTACTAATTAGGTCTTTTTGGTTTGGAGTAACTTACCTGCGGGGCAAGAGTAGTAAGCTTCAATGGTCCCTGCTCCTCCGGCTTGGTCTGTGCTTGGATTGCGCTCCTGTGCTTGTACCCCCGGAGGTGGGCCCCATCGTCGCTGACCTAACTCTCGCGGTTACGCCTTACCAACGAGATTCTTTGTAACGGCCTCGTAGTGAGTCGCTAGTCATCTCACCTAAGGAAGTGTGATGAACCTCTAGCGTAGCTCACGACTTGTGGGTAAAGATGTGCAACCTCTGCAGAGTGTAAAACTGGTATACTAGCCGTGCTCACGGTTATGAGCGGCCCAGATCCTCCTTTTGATTAGTGGGGTTGTCTCCTTCCGACGAGGGAGGTGCCTCTCGGGGTTACCTTGGTGGCTTGGTTTCGGTTTGGTTCTCAGTAGTATCATGAGTAAATTTGACTAATTACTATGTAACTGGGTTAATGGTAATTCATCAACTCGTAGTAAATAGCTTTAATAAAATTTTGCCACACTTAAAAGCTAATGCAGTTGAGTCAGCCAACCTTAGAGCCTCATAGTTTGTGTTATACTTGTTGAGTACAAGTTGTGTACTCACTCTTGCCTCTTCTCTACTTTTTCCTCTTGGCTACGCTACTGCTGCTCAGTTCCTGCCGACACGAGGGAGTTCGTCCAGCGCTACCAGGACTACGAGGACTTCTAGGCGTTCGTCTCCCAGTCGACGTCCCTGTGGCGCCCTGCTTCAGCTTCGGAGAGTCTTTTTCGTATTTTTGTACTTCGCTTCCGCTGTATCAGACATTTTGTCATTAATGTAATAAATAACATTCGTATTTCGATTTATTATGTCTTATTCGTGATATGTGCTGTGATATACTGTTCATTCTGTTGTATATACGTGTGACTTGATCCTGGCACGTATATGATTGCTCGGTTTATGTTCTTTTATAAACCGGGTGTTACAGAGTGGTATCTGAGCCGTATCGACTGTAGGACGAAGCCTAGATAGAACTGGTCGAGTTTTAGGACTTCTTCTCTCCAATCCTTGTCTGCTGAAACTATTTTACTATTATACCCCTTGACTTCTATGACTTTTACCCTTCTTGCCTTGATTTTTCTCTCTGAAGAATAGTTTTCTTAGATTTTGGCCTGAATCAGTCATCTGACCACCATGAGTATTAGCTAGGTAACCCTTTTATAATAATACGATAGCACGCTCTGCGACGCATTGTGTTAGTCGAGTCGTATGTTAAACTCGGCTAAGTTGTGAAAAATTGTCTGCTTGTTATTATGCCACATGTTTGATTTGGATTTTTGAATGATTGCATAGCTTAGTAGTTTAAATTTGTTTAAAGAAAATCACTCTTATATTAAAGTTAACTAATTAATAAAATGAGTTAGATCGTTGGGGGTAAAACAGTCCACTCTATCCTGTCTACTTTATCATGTCTGAGTCTTATTCCGCAAAGAGTTATCATATCCATCTGAATTTATTCCTGCAATATCCTTACTCGTGAAATCTTTTGTCCAAAATCAGATGGTGAACACCAGGCGTGGTTCTGACCAGCAGGGGCAGAACAACCAGGGTCAGAACACCCAGGGGACCGGGATCCCGATGCCGCCGCCTCTGAATCCGGAGCAGTACTTCCAGCTCCAGATGCAGATGATGGCCACCCTGAACAACACTGTTCAGGCTCTTCAGCAGGCTCACACTCAGCCTCCACCTCTTCCACCGCCGCAGCCTCGCGACAGGCGTGCTGAGTTCCTGAGGGGTCACCCGCCGACGTTTTCTCACATGTCTGACCCTCTTCAGGCCGACGACTGGCTCCGTGCAGTGGAGCGCCAGTTGGACATCGCCCAGTGCGATGATCAGGAGCGAGTTTTGTACGCAGCGGGACAGCAGGGGCGCCCAGCTCAGCCCAGGGCGCCAGCACAGGGTCGGGTGAACCACGTGACGGCCGAGTCAGCGGCCGAGGCTCCCAACGTGGTTATTGGTACGTTCATGGTTAATTCATATCCAGCTACAGTGCTTTCCGATACTGGTGCTACGCATTCCTTCATTACTCAGTCTTTTGTCGAGCACCATGGTATTCATACTAGCACATTAAAGAGGTGCCTGTTAGTATCTTCACCGGGAGGACAGTTGAGGTCTCACACTTACTGCCCGAGAGTCAGTGTTTCCTTGAGGGGAGTAGAGTTCTGTACTGATCTGATGGTGCTAGACACCAAGGGCATTGATGTCATTCTGGGAATGGAGACTCTGACCAAGTGGGGAGTTCGGATAGATTGTGCTCAGAGGACAGTCTTGCTATCAGCTTCCAGTGGCCAAGAGGTTGTTATCAGTGTAGTAGAGCCTTCTGGATTTCTTCATCAGATGGAGGCTAGACCCACGGACGGTATTCGCGTGGTGTCTGAATTCCCGGATGTCTTTCCGGATGATCTGCCAGGTATGCCGCCTGAACGCGCCATTGAGTTTTGTATTGATCTCTTGCCTGGCACAGCTCCTATTGCAAAGCGGCCCTACCGTATGGCACCTATAGAGCATGAAGAAGTTAAGAAGACTATTGATGAGTTGCTAGCCAAGGGCTATATCCGTCGCAGCTTCTCTCCTTGGGCTTTTCCGTTGTTGCTGGTAGATAAGAAGGATGGCTCAAAGAGAATGCGTGTCGATTATCGGGAGCTGAATGCAGTTACTATCAAGAACAAGCATCCACTGCCCCGTATTGAGGATCTCTTCGATCTGCTTCGAGGTGCCCGCATATTCTCGAAGATTGATCTTCGTTCGGGTTATTTTCAGCTGAGGATCCGTCCTGGGGATATTCTGAAGACGGCATTCACCTGCAAGTACGGGCTATATGAGTATACGGTCATGTCCTTCGGCTTGACTAATGCCCCGGCTTTCTTCATGCATCTGATGAACATGGTCTTCATGGATTATCTGGATGTCTTTGTGGTGATCTTCATTGATGATATTCTGATCTTCTCCAAGACAGAAGAAGAGCATGAGGAGCATCTGAGACTCGTATTGCAGAGATTGAGAGAGCATCAGCTGTATGCCAAGTTCAGCAAGTGCGAGTTCTGGATTGACGAGGTTCCATTCCTCAGTCATGTTATCTCTCAGGGAGGCATTGCTGTTGATCCGAGCAAGGGGAAGGATGTGCTAGAGTGGGAGACACCGCAGACAGTAAAGGAAGTCAGGTCATTCTTGGGCTTAGCTGGATATTATCGGAGGTTCATTGAGAATTTCTCCAAGATCGCGAAGCCTTTGACTTCTTTGCTGGAGAAAAATGTGGCTTTCGTGTGGACTGAAGAGCGTCAGATGGCCTTTGATGAGCTGAAGAAGAGGTTGACTACGGTGTATTGTGATGCTTCGAAGGATGGTCTTGGGTGTGTTCTGATGCAGGAGGGCAGAGTGATAGCTTATGCGTCACGGCAGTTACGTCGGCATGAGCTGAATTATCCCACTCATGATCTTGAGTTAGCCGCAGTTGTACATGCCCTGAAGATTTGGAGGCATTACTTGTATGGACAGCGGTGTGATATCTACACTGATCACAAGAGCCTCAAGTACATTTTCACGCAGAATGAGATGAACATGCGGCAGAGGAGATGGTTAGAGTTGGTCAAGGATTATGACCTGGAGATTCACTATCATCCGGGCAAGGCCAATGTTGTAGCAGATGCTCTGAGCAGAAGAAGTTATGTCAACATGGCCTTGGCTTTCCAGATGCCTCCAGAGTTATGCGAGGAGTTTGAGCAGTTAAGTCTGGGCTTCTTGCATCATGCTTCGAGTGTGGCATTTGAGGCAGTACCGACTCTAGAGTCAGAGATCAGGCAACATCAGAAAGATGATGAGAAGCTGCAGGAGATCCGTGAGTTGCTCAAGAAGGGCAAGGCTCCTCATTTCAGAGAGGATGATTAGGGTACCTTGTGGTACAAGAACCGGATCTGTGTGCCAGATGTGAAGGATCTTCGGAAGTTGATTCTGAGCGAGGCCCATGATACAGCTTATTCTATTCATCCGGGCAGCACGAAGATGTATTATGATCTGAAGGAACGTTTCTGGTGGTATGGGATGAAGCGTTCAGTGGCAGAGTACGTGGCTATTTGTGACACTTGTCAGCGTGTCAAGGCTGAGCATTAGAGGCCAGCAGGTCTATTGCAGCCTTTGAAGATTCCAGAGTGGAAATGGGAGGAAATCACTATGGACTTCATTGTTGGATTGCCTCGTACTCAGAAAGGGTACAACTCCATTTGGGTAGTAGTGGATCGATTGACGAAGGTTGCTCACTTCATTCCAGTAAACACTACTTACTCCGGTGCTAGACTTGCAGAGTTGTACATCTCTCGGATTGTCTGCTTGCATGGTGTGCCCAAGAAGATCATATCTGACAGAGGGTCTCAGTTTACGTCTCGATTCTGGGAGCAGCTTCATGATTCTTTGGACACGAAGCTGCGTTTCAGTACGGCTTATCACCCTCAGACAGATGGGCAGACAGAGAGAACCAACCAAGTGTTGGAGGATATGCTGAGAGCTTGTGCCATTCAGTACGGTACTAGTTGGGATAAGTGCCTTTCATATGCTGAGTTCTCATATAACAACAGCTATCAGGCCAGTCTGAAGAAGTCCCCCTTTGAGGCACTGTATGGCAGAAAGTGCAGGACTCCTCTCTATTGGGATCAGATTGGTGAGAAGCAGCTCTTTGGCCCTGAGATCATAGATGATGCAGAGCAGATGGTTCAGGCTGTGCGGGAAAATCTGAGGATTGCACAGAGCAGACAGAAGAGCTATGCTGATGGCAAACGGAGGGACCTGACTTTCAGTGTCGGTAATTATGTGTACCTGAAGGTGTCTCCGATGAGAGGAATCCGCAGATTCAATGTCAAGGGGAAGTTAGCACCTCGGTATGTGGGGCCATTCAAGGTGCTAGAGCGGAAAGGCGAAGTTGCTTATCGCCTGGAGTTACCTCTCAGCCTCTCAGGAGTTCATGATGTCTTCCATATATCTCAGTTGAAGAGGTGTTTGCGAGTACCTGAGGAGCAGGCACCCCTGGATGGAGTCGATGTGCAGGAAGATCTGACTTATACTGAGCATCCGGTGAAGATTCTAGAGACATCAGAGAGGGTTACTCGGAACAAGCGCATCAAGATGTGCAGAGTTCAGTGGAGTCACCACAGTGAAGCTGAGGCTACTTGGGAGCGAGAAGATGAGATGAGGAAGACCTATCCAGATCTCTTTGCTAGCCAGCCCAGCTAAATCTCGGGGACGAGATTTCTTTAAGGGGGTAGGGTCTGTAACACCCTAATTTAAATTTCAGCATTTTTTAATAAATTTAATTGGCTTTATTTAAATTTCTAAGGTTTATTGTGTTTAGTTGGCATTTAATCTAATTTTTGTTCCTTAAGTAATTAAAATTTATCATAGGTTTAATTTTTGTGTTGCATTCATGCTGGTGCATAGTTTCAATGATTTGAGTGTGGTTGAATTCAAATTTGTATTTGAATTCAAACCTTGTTTGAATTAGGAGAAGAAAAGTTTAGAAATAGAAAGGAAGAGAAAACCCAAAACTAGAAAACCCAACCCAGCCTGAAACCCGGCCCAAACCCCAACCGCCGCAGCCCAGCCAGCGCGGCCCATCTCTCCCTTTCCCTGTGCCGGCCCAGCACCCTTTCTCGCGGCCCAGTTCACCCGCACGGCCCACACCGGGTCAGCTCCTCTCCTCTCCTCTCACGCTCGGCCCGGCTCCACCAGCTTCACTCCGCGATGGCCCAGCTGCGCGCACGGCCCATGCCCGCTCCCGCTCTCCGCTCAAGCGTGCGCGCGCTGTCCCTGCCAACTGGGCCCCGCGCGTCAGTCGCCTCTCCCACGCTCGCGTGCGCGCCTCTCTCGCTGCGCCCCCGGGCCCGCCTGTCATCCCCACCCTCGCTTTCCCCGCGCTGCAACAGCCTCGCCGCAATCCCCGCCGGGATCACGACGGGCACGCCTCCCCAAGATCCCCGGCGTCTTCTTTAAACACCCGCAGACCCCCCCTGCGTCCAGCCTATCCCGCAGCACAACCCACAAACCCTAGCCTCCGCAACAGCGCAGCTCCGCCGTGCCGCCGCTCTGCGCCGCCGCGGCTACGCCACTCCGCCACACCGGAGCTTCGGCCGAGCAGCGCACCTGCTCTGCCACGGCGCCAGGAGCCTCCGCGGACCTTTCTTCTCCGACCCCGACCCCCGCAACACCCTTCTCCACGAGCGCAGCGCCGACCTCGCCGCCGGAGCACGCCGTCGACCCCCTGCGCCGAGCTCGATCTTCGATCCAACCCCGGTGAGCATCTCTTGTTCCCCCTTGGTTCGTTTGCGCTAGTTGTGTTAGCCCTTAGCTGCTCCCGAGGTCAGCACATCGCATGCCGACGAGGTGCGCCGCCCAGACCCGCCTTCGCCGTCGAGCGCCCCGCCCCGAGTCCTAATCCACCGTGCTTTAGCCTCAGGTGGTTTACGCGTATCACACTGACTGCCCCAGAGCCAAACCCCGGCCGGATTAACCCCCGGAACGCCGTATACGGCGAACTCCGGCGAGCTTAGCCCGCGCCACCGCAAAACAGAGCCGCCGGCGTTGAGCGCCGCCGCCCCCACGCGCCCGAACCGCCCTGGCCGCCCGATATCGGATGGACGGCCATGATTAGATCCCGCGCCGATCTATTGCTAGCCCTCAGATCTAGATCCAGTGGCCAGAAACCGTGCATAACGGTTCGGCCTGGCTCTTTTTCTAAAGAGACCCTAGCTTTCTTCTAAATCAACCCGCGGTCCACAACCTTTCAAAAATAATTACAAATTAGGCCTGTTTTATTCACTTAAGCCCCTGAGCTTTCCCAAATTAGTACCCGCCGTCCAGCCCTGGTTCTTTTATGAGTTAGACCCTGGAGTTAACGTTTAATTACGTTTAGGTCCTCAGTTTTTGCAAAAAACCCCCTGGAACCTTAGTTTTCTTGCAGTTTAGCCCCTGAACTTTGTTTTTAGCCTAGATTACGCGTTTTAGCTCCGTTTTAAGCGTTCTTTATATCCACGCGATTGTTGTAATGCGTAGAATAGTTTTAGACTAGTTTAGTGTGCTGTTTTTATGTATTGATGTACTATTTCTTAGTTTTTGTTAGTGTTTGCTTGTATGCTTATTATTGTGCTTTGTTTTGGCCATGTGTTCGTGAGTAGACGTTGATCCATCTGAGGAGCCCCAGTACCAGTACCCGGAGCAGCCGTCTTCCGAGCACTTTGAGCAGCAGCAGGAGCAGTACGAGGAAGGCAAGTGTAACATGAACAACCCATCACCTTTAAATACATTTTCATACTGCATTTTAATATTGTATGCCTATAAGGACTTTCCTAGCCACTTTATATCCTTTATATATACCTTTGGGTTGCATTTTGGTTAGTTGTGCTAGGTTGCTACGCTATTAACACACTCTGGTCCTTTTTAATTAATTTGATTAATGGTTTACTTGAACTTAATTCTGAGAGTGGCCCTCTGTGTGGATGAGTGGCTCACGTCTCGTTAAAAGATGGTTTTTGTAGAAACATGGTTTAGGGGGCCAGCACGGTGCTTAGTGCTTGGTTGGCCACTCTCCATAAGGACCGGTTCATAGAGCGACAACCTGGGACAACAGCGCTACCACAAGGCTAGAATGGGATAGACTTGGCTTACTAATTAGGTCTTTTTGGTTTGGAGTAACTTACCTGCGGGGCAAGAGTAGTAAGCTTCAATGGTCCCTGCTCCTCCGGCTTGGTCTGTGCTTGGATTGCGCTCCTGTGCTTGTACCCCCGGAGGTGGGCCCCATCGTCGCTGACCTAACTCTCGCGGTTACGCCTTACCAACGAGATTCTTTGTAACGGCCTCGTAGTGAGTCGCTAGTCATCTCACCTAAGGAAGTGTGATGAACCTCTAGCGTAGCTCATGACTTGTGGGTAAAGATGTGCAACCTCTGCAGAGTGTAAAACTGGTATACTAGCCGTGCTCACGGTTATGAGCGGCCCAGATCCTCCTTTTGATTAGTGGGGTTGTCTCCTTCCGACGAGGGAGGTGCCTCTCGGGGTTACCTTGGTGGCTTGGTTTCGGTTTGGTTCTCAGTAGTATCATGAGTAAATTTGACTAATTACTATGTAACTGGGTTAATGGTAATTCATCAACTCATAGTAAATAGCTTTAATAAAATTTTGCCACACTTAAAAGCTAATGCAGTTGAGTCAGCCAACCTTAGAGCCTCATAGTTTGTGTTATACTTGTTGAGTACAAGTTGTGTACTCACTCTTGCCTCTTCTCTACTTTTTCCTCTTGGCTACGCTACTGCTGCTCAGTTCCTGCCGACACGAGGGAGTTCGTCCAGCGCTACCAGGACTACGAGGACTTCTAGGCGTTCGTCTCCCAGTCGACGTCCCTGTGGCGCCCTGCTTCAGCTTCGGAGAGTCTTTTTCGTATTTTTGTACTTTGCTTCCGCTGTATCAGACATTTTGTCATTAATGTAATAAATAACATTCGTATTTCGATTTATTATGTCTTATTCGTGATATGTGCTGTGATATACTGTTCATTCTGTTGTATATACGTGTGACTTGATCCTGGCACGTATATGATTGCTCGGTTTATGTTCTTTTATAAACCGGGTGTTACAATGGGTAAGTCGTGGTGATGGTAACAATTATGAATCATTTCACAATAAAGGTGTAAAGCAAACAAAACCCGAAGTTAAAGAATGAAACACTTCCATTCATATTTTACTGGGCAATCGTTTATAGAGTAGCAACTCAACATATCTAACTACACAAGGCATCATGATCAACAGCACAAAAGAACTATACTAACTTCACCAAGCAAGTTGAAGTGATTTCCTATAACACGTAAATCACGGTTTGCTAATAAATAAACAACTCAATACATAATTAGTAACAAATTCAACAAAAATTACATCAAACATAAGATAAACAGAACTAGCTATCCTACAAAATTCATCCCAAAACCTGTAGCCAAATTACCAGAACAAATCATGTAATCAGACAACTCCTAGAACAAGATTGAATTATACAGGTTAGAACAGAGTATAAAACAATCTCAAACTTTAACAGTATGTCTAAAAAGGAATTAAGTAGCTACTGTAAATTTTTCAGGATTTATTATGCAAATAAATAAATAGGAGAAAATAAACAAAACAAACATCAGTTCAACAAGATTAATTTTTAGATCATGTTCTAGTCAGGAACTGGGGTTCAAACTTCATGGACCAGCTAAACTATTCAAATATAACACTCAGAAATATTTTCATGATTTATCATCAACATAAACTATTTTTCATAATTAAAGTCTACTAAACAAGGATTAAATCAAAGAATCAGCTACACATGAGAACTGACCACGAAATTTTTATATCAACACTAGTGTCACATGAATAAACCACCATAAAAATTTCAGAGCATAACAAGACTTCAAGAAATAATTAAGAAAAAGAATAAACAACTAGCTTTTATGCACCTAGTAACATAAATCTAATTTTCCAGCAAAAAGTTTCAACTAACAACCATCATATTAAGATTCTACTGCATAGATATTTTCATAAGGATTCCAGAACAACTGGATTTGCTATTTTACGAATTTTCTACGAATTTCTATTGAATTTCAAAGTTTACAGCTAAAATTACAAAGGGGCCCTTGCTGTTACTATTCAAATGAGTCACAAGCTATTCAAATAACCCCCCCGGGTTTCTGTTCTTCTCAACCTGAGGTCCCTGGCCGGGGTTTGAAACAGGGGAGGCGGGGTGGCCTGAGGTCCCTACGGCTTCCGGCGGCGAGGGGGAACAGGGGGAGGAGCAAGAGGAGGGTGAGAGGGACCTAGGGGTGGCCTTGGTTGGGCGCGGGGTGGCCTGAGGAGGCTCCTCCGTGGAGCAAAGGCTCCGGCGGCGGCAGTTGGAGGCGGCGGCGGCAGTCCAGCGAGCTTGGGCGGAGACGGGTGGGTCGGGGAGCACCAGCGGCGGGCAAGGAAGCTAGCTACGTGGTCGTTTGGGCGCGAGGGAGGGTGGAGGAGGGAGCTCCGCGGCGACCTAAGGGACGGCGGCGGGTATGGCGGGCGGCGGTGTCTGTTCCAGGCGAGAGGGGCGGCTGAGCGTGGCTCTCGTGATCAGGAGGGGAGGAGGAAGGGTTGGGGACGCCTCTGGGCTCCGAAGGAAGACCCTAGGCGGTCAAGGGCGCGAGACAGGTCGAGGCGCGGTCGACCGGGCCGTCACTGCGTCGTCGTGGCGGTTCGGCGGCCATCCTCGGTGAGCGCGCCGTGGATTGCGACGCGTGGCGAAGCCGAGAAGCTACGGGAGAAGCCGGGGGTGGAGCAGACTGGGGGCGCGGCGAGGGAGCGGCGCGTGGCCGGGAAACGGCGCGCGGCCGTCGGCTCTGCTCGGTCGGGCAGGAACAGGGGAAGGGAGAGGGAAAATGAGAGAGAGAGAGAGAAAGAGAGTTGATTGTTTCAAAAATCAAATTTTTCTCAAAAATTCCTTTTGAAACTTAGAAAACTTCGAATACGAAAGTTGTAGAGAATTTAAAAACCTACCACTTTTATTTCAGGAAAATGGTTAACCGATCAAAGGTTTAAAAGTTATTTTAAATTTCCGGAAACTATAATTCAAACAACTTATCATTTCATGTGATTTTTATCCTTTGTACCCCTAGAGTTCAACTGGACAATTACAAATCTTTTCTTGGTGAACATGTCTATTCATTTTCATAAGCCTACTTGCTTTGGTTTGAAAGTTATTTGAGGTTCCTGACCTATGCACAAAAACACATATACACGCATACATACTCATGCATTTGTTTCGATGTTTCTTGGTTAAGGTACAAGATTTGGTGCTAATGACCCTGGTTTAGCTAATGAAACACCTGGGGTGTTACAACTGGCCACGTACTCCACTTGATGCACTTGACCAGGGCGTGAAGGCTGATTGCACTGATGATCAGTTCAATCAATATCTGCAAGAAACTTCCGCTGTAGCCGAAAAGATAGAGACTGTGAACAAGCCCGGATCCCCTTGAACTTGCTTGTAAAAATTGTTTGGCGTGTGCGCCACAAGTACTTTGTACAAATGTTTAAATTTGCCGAGTACTTGTTTTATGGTAGAATTGCGTGATCCTTTTGGCGTATTGAGTAAATGGTACTCGAAAGGCATGAGTTCTGGCAGCATTGTTGACGCTCACTAACGACCATTTCCAGGCGTCAACTTGATCAGAAAATTATGAGAGTTTGCATTTCTTACACTTACTTATATCCAATAAATTCCCTAAACAACACTTTACCTTCTAGAATATGCAAGTTGTGTTTTTTAGCTAATATGTAGGTTGCAACCACACTTTGGCCCAGCAGAAAATCACAGAAAATATCAGAGTACCGATTCAGGCTCAAATGGACCAAGTGTAGCCCAAGAACCGAAGCAAAACAAGTCAAGACAGGCCAACCCTATCATGGATCAGACAAGGAGGCCCAGACAAGCCCAATCCCTAGCAGTTGGGGGCGGTTGGCGGCCAGGGCAGGCCGGCCGACCAGGCCCATGGGCCCTACCGCCTCAACTTTGCCACGTGGCGCCTCCCTGTTGCTCCTTTAGGCCGGTTTGGGGTGCTGCGGCCAGTGGCTCCCTCCTATAAATACAAGGGGGGGTAGAGAATAGGACACACACACACACCTCACTTCACTCACCTCTCGAGTTCCTTCTTGCGTAGTCTTTAGGCTTATTGGAGTTTAGGAGAAGTCTAGGAGTCATCGAATCGCCGGAGTTGCTCGAGAGTCTGGTATGGGTTCATCTCTAGCTCTCTCTTGTAATATTCGGTCGTTTATAATAGAATTAGACTATGGTTATCGATATTTGCTTGAAGTATATTCTGAGTTATCGAGTTTATGCTTCTTGTCATGGTTGCATTATTATTCAATGATCTCATTGCATAATTGACCTGTGCTGGAGATAGTTAGTCTTTTGTTCCTAGAACTCTATCAACTGTTCCAGTATTCGTATGATTGCTCTAGTGTGACGTCTGTCCATCCGGAGGGTGGGGGCTCCGCGCGGGACACTAGAGTATCCCTTACTAGTGTAGACATGGTGTCTAGATTAGCTAAGAGTTGCTGGATGTCAACTATACCCACAGTTTGTAGAGGTAGCCGGCAGGTGGTGACAGCCCTGTCCGAGCCTTTTAGTAATCCTCCACGTTCGGTATGGGGGGGTAGGAGGTACATAAAGTCACCGGGGTGTACGGGCTCCTCCCGTTACTTCGATAGCGATCTCCCTATTGTGCAGTTTAATCTCTGACAAGCTAACTAATGAGAAAGTTTAGATATAGCTAGCCTAGCACAGCTGACTCGAGCTCTGACTTTTACCTTGCTCCCGGCCTAAAGCAATCTTTATCTTTTATTTATCCAAGAGGGTAGTTTGTGTGTGTGTCACACTACCTCCTACCATGTTATTATCTTACCCCTGTTTATGCATGAGAATATCCAATCTAGATAGAGCTCACGAACCAATCTATATACTCTCCCACTCATCGCCTTCCCTGCGGAAATTTAAATGACACCCCGGTATACTCCCGGGTAAAATGCTACAGCGGTATTCCGTGCGCTTGCGGATTTATTCGTGGTTCATGAAATACTGCCACTCCAAACATGGCGTCTGCGGGCGTCATCGCCAGGTAACGTTGGTATGTGCCAACAAACATTTTTGGCGCCATTACCGGGGAAGGCACAGAGTGGAATATATAGATAAAGTTGTGAACAAAATCGAGATTGGTATTCGCATGCTAAACAGGCTAACTTGGCTTTGTTTTCTTGTCTTCGTTGATTTGAAAATAGGGTAGTGTATGACCTGTTTCGACTTGCCGCAAAACTTTCATTCCGATCCAGAGTCACTTTTGAGGAGGATGCGAGCTCGTCTCGTATCACCTCGGAGATCACTCTCAGCAGTTGATCCAGTCATCGCATCGTCGTCAGCTCCTAGAGCTATTGCCCAGAAGACACTCTGTGATTACTCTGCTCCGTCTGCTAGCCAGGTCCCAACCAGACCCGAGGTTAACACCGGAGGAGAAAATTTCCAGATCAAGACGGGTCTCATTACGATGGTGCAGGCTAGCCCATTCTGTGGCAAGGCCAATGAGGATGCCAGCGCTCATCTCCAGCAGTTCCTGGAACTCTGCAGTACTTTTGTTATCAAGGGTGTATCACAAGATGCAATCCGGCTCCGTCTGTTTCCGTTTTCTCTCTTGGGGAGAGCGAAGCAATGGTTTTATGCTAACAAGGCTGTTGTGGATACTAGGGACAAATGTGTCAAGGCATTCCTCTCGAAGTTCTTCCCGACGGGCAAAACCAATGCTCTTTGTGGTCGAATTTCGAACTTCCAGCAGGCATCAAATGAGTCAATTCCGGAAGCTTGGGAGAGGCTTCAGGAGTACATTCTGGCGTGTCCGCACCATGGAATGGACAATTGGCTCGTTCTACAGAACTTCTACAACGGGTTGATCATGTAGATGCCGCTGCGGGTGGAGCTTTCTTCTCACTGACCACTGAAAGAGCTACATCATTGATCGAGAAGATGGTTTCCAACCAAGTTTGGAGCAATGATCGCCTCCAACCGCACCAGCGAGGCATGCACTCCGTCAAGGAGACTGACATGCTATCTATGAAGATTGATCTCCTCCTCAAGAAATTTGAGGATTATTCCCAAGATAAGGCTCAGATGCAAACACTTCAAGCCTTGGAAGCTCGCATGACGTGCGAGGTCTGCGGGAATGTTGGACATTCAGGCGACAATTGCCCAGAAACCCAAGAAGAAGCTCTATTTCTCAATGGTAGCAATGGGTTTCGTCCACAAGGAGGTCAGGGGTGGAATCAACCACTCCCATATTACCAAGGAGGTAATGGGAATTCTAATTCTTTCGGTCCTAACTAACCTACCTTGAGAGATCTTGTCTACGGCCAAGCAAAGATCAATGAGTCCCTTCAGAAGAAGTTGGCCGCTATGGACAAAACTCTAGAGACTATCCATATTAAGATGGATGGATTCTCCACAACTATGAAGAACCAGCTGAGTTTCAACAAGGCGCTAGAAACTCAATTAGCTCAATTAGCTGCTGCTACACCTGCTGCTGAACTAGAGAAGATCCCGGGGCAACCCGAGTCTACTCTAGAAAGTGTGAATGTCGTTAATGCTATGTGAAAAGAGTCCCTTAGCAGGACACCCCTCAGCTACGCAGAGAAGCTCACACGCCCAAGAAGAGGTGCGTGGGGCGAGTTAGCAGCCACAATACGAGAAGATCCTGGAACCCCAGTGATCAGCTGCTCAATCTTTGATTATGAATTTGATCACGCCCTTTGTGACCTTGGAGCCAGCGTCAACATCATGCCCAAGGTGACTTTCGAGAAGTTAGGCTATCCATCAATTTCCCCTACCACTATGTGTGTTTAGCTGGCAGACTCCACGATAAGATATCCAGAAGGAGTTGTGGAAAGGTTAATGGTAAAGGTCAAGAATACCTACATATTGGTGGACTTCGTAGTCCTTGATATGGAAGGAGATCTTGGAATTTTGCTCATATTCGGGCGACCATTCCTCAAGGATACAAATACCAGAATTGATGTGGGGAGAGGGAGAATCAGTCTCCGAATCATTGGAAAGACCATGAAATTTAAGTTCCAAAATAAGAGAGAGGTATTTCTGATTCATGAGGATAGTTAGAAACAAGGGCTATGGGCAGAGCCCGGTTGTGATGATCAAGACTATCGCCCTTCTTCCAATCCAGCTTGGGAGGATTGGGAAATTCATACTCCACCAACCGAGCCAGTGGAAGATGATCAGAAGATCCCTGATTTCATCACCGATATAGTATGGGAAGATCTGAAGATCGTCTATCCAGCATTCGAGGATCCTGTTCCTGCGCCGCCTACGCCACCAAAGAAGACTAAGAAGGTGTGGCGCAAGAAGAACAAGACGTCATCGATCGCTATTACTTCTCCAGGTACGGACGAAACGACATCAACCTAATTAGGTATGGAGAAAGGTCCTGCTTTTTGACCCTAACCAAGAGCTAGCTTGGGGGAGGTCCCCTCCCTTAAGTCAATTGTATCCCTTTTATTTTTTTCAATAAAATTTGATAAAAACTTCTAAAAACAAAATAAAAATCTACTGCTTTATTTCCCTTTTTTCCATGATGTGCGGTAAGAATGTTTTGACTCCCCTTGATAAGTTGAAAGGATGAGTTTTGCTTTGCTTTATCATGTCTGTTGTGCCTAGTCTTGAAAATAAGAGTTCTCTTGAGTTTATATTCGTTGGTTACGCAAGTATCTTGCCAATAAACCTGAAAGTTCCGTGGGTTGCATACGCTTGATCTGAGTCTAAGTTTTTGTGAGTTTAGATATGGTAAATAAGGTTCTGCAAGCTTGTTCTAGTAATGCTTGAAGTCTGGAGTTGTTTTCAAAAATAAAATTTAAAAAGGCAAGTTCTCCAGTGATATGCAATGTCCTACCAGAACCATATGTCATACTCCATGAAAAACCCTTATACATATGCTGCTTGATGTTCTGTTGAGTTTTGTCAAATTGGGTGACCCTAGTGAGATACTCTTCATGCTTTCTCGATCATAAGCACATACACGTCCCATCCATTTGCTACATTCCTACACTAGAAATTAGTACTACCATCCATTCCACATTAATAAATGCTCCATGTCTCGGTGATCTCTCTTGTAGAACATCTCTGAAATAAAATAAAGTCAGATTATGGTTGTCCCAAAAAGAAAAGATGGCATGCCAAGAAGCATGACCCAAAAAAAAGAGAGAGAAAAAGGGGGCAACCATGTCTAAAAAAAAGAGATAGGGATGATTCGAGAGAGAAAAGACATCACCTTAAGGAGTAAGCCATATTCATCCATCCATCCATCCACTCATACACTTGCACCTTTTGATCGAGATTGCATGACTTGTTTCTTCTTGGATCCTCTCTTTGACTTTACAATAAATAGAATACAAGTGTGTCCTGCTTTTATCCTACCTTGAGCTCCACAAAGGCTTATAGCAGTAGGGAAGATCAAAGGCAAATACTGCCCTGGTAAGGAAATACAAGATGAGTGCCTCGAGAGAGTTATCCTGGGAGCTTTGCCATGTTTTCAAAAATCTTTCAAAAAGGTATCTCAAGATGGATTGCAGATCTAGAAGCGAGTAAGTATTACTTTATGCACCGTTCAAACTCTCAACAACCCAAGACAAGGAGACAGCTGAAAAGACCCATGAGAGAGTAAGGTAATTGAGCAAAGGTATGCTAACCAACTTATTTGAGCTTAAAGATAACTCTTTGCTTCAGACTATGACATGCCAGGTAAGGTACAAGTCAAAGTGATTTTCTGATCAACAACCTGATTTGTCCTACTTTGCTCGGGACGAGCAAAGGACAGCTTGGGGGATCTTGTTGACGCCCACTAAAGACCATTTCTAGGCATCAACTTGATCAGAAAATCATGAGACTTTACATTTCTTACACGTACTTATATCCAATAAATTCTCTAAACAACACTTTACCTTCTAGAATATGCAAGTTGTGTTTTTGAGCTAATATGCAAGTTGCAAGCACACTTTGGCCCAGCAGAAAATCACAGAAAATATCATAGTACCGATTCAGGCTCAAATGGACCAAGTGTAGCCCAAGAACCGAAGCAAAATAAGTCAAGACAGGCCAACCCCAGCGTGGATCAGACAAGGAGGCCCAGACAAGCCCAACCCCCAGCAGTTGGGGGCGGTTGGCGGCCAGGGCAGGTGGTTGCTCGAGAGTCTGGTATGGGTTCATCTCTAGCTCTCTCTTGTAATATTCGGTCGTTTGTAATAGAATTAGACTATGGTTTCCGATATCTGCTTGAAGTATATTCTGAGTTATCGAGTATATTCTTCTTACCATGGTTGCATTATTATTCAATGATCTTATTGCATAATTGCCCTGTGCTGGAGATAGTTAGTCTTTTGTTCCTACAACTCTATCAACTGTTCTAGTATTCGTATGATTGCTCTAGTGTGATGTCTGTCCATCCGGAGGGTGGGGGCTCCGCACGGCACACTAGAGTATCCCTTACTAGTCTAGACATGGTGTCTAGATTAGCTAAGAGTTGCTAGATGTCAACTATATCCACGGTTTGTAGAGGTAGCCGGCAGGTGGTGACAGCCCTGTCCGAGCCTTTTAGTAATCCTCCACGTTCGGTATGAGGGGTAGGAGGTACATAAAGTCGCCGGGGTGTACGGGCTCCTCCCGTTACTTCGATAGCGATCTCCCTGTTGTGTAGTTTAATCTCTGACAAGCTAACTAATGAGAAAGTGTAGATATAGCTAGCCTAGTACAGCTGACTCGAGCTCTGACTTTTACCTTGCTCCCGGCCTAAAGCAATCTTTATCTTTTATTTATCCAAGAGGGTAGTTTGTGTGTGTGTCACACTACCTCCTACCATGTTATTATCTTACCCCTGTTTATGCATAAGAATATCCAATCTAGATAGAGCTCACGAACTAATCTATATACTCTCCCACTCATCGTCTTTCCTGCGGAAATATAAATGACACCCCGGTATACTCCCGGGTAAAATGCTACAGCGGTATTCCGTGCGCTTGCGGATTTATTCGTGGTTCATGAAATACTGCCACTCCAAACTTGGTGTCTGTGGGTGTCATCGCCAGGTGACGTTGGTAGGTGACAACAGGCATCGCGCCTACTCAATCTTGATAGTGGATACGAAGAGTTGTATCCGCAGGTGCCTTAGGAGCCGGAGTATTCTCGAATAGGATCGAGTTATATGGTTCTTTAGTTACAACTCTAGTGCTGACCGGTTAGCATCGAATCCCGCAGGATTAACCAAGTGGGAAAAGCATTTTACAAGAGGGTAATTTAAGCCGTAGCTTAATACAGATTTTCTTTCGAAAGGAAATGTGTCAGTTAGAGCGATTCTCTTATGGACTTGATTGTCCAATCAAACAAGGGAGAACTCTTATCGAGCACTTCGAGAGTTAGGAGCTTAGAGGATGTTCTTTGATACATAGGTGAACAAGAGACTATCGACAACTACTCGGAGTACTAAGGGGAAACAGAACACTTTTGGTATCTCGAGCAAGCGAGTAACGCCCGTCAAGTACTCGAGGCAAAAAGTTCCATAGTTGAAACTCCTTAGAAGTCCAAGCAAGCAGGAGACTCGTGTCAACCTATTAAGGGTATCGACAATTTGTTTTATGCTCCTTGGAATAGCTTTCACAGTTGACCGGTTAGGATAGGCCTTACTAGTCACCCAAGTGGGAAAAACTTTTTGTGAAAATATCCCCAAACTACTCGATCCAACAAGTAGTATGTCCTACAAAAGGATTGAATTGCTTTCTAAAATAGGTCCGTTAGGATGAACTTCGTCGAGTTACCCAAGACAAAAATATTTTAGAAATATCCCAAACTTACTTGAGCAAGGCGAATAAGGTGTCCTACCCAAGGACTGGAGTAATTCTTAAGATAGATATGTTAGGATGAACCCCGTTGAGTTACCCAAGATGAAACCATCTTAAAAATATCCAAAACCTACTCGAGCCTGTGAGTAGGGTGTCCTAATCAAGGACTGGAGTAATCCTTAGGACAGATCTGTTAGGGTGAACCCCGTCAAGTTACCCAAGACGAAACCGTCGTGAAGATATCCAAAACCTACTCGAGCTAGCGAGTAGGATGTCCTAACCAAAGACTGGAGTAACTCTTAATACAAGTCTGTTAGGATGAACCCCGTCGGGTTATCCAAGATGAAAATGTCAAAAGAATATCCGAAACCTACTCGAGCCAGCGAGTAGGGTGTCCTAACCAAGGACTGGAGTAACTCTTAAGACAAGTCTGTTAGGATGAACCCCGTCGGGTTACCCAAGATGAAAATGTCAAAAGAATACTCGAGGTAAACCATGAAAAACTACTCGATTGCTGCTCTATGTTGAGCAGAGCTCTCAGAGTAATATAAGTGATGGGGTGTAGGTTAGATGAGCGAGAGTAAAGTAGTCGATTTATGAGATAATCAACTTTTATTGGAAACTTGTCGAAATTACAGTAATTGTAAAGTGACAGACTCTGACTCTTAAGACCTACCCTTGCTCGTATACATGAGCAATGGTTTACACAACTGAATAAAATTATTCGCGAGTAAACTAATCGATACAGCAATCGATTAGATTTTGGGTAAAGTCTCCTTTACCATTGGTGCCCCAAGGGCTTTGCGGAGTGAGTTGCACTTGAAGATCGTGTGAGAGCTCTTTGGGTGCATGAAGCACTTGCGTAGGAGCGTTTTGTTGATCTTGTCTCCGCCAAGAGATGTTTCTCTATGGTGTTGGGTGCGGGGTTTACCCTGAGGAAAGGGTACTTGCCGGCTTGCATTTCTTGAAGGATGCGGAAGCATGTGCCGGAATGCGGTAGTTGGAAGAAGGGCTATATGCCTCTATTTCCTCACGCTCCTTTCTCCTTGAGATGATGACGTTGCGGGCATCACGACCAATGTTGATCACATTGTGAAGGTCGCTGTTGGAGTAATCGTAGTTGTCGCCTTGCTGTTCTTGCTGGCGGTTGGCGAGGCGCTGGCGTCCGAACGCCCTCTTCTGGTTAAGCAGGCGACGACGCTCGTAGAGATCTTCTGCTGCGTGCTGCTCCTCCAGTTGGACGGTTACTGTTACTGCTGGAGGATGTGCAGACAGGTCTTGCTTGCTAGCAGCTTGGGTTTCTGTGACCATGGGGGTAGTAGTTTCCATGTTATCGAAAAGATACTCGTCGAAGTCATCAGAATTGTAGTCATCGAGGTTGAGACACTCCGTGGAGTCATCCTTAGGTTCATGGACTTCAGAGATGCGAACCATGAGGATTTCACGGCAAAGATCTTGAATTTCTTGGTCTTGCTTGCCTGAAGGTGGCTCTAGGGGAGTGCTCGACTGGAAGGGAAGATCTGTTGGCTGAGAGCCGAAAGCCTTAGAATCTTGTGACTCTTTCCAGCGCACAGTTCGCCCTTGCGGCATTGCATATATGACCAAGTTTGGGAGGGAGTCCTGATCGGACTTGGTTTTCGTAGTCGAGTTGGATCCAACTTCCTTGCCGTACTGGATCAGGTCGTCCAGTTCGTCCTCCAAGTCAGAAGAGTACTCGGAGTCGGAATAGGTTAATCCACCGATTTTAGAGTATGTGTGCTTTGGGTGAGCGAGAAGTGGAATGCCCATCGCTACGCGGAGGGTGTTCTCGTTCATCTAGTGTAGCCATGATTGTTCTGGGGCTTTGGATTTTCCCTTTTTGATCTTGGCTAGTTCCCAGAGGGCGTCAGCATTCTGGGGTGGATGAGCCATAGCGTCCAAGAACAAATCGACGCTGTCTGACCAGTCTTCGAGATCATCGAATGGTTCAAAGTTGTCGAGGTTGTTCATGAATTGATCGAAGTCCTGATCGAACAATGACTCGGAGGTGTTAGTTGATTCAGGAATCGAACTGTGGGCAGGTTTCGGTGAAGGGTTCTGGGGTTTTCTGGAGGAAGACGGTCCCATCCGAGCAAGCCGGGGGTTTGTCTTTCCAGATTTCCCGCAGATTCCTCCTCCCAATTTTTGCTTTTTATTTTGCAGAGTGCTTTCAGCCATCTTGATGTAGTCGATGAGCGTAGAATCTACTCGATCAATCCCTGAGAGTATATCGCCAGACCGTTCCTGTGGAGGGTTCAATGCTTCTGGGTTCTGCTGTGAATTAAATGAGCCAAGAGCGGATTCTGCAAGTTTGATGCATCCCTCTATTGATCGTGAAACTCGATCTACTCCATCGAGAAGTTATGAGTTATTAATCTTGGGGTGTTTGATTGTCTTGAGATGAGTCAGGTATTTTCCAAGGGTTTCGGAAAATTGAAGATTTTCGGAGTCAGAGTTTGTATCAGACTCGGCTAACTTGAGAATTCGAATTGGAGTTGACACGTTTTCTGGAATATCCGAACTAAGCTCGAGTGTAGCTTGATTTCCGTCGGGTTTTGCAGTCTTACAGATTTCGTCAGGTTGGTTGGTGGTTTTCAGCTCAGGAGATTTGGGCGTGACAAGGTGGCTGGAGAAGCCCCCCGATCCGTCAGCCGTACAAGCCAGCAGCCAAAAATGAGAGTTGTGCCCTCGGGCACGTTATTGGCGTCGCTTAATCCGGCCATCGAATTCGCTGATGAACTCGCCGAATCCCCTACCTGGCGCGCCAGCTGTCGGTGTATACCGCCAAGCCTGCTCAGGGATACCCTGAGCAGTAAGGTTTGTAGGTAGGGATCGACTGCTCTGGAACTCGATGGTGCAAGGAACACAAAGATTTAGACAGGTTCGGGCTGCGAGTTGCGTAATACCCTACGTCCTGTGTGGTTGTTTGTATTGTCTTAGGTGTTGATGATGTTTCGAGGGGGTCCCTGCCCGCCCTTATATATCCGGGGGGACAGGGTTACATGGAAAGTCCTAGCCCAGTACAGTTGGAGTCATACTACAACACAATCGGGTAGTTTCTTTTGTACTGCAGCTAGTTCTACGCCTATTCGGGTAGTTACAAGAGAAGTAAGGTACATTCATAAGCTATCCCTTACTCTAGAACATTCTATGCCTATAAGCAGTCCCGCTGCCCCGGGTCTGACACATATTGTTGGCAGTCGACAAGTCAATCAAGTGGATCGAGTACAAACTAATCGTTAAGATCTCGTTAGACAGAGTAGTGGATTTCATCTCCGACTTCATCTCCGATATTATACTCGATTTGGTTTTCCTCACACCATGATCACAGACTTGGGTTCCAATTTCACCTCCCAATCCTTTTGGAATTTCTGTGACAATGCCTGCATCGAGGTCAAGTACGCATCCGTGGCCCATCCAAAGGCCAATGGTCAGGTGGAACATATCAATGGGTTGATACTCGATGGACTAAAAACGAGAACTTACTGCAATACCAAGAAAGGTGGGAGGTAGATTCAAGAGCTACCTCATGTGGTCTGGGGACTGCGAACTCAGCCTAGCAAAGCTACAGGATATTATCCGTTCTTCCTTACATATGGATCAGAAGTCATGTACTACCAGAAAATGCACGTTGCGCAATGCCCCAAAATCGTCGCAATAAGCCCATTTTCGTTGCAATATCAAGGAAACGCAACAAATTTGGGGTCGTTGGGAAAAGAACTGGGCGTCGCATATACCTGGGTGGCAATAGGCTATCTCATCGCATTGTGTTCAGTTGGGATAATGGAGGCTTGTTGCAATGACGTTCGGCGTGGCAATCTGTTGTTGAAGCAACAACATTGGTCGTTGCGCTAACCAGTGTGAGGGTTGCTATAGTTGATTTTGCAGCCACGTAGGTTAGATGCAACCAAGCACTAGTGCAACGGAAGATTTTGGTTGCAATAGCATATATTGCAACGATATCTAGGTGCGGCAATAACTCATATGATGTTGCAATATCCTTGTAAGATATAGCAACAATTTGTCACTCGTTGCTATATCCTCAGAGGATATCACAACGCCAATTGAAGTCGTCGCTATACCCTTAGAGGATAGCACAACGCTAGTTCTAGTCGTCGCTTTATCCTTAGAGGATATCACAACACCAGGAAGAGTCGTCACTATACCCTTTGAAGATATTGCAACAATAGTATAAGTCGTCGCTATATCCTTAGAGGATATCACAACACCAATTCGAGTCGTCGCTATATACTTAGAGGATATCCCAACGCCAGTATGACTCATCATGATATTCTTAAATGATATCACGACGACAGTTCGAGTCGTCGTTATATACTTGTAAGATATCCCAACACCCGTATCAATTGTGGCAATATACCCAATTATCGTGGCAATACTGAATTCACACCAAATTAGCCATTGTATTTCGTATTCATGCACATTAGCCTTAGCTATTTCAAGTTCGGGCCAAGCAGAGTTTGGATTGCAACCCAAACAAATATGGATGAAGACCATTTCAATAGACCATAAGCCCAAAGCATTTATTGAAATAATTTAAAAAAATCAAAATATCGCATCCATTATCAAATAACAACAAAAAACAGACCACATATACATGGAACAGTAGCTCTTTACACCACGTCACTTCAAGTCCAGCTGCATACTTTTATCAGGAGATGCAATTAGTTTTCTTTCTTGTATCAGCGGGCCAAGGTAGGGCTTTTCTGTTGTTTCAATGCTCATCATTCCTGCCATAGAAAAATAGTAAGTTAGCATCTTATCAAGGTAGCAAATATTACAGAAACAATAGTTAGTGTAGTCAAATTGCAAGACATGCCAAATTTCTAAACCGGAAGAATTTTGCGAATAGGAATACCAAAACTCACACATGTGCTTGCAAGAAAAGAAGACCAGATATATTCATAAAATTCAGCTGTTTGCCAGCAATACAAACATGTATCTGGTGATTCATTCATCTGAAGCATAATTAACCAAATAGCTAGACCTCTAGGATCAATAGAAAATAACTGCAAGCACAAGACTGTCGAAATGAACATGCCATTCGAGCTATTGTTTCTTCCAACAAGTACAGATTGTGCCTAATTAATACTAAGTCATAACACATGAAAAGACTATAGTAATTGTGATTATTAGAATATTAGAATATTCCCTACTCCCTCCGTCCCAGAATATAAGCATTTCTAGGTTTGGTGAAAGTCAAATTTGTTCAATTTTAACTATAAATATTAAATAATTTATAAAGACCTTTAAGGTAAAAATAATATTACTATAATAGTTATGAAAGCAATTATCATAATGTATAAGTGTTTATATTTAAAATAATTCATTCATAAGAATAATGATGATCAAGGTTGAACAAATTTGACTTGACCAAACCTAGAAATGCTTATATTTAGGGACAGAGATAGTAGCGTGGTGTGCTAGAGGTTGCTATGATGTTTTATAGCAATCAGATCACAAGAAGAGGAAAGGGCCAAAGGTATGAGAGATCTTACCAAAATAGCAAGCCAAGCAATTTAGATTATCCCTATTCGAAAAAAACCATCTTGTGCTGAAATTAGACTCAGGCATAAACATTCAGGCAATTAACACATCGTAAGTACCTTTGCAAATTCATTTTCTAGGTTAGCTTTTCCCATCATTGCAGGCATCTCCTCCTTCAAATGGCCAATTATATAAGGAATGAATCTTTGTAGCTCGACCGTGCATGACAAAACTCATTGACCTGCAGTACATGATGGTGTTAATTTATACTTCTACGATCTACCGCTAAATGCTGCAAGATTTAGCTAAACCAAATTAAGGCTTTTCAGAATACAATAATAATACTAATGCTGCCACTTGCTAGTATTGTAGTACACAGCCACCCATTGCATATAAAAAAAATCTCCAAGCTGCTATCAGGTAGATATAAGATAGATCAAATGCTCTGAGTTTCAGACATAAAAGAGATGAGTATTCCATGAACTAACTTGAGGCATTCAGTTTTGAATAAGACAAATGCATTTTGGCATATTGCTGCTATCAGCTTCAAATATAAGACATGCGTCAATTACATCTAAGAGTATTCCCAGATCCAAGAAGGGAAGGTCATCTCAATTATGTTCTGTCAGCAGTTTTTTCAATTCACAAGAATTATATATAAATTTGATAAATTTTGAGAAGGCATGCATAGCCCGTTTATAACAAAAAACAGGCCTTAAGATGTAGATTGTGACCATCGTACTTATGGAGTTGCATTCAATAGTCAAATATGTGAGAGGTCTAGCTGCAGCTTCTGTTCTTTTTCTATTAGGCAAATGCGAGCAGCTGATGCACTTGAGTTGTGCAGTATAAGAATGCTATGAGTTTGAGACACTAAACGTTAACAAATTAACACATGTTAACCTAATACATAACTTTTATAAATGAACCCCCAAGGTGCTAGGACTGCCTACCAAACAATGAGTGTTCCCATATCACATTGCCTTTCCGATTTGAATATTGCCAGAACAGACTGTATCAGTTCAGAATAGTAGAAGAAATGCTGCAGCTAGTACCATCATTTGGATTGGCAAAAAAAAAACTGAAATGAAAAGTTTGATAGTATGCATACCTTGATCAGGTGCCATATGATGGACAGATCAATTGGATTCAGGCATGACGGTGCCTTGGACTGGCCAATAGGCATGTGTAGATCGTGTCTGACCTGAACTTCACTGTCAGAGACAATAGTAAAATTGCCAATGTCCTGGACATCACCAACTAAAAGAGATGATGCTCAGCTATATAAATTTGGGAACTGCCCTAGCAGGGTGTAAATTTGGTGCATTAACAAAGATATTGTAATTACAACATACAACTGGTGTCAGCATGCCGTCAAATTTCAACAAAGATTGAAATGCTCAAAATCGAATTTCACCTTTTTTTGTCTTTTTGTTTCTCGAAGCATTCCTAGAGACCAAACAAGTGAATGTCAAAGGGTGATCAAGAAAACATCTATCATGCACTAAGCAGCTAGCATTTCTGCTGCAAGACCTAGATTTGCATTTTCAGAATTGATCTAGACAATTACACAAGAAGCTAAGAACTAAAACAAGAACCATGGTTCCATGATCATTGTGAAGATATCTAACTTACAAAGTGGTTAAATATGAAGCAGTGCCAACTGCCAAATGGAAGAGTCTGCGCTCTGCACATCCTGCCGACACACATACATTACATCGTTGCTCTTGTCCGATTTTTCAGATGGTTGGAACATCCTAACAAATGCCTTTGTTCACTTGATCTCTTCTGCAGCAACCTGTAGTCAGATTGGGATTTGGATTGGGCCAAGGCAAACATGCACGCAGTCACTTTCATATTCAGATTCAGAATGGCTAATTACGAAAGTAATTGAGATTGGGACTGGGAGAAAGACCACGTAGGGGACTGACCTTGAGACTGTAGTTGCTGTAGGCGGCCGCCGAGGGAGAGGCCGTTGCTCCGACGAGTTACGCAGGTGCCGTAGGCGCAGACGAGATGCGCAGTTGCCCACCTACCGCCGCAACCACGCTCATCCCGCACCCCAAAGATGGCGATTGGAGGGCGCCGGGTCTGGTGAAGATCATCGTGGCGACGGGCACGCCAGGGATTCCACCCCATCTAAGCAGATTCGGGAGAGAGGAGTGGGAGTGGCACGGCGAGGCCATGGGGCTGAGCGCGGGCGTGCAGTGAATCAAGTGCAGGAGAGGATTGATGATGCAGAGAGGTGGATCCCACAGCACAGCGGCCAGAAATGGCGCACGGTTACCCAGAGTGGCGCACCCAGGAGCGGCGGCGGCACCTGGAGAGCCGCGGGCCGGTGCGGCATGGTCGGAGCGCTGCGTCCGTGCTTAATCAATCGGCTCCTGGGCGCTTTTTTTTTTTGTGTGAACTCGGCTCCTGGGCTCTTGACGGACTATGAAAATGTGGATTGGCGGATAGGTTTCGAAAGGACGAAATTTAATTTAATTTTTGCATGTTTGTGAAAAAAAATTCAATTTGAGCTGCATGTGCCACCAAAATGATTCAAAAAATTGTGTAAAATTCATATTTAACAGTATTTCATAATCTACAAACTCATCAACATCTACAAACTTTATTTAAATCATTTTGCCATTTGAGAAAGTGGTACTATACATTGTTCATTCATTCTACAATCACTCACAAAGTGGTACTATACATTGTTCATTCACTTGTACTATATAGTGTTATCGATTTCGAAAATGACAAAATAACCTAAATAAAGTTTATAGATTTTGATGAGTTATGAAACTTTGGTATTCATGACCTTTTCATTTGACATCGTTTAGGGTTGAAAAATCTTGGTTTTAGTTGTCATTGTTTGAAATTTAAAACTTGAATTGTTTAATTTTTTCCATATAAAAGAGATGGATAAAGTGAACACCATAAATGGATAGAGCGTGATTTTAGAAAAATTCAGAGAAAAAAATCATCGAATTTGGAGTTAGAATGAGGGAGAAAAACTAGTTACAAGTTTTAATTAGACTTTAAAAAGAGAAAAAAAGATAAATTACTCTTGTTCGTCACTTGTTCTTGATGAACAGGTGATTTCTCTTTTTAAGCTCTAATTAAAACTTGTAACTAGTCTTTCTCCCTCATACTAACTCCAAATTCAATTATTCTTTTTCTTGAATTTTTCTAAAAACATGCTCTATCATTTTAGGTCGTGAATCATTAGATGTGGCAAAGTTTGAATAACTCAAAAGTTTGAATTTCAAAATAAAACATTTAAGAGCAAGATTTTTGAACCCTAAACGATGTCAAATGAAAAAGTCGTCAATACCAAAGTTGTAGAACTCATAAACATCTACAAATCTTATTTAGGTCATTACTCTATTTGACAAAGTTTGAACAATACAAATTTTGAATTTCAAAAAATAGCATCTGGCATCAAGTTTTTGGAACACCAAATGATGTCAAATGGAGAAGTCATGAATACCAAATATTCAGAACTCATTAAGATCTGCAAACCTTATATAAGTCATTTTTCCATTTGACAAAGTGGTTATAACACATAGTACAAATTCCAGAAACCCCTCACATAGTTCTAGGAACTACGTTAAAGACTAATAATATTTGTACTACATAGTATTACCACTTTTGAAAATGACAAAATGACCTAAATAAAGTTTGTCCATCTTGATGAGTTATGAAACTTTGGTATTCATGACTTTTTCATTTGACATCATTTAGTGTTAAAAAAAATCTTGCTTTTACTTGTCATTTTTCGAAATTCAAAATTTGAATTGTTCAAATTTTGTCACATGAAGATATGACCAAAGTCAACGTCATAAATTGATAGAGCATGACTTTTGAAAATTTCAGGAAAAAAACCATCAAATTCGGAGTTAGTACGAGGGAGAAAAACTAGTTACAAGTTTTGACTATTGATTAAAAAGAGAAAATCTTGTGTTCATTCATGTTCTTGATGTTTGTGTGTGGCTCAATTCTACATCTACGTGTATTTGCTTAAAAAGGTGAAAAAAGCTATTTCTATCACAAACTAAGGAGTATTGTGGTGGTATGACTTAGCATTTTACTTTAAGAGATCTTAGATTCGATCCCCATGCATAACATATTTTTTCAAGTTTGTTTTATTAGATTTATTGTGGTTTTATTAATAAAAAATGAAACACTCTAATACAACACAAACCGATTCTTGTCCTAGTGATTTGCACACTTGACTTTTGTTCCAAAGGTCTTAGGTTAGATCCCTGTGTGTCACATTTTTTTTCAAGTTTTTTTAAAGGATTTATTATAGTTCAATTAATAAAAATAAGTAAAACACGCTAGTACAACATGAATTGATGTTTGTCCTAGTGGTCAACACACTTCACTTTTATTCCAAAGGTCTCAAGTTCAACTCCCATGTGCCACATATTTTTTCAAGTTTGTTTTACAAAATTTATTGCTGTTCAATTAATAAGAAGAAATAAAACACCTTAATATGACAACCTGATGCTTGTCCTAGTGGTTTGGGCACTTCATTTTTGTTCTAAAGGTCTCAAGTTCGATCCCAGAGCATGCAATTTTTTTGCCATTTATATCACGCTCTACAGTTGAGGCAAGTCAATTTTTGAAGTAACTAAACGTGTGTTATCGCCATAAATTAACAGGGTTAATTTATGGGCCGAAAGCAAGATGAGCTTAAAGCAAAAGACTGAAGAAAGACTTGTAAATCGGCTCCTGCGTGAGCATCTCGGGCACATGGGCCATGTATCTTTAGATTTAGTTCAAAGGTTAGAGATAGAGTCCGATCGGGACAAGATTAGTTTAGATTATTTCCCAAGTCTTCGGACTATAAATATGTATCCTTTGTTATTCGTAAGAGAGCGTCATCACGACTCGCAAACAACAACTCTCGGCGCATCGCCACCCCTAATCCTAGGGTTTCATCCAAGTAAGTGCCATGCTGCCCTGATCGCTTCTTGCGATCAGGGCAGTAATGTTCTTGATTTTACCTTGGTATTACTCGTACTGAAGCGTTTTTTATGGCGAGTAATACTAGTTATCATGATGTTCGTAGCATGGTTTTTAGTAGATCTGTTGTGCTTCGTTGCTTATCATCTGCGAATATCATGTTGTCTCTATGCAGTCACGTTTAAATCTCATGCTAGTTCTTATCGCATAGAATTAGTCGAACAGAGGCAACACCCTGCTCCTTTCATGTCTAGTAGATCTGATCTGTTATGGTTTGCTCTTATTTTAACAGTTGGCATAATATCTGCTAGGTTAGGCCTTGCAAACGGATTGGATGATCCGGTGGTGTAATAGATGCTTTATCTTAGCCTTGATAGGGATTGTTCCGGGAATCGGCTCTTGTTAGTTCTTAGGCCTCTGTTTTGGGTTGTGGTTTAGTTGTCTGTTATGTTCGCTAGGCCTAGTCACGTGTAGGATGTTCCGATCTAGCAGTGAAGCTGTTACTATCGCGGATTAGATCAATTAGATTTAATTGAAGCAGTTTTATAGTTATTTGCTTTATTTACCATATCTGGATACAATCAGATCCCATCTGATACCGGGACTCGATCGGCTCTTCAAAGCCGATGCAAGAGTCGTCCCGGGGAGCCGACCATGGCTCGGACTTATGTTTACACGTGTCTTTGTATGCAGGAAACTGTTCGGAGCACGTCTGCACCCTCCTGATCGGGTATAGGTCAGGTGGCACGCCCGGTTTTCACACATCCTCCGGGCGCGTGACGGAAATTGCGGGCCGTCGACGAGGGAGCAGTGCCTCTAGCGCCCTAGCAACCTCCCGGCTCTTCGTGTTGCCCGTCGCTGCTCGCCGGTGGGTTTCGACCGACAACACATTCTGGCACGCCTGGTGGGACGACTCTCGGCAACAACATCCACTGCATCGATGACTGGAGCTCAAGATCAAGAACCCGCTCCCAAGCCCGTCACGTATGAAGAGCTTCCTCCTGAACACAAGAAGAAGTATGATGAGATCAAAGCTCTGATGGAAGCCGATCTCATCGACTCTTTTGAGAGGACTCGCAACCATGGCATCAGGTGGAAGGGGTTCTCACCAGAAGGCGCTCTCGACAATGTAGATCTGTCTGTACCATCTGAAGAACGCACCAGAGCCCTGCGTCAGGAGATGAACTACATGGTGGCCCATGCGCTTCATCGGCAGTCTCAGAGCCTGATGAACGAACTCGAGCGCATGGCGCATCGCGTCATCCAGGAGATGGTCAAGAACCAGTACTCTCCATCGGGGCCAATCCTGGGGAGTCACACAGAGGAAGCTGCACTGCATTCTAGGCCGCAACTGCCATTCTCATTTGCAGCTCCCAGACCACAGAGCTCGCCGATCTACGTCGTCCACAAGATCGGCGGTGATCCTGGAGAAGGCCAGTTCCTCACCGAGCCACCTAAGGAGATTCCGCACGGCTACACGTGCGCCTACATCCCTGACAGCGTCAGTCCAGCACGCTCGGTGCAGATGGTGAACCTAGGAGCTTCTGGAGCAGACGCAGAAAAACAAGCGTGGCTGGCAAAGTACGCTACTGGGCCGAGTGCTGAGCCATCGGCCCCAGGAGTTTTTAGTGTGGAGCAGGTCAGTGCAATACTCAGAGACCAGTTCGACATCCTTCCCAAGAGGAAAGCGATCGGCTATTCCAAGCCATATCCAAGCGACTATGACTTGATCCCACTGCCACCCAAGTATCGGCTTCCTGAGTTCACCAAGTTCAACGGGTCAGAGGGAGCCAGCTCCATCGAGCATGTGAGCCGATACTTAACGCAGCTTGGGATGATCTCAGTGTCGGATCCATTGAGGGTCCGGTTCTTCAGCCAATCCCTTACAGGCCCAGCTTTTGGATGGTATGCGTCACTAGCTCCGGATTCGATTCGGACTTGGAGGCAGCTTGAAGATCAATTCCATACCCAGTACCACTCGGAAGCCGCAGAAGCTGGAATTGCCGACCTCGCCCAAGTCAGGCAGAAGCGAGGAGAGACTGTGTCGGAGTACATACAGCGCTTCAGGGAGGTCAAGAACCGATGCTACTCGTCGCGCATCACAGAGAAAGAGGCAGTCGATCTGGCTGTCCTGGGACTTGCTAAGCCGATCAAGGATGCGGCTTTTCAGTTGGAGCTCACGTCTCTAGCGTACCTGGTGCAGAAGCTTACAGCATACGAGCATTATCATACTGAGCTGTACCAGGACAAGTTCAAGTGCCATGTGAACATGGCCCAGGCAGATGAATCTGATGACTCGGGTGAAGAGCAAGAAGTGGCCGTGGCAGAGTGGACTCGGGGGCAAATCCTGTCCCATGCAAGTGGATCAAGCAGCAGGGGCTTGTGAAGGGCTTCGACTTCGACGTGACCAAAACAGAGCAGATATTCGACCTGCTCCTCAGAGAAAAACAGCTGAAGCTCCCAGAAAATCATAAGCTACCGACGGCACAAGAGCTGCAGGGAAGGCTATACTGCAAGTGGCACCACTCGTTTACTCATGCCATGGGTGAATGCAAGCAGCTGCGTCACCAGATCCAATCGGCTATCGAGCAAGGCCGATTAATCCTGGCTCAACACACTATGAAGGTGGACACGAAGCCCTTCCCACAAGCTAACGTGGTGGAACTATCAGACTTCAGATCCGAGGGCCAGGATCTGGCATTCCAGATCAACATGGTGGGACCCATGCGCCGCCATGACAAGTAGAGGAGAGAGGCCGCTTCTGGCAAGCGGCCGCAGAATGAACACAAGTTGGAACAGCAGCATGTGACTGAAGAGCAAGTGCGTCACATCCGCAATCAGCTTCCAGCTTCTAATCGGCTTCTAGAAAAATACCAGTACCAGTACCAGCTATGCCGCCGATACGAATCGGAAGAAGACGAGTACGAGCACCGCTCAGGAAGGACATTGGGGAGGCGCCAGGCTATATGCGACCACTGGCATTGCCCGTTCTTCAGGTACTGTTGGAATTCCGACATGAGCCAATTACCTACTATAGATGATTGCTTGGAGTGCAGGCCTCAACGACACCAGCAGGACAAGACATCAGTGTTCCGGTGTTTGGGGCCCAGAACACGTCAGGATGACCATGTGAGGTGCCCATCCGGGGGTGATTCAGAGCTAGAGGAAGAAGACAGGTACCATCGCCCACGGTGGTGTCCTGACAGGCTCAATCGGTCGCAGAAGCGCAGAGTACAGCGCTTGCGCAATCTGGAAGAGGTAGAAGCAAAGTATCTTGACGTGCTGAGGAAAGCGCGTCCGGATCTCGCGGAGCAAGTCAAGTGGCCGCAGAGGGAAGAGAGGCGCCCCCCAAGGAAGGAGTGGCGCCCCAAGCAGACAAATGCCGATGAGAAGCCATCGGCTGATGTGAACATGGTGTTCGTGCTCCTGTCGGAGTTTCGAGCACCCCAACCGGAGGAATTGGCCATCGCGCAGCTGGATCTCGGCCCACGGCCAATCATTTTCAAGAAGCCCAAGGAGAAGAGCTACAAACACTTGAAGGGGTTATATCTCAAGGGCTTCATCGACGGCAAGCCTGTGAACAGGATGTTGGTCGACACTGGTGCCGCAGTCAACCTGATGCCATATTCTGTGCTGCGCCGATTGGGTCGTTCTTCTGCCGATTTGATCAAGACCAATGTGATGCTTAATGACTTTAATGGACAGCCATCAGAGACGATAGGGGTTCTTAATGTGGAACTGACAGTGGGCCGCAAGACTGTACCGACATCGTTCTTCATCGTTAACAGCAAGAGAACATACACGGTGGTGCTTGGAAGGGACCGGATTCATGCCAACTGTTGTATCCCTTCCACAATGCACCAGTACCTCGTCCAATGGGATGGCGATGAAGTAGAAGTGGTCCCTGCAGACGATTCCAGCGAGGTCTCGATCGCAGATATGAACGCCTGGGATGCGGAAGGACAAGAGCCAATCTCAGGGATCGCCCTAGAAGACTGTGATCGGATCGAGGCGACAAAAAATGGACTGAGGCTGGTCTTATCCACTGGCCTCACAGAATAGATGCACCCTGGCTAGCCACGGGGTGTAATAAAAATAGAGAGGCCGGTCCCGGCGATCGGCCCCAAAAAATAGAAAAATTCTGTTTTTGGTCGGAATTGTTACATCATGTACACATGATGGCTTCCTCTAGCAGTTGGCCATCCATTGACTATTTGGCTCTGAGAAATAATAGAAGTATAGAAGCGGCCAGCCCGTGCGGTTGGCCAAATAATTTTTCTTGTCATCTCCCTGTGTTTGCTGCTGATCTTGTGGATAGTGAAGACTCGCTTGCATTCGCGACTGATTTTTTAGATGACGGCAAACTCGGATACGGGTTCACATCAGCTGATGATTTGGAAGAGGTTGACATCGGTCCTGGGGGTAAGCCACGGCCGACATTTATCAGCAAAAAGTTGGATCCGGCTTTGCGAGAGGAGATGATTGCACTGCTAAAAGAATACCGGGATTGCTTTGCATGGGACTACACCGAGATGCCTGGACTGGATAGAAGCATAGTCGAGCATCGGCTCCCGCTCAAGAAAGGGTTTCGGCCATTTCAGCAACGAGAACGTCAGATGAAGGCCGAAGTCCTAGAAGAAGTTAAGAAAGAGGTAGAAAAGATGCTGGATGCTGGGTTCATCAGGCCATGCCGATATGCAGAATGGATCTCTAGCGTGGTGCCGGTACAAAAAAAGGATGGCCGATGGCATGTTTGCGTTGACTTTAGAGATCTCAATAGAGCAACACCAAAGGACGAATACCCGATGCCTGTTGCAGAAACATTGATCAACGCAGCTACTGGCCACAAAATGATGAGTTTTATGGATGGCAATGCCGGTTACAACCAGATCTTCATGGCCCCAGAGGACGTGAACAAGACTGCGTTCAGAGTACCAGGTGCAGTTGGCTTGTTCGAGTACTTGGTTATGACCTTCGGACTGAAAAATGCCGGTGCAACGTACCAACGTGCTATGAATTACATTTTTCATGATCTCATCGGCAAGCTGGTAGAGATTTATATTGATGATGTCATGGTCAAGTCCAAATCAGCCACGGGGCATTTAGAAGATCTGCGTCAAGTTTTGGAGCGGACTCGGAGGTTTGGGCTCAAAATGAACCCGAAGAAGTGCGCTTTCGGTGTGTCGGACGGTTAGTTTCTGGGATTCCTGGTGCATGAACGGGGAATTGAAATCGGCCTAAAGAATCAAGAAGCTGTGAAGATGATGAAGCCGCCTACTACAAAGAAGGAGTTACAGAAACTCATCGGTAAAATTAACTTTGTCAGGCGATTTATTTCTAATCTGTCCGGACGCATTGAGCCGTTTATGGGTTTAGTAAAGATCAAATCCGATGATGAGTTTCGCTGGGGGGCAGAACAGCAACATGCTTTTGATGAAATCAAGGAATATTTGTCAAAGCCTCCAGTATTGGTTCCTCCTTAGTAAGATAGGCCATTCTATGTGTACCTATCCGTCGGTGACACTTCCATTGCTTCGGTGCTAGTCCAGAAGCATGACGGCCAAGAGAGGGTGGTTTTCTACCTCAGCAGATGCATGTTAGACGCCGAGACCAGGTATCCTGAAATCGAGAAGCTTTGTCTTTGCTTATACTTTACATGTACGAAGCTTCGCCATATTTTGCTTTTGGCGGAAACAATTGTTATATGCAAATCGGATGTCATAAAACACATGCTGTCGGCCCCTGTCCTTAAAGGCCGACTTGGAAAATGGATGTTTGCATTGTCAGAGTTCGATATCTAATACCAGCCTGCAAAAGCGGTCAAGGGATAAGCGCTGGCGGATCTTGTTGCGGATAGGATCAGCACTGATATTGCTGCATTATTTATTCGTGCTTGGGCTATATTCTTTGACGGATCGGCTTGTGATGATGGGTGCGGTGTGGGAATTCTGTTGGTGTCGCCTCAAGGGGCGACTTATTCCTTCTCCATCAGAATGACTGCCCCGTGCACCAATAATCTGGTGGAATATGAAGCCGTTCGCAAAGGGATGGAATTGCTTCTCGAAGCCGGTGCAGAAGCAGTGGAAATTTTTGGAGATTCGAAGCTGGTGATTTCTCAGCTCACGGAGGAATATAGGTGTGAGAGCGAGGCTCTTTTCCCGATATGGATGCAGTGCCGTGAGTTGATGTCACGATTCAGGTACATCAATTTCCACTGGATACGCAGGACTCTGAATAATGAAGCCAATGATTTGGCACAAATGGCTTCTGGTTACAAGGAGACAACCGATGGAGTCGAGGTGGAGGTTCAGTTTCTAGAACCTGGAGACTGGAGAGCCGATATCTTCAATTACTTAAAGGATTCGGCTCGGGGGGCACCAAGAAGGATAAGACTCAAGGCCATGAAGTATATTCTGATAGGGGATGAGATGTTCTACAGGACCTTGGAAGGACTACTACTCAAATGCCTAGGACCTGCAGAGTCAAATCGGCTCTTGAATGAGGTTCATGAAGGAGCCTGCGGTACTCACCAATCGGCTCATAAGATGAAATGGCTGATTAGGCGATCGGGTTATTACTGGCCCAGTATGCTGGAAGATTGTTTTAAATATTACAAGGGATGTCAAGCGTGTCAGAGGTTTGGCAAAATTCAGATAGTGCCAGCATCAGTGATGAACCCTATCATCAAACCCTGGCCATTCAGAGGTTGGGGCATGGATATGATTGGACGGATCAACCCGTCGTCTAGCAAGGGTCACCAATGGGTCTTAGCTGCCACAGATTATTTCACAAAGTGGGTAGAGGCAGTACCCATGAGGTCAGTGGCGTCAAGAGATGTGATCAGCTTTGTCAAAGAGCACATCATTCATAGATTTGGGATCCCTCAGACCATTACGACCGATGGAGGATCAGTCTTTATATCGGAGGAGTTCAGAAAGTTTGCCGATGACATGGGGATTAAGCTGATCAGATCATCTCCATATTATGCCCAAGCTAATGGACAGGCTGAAGCATCCAACCAGAGCCTCATCAAACTCATAAAAAGAAAGATCGATGAATATCCTAGGCGCTGGCATGAGGTGTTGTCAGAAGCTTTGTGGGCATATCGTATTTCGTGTCATGGGTCCACCAAGACATCGCCGTACCATCTAGTCTACGGCCAGGATGCTGTGCTACTGTGGGAAATCACAGCCGGATCAAGGCGTGTTGAGTTTCAGAATGGTCTATCTGCTGAACAGTATGCAGCCTTGATGAACGACAACGTGGAGGACCTAACGGAACTAAGACTTTGGTCGTTGGAAAAGATCAAAGAAAATAAGGCTAAAGTCGCCCGTGCATACAACAAGAAGGTCAAACCTAAGGATTTCCAGGTGGGAGACTTGGTTTGGGAGGCAGTATTGCCGTTGGGAACTAAAGATAAAAAGTTTGGTAAATGGTCTCCAACTTGGCATGGTCCGTACAAAGTTGATCAGGTTTTGCCTGGGAATGCGTACATGCTCGAGGAATTGGACGGCGTCAAGTTTCCTGTTGCTGTCAATGGACAGCATCTGAAGAAGTATTTCCCGAGCATGTGGAAAGGCGAGTAAAGAAAAGCCGATGAGATCCATCTGGCTGCAGTGTAATAGGCCAACACGTTGAGTTGGCCGCAAAAAAAATGATGATGATAGGCCAACACGTTGAGTTGGCCGGTAAAAAAAATGATGATGATAGGCCAACACGTTGAGTTGGCCGGTAAAGAAAGATAGCCGATGTATAACCATCGACTTGAGATATTTTTAAACAAGTACAACTTTCAGGTTAACAGGCAGTACTAATTGTATCTTGAGCCTATCTACTGGTTCAAGAATTCTTCTATGGCGTGGATGGCTTCAGTACGAACGGCATCTGCGCGTGCTACAATCGCTTCGTCATCCTTGTCATTGCCTGAAACTATCTGCCGACTCAAGGTGCTGATCTCTGCAAACTCTGCTTGTATTTGCTCAGATATTTTCTGGGTTTCTTGTTTGGAGTTTGCAATGGAAGTTTCCTCGGCCTGGATGAGTTCCTTGGTAATGCGGACCTTTTCTTCGAGTTCCGCCAGTTCTTTCTTCAGGAGGTCGAGTCGATTCGTGTTGGCAGACACGTTAGCTTTGATATCTAGAGTTGCCTTCTTCTGGTTGAGAGCCTTGCATTTTTGGGTAATGTCGGCTTTCAGAGAAGCTTGAGAGCGACGTGCTTTCATCCTTTCTTGCGCTTTACTGACTTCTATCCGGAAGAATGGGAGGTTGCTGGCTGACCAGAGCTTGATTTGCAATGGTTCCGGGAGTTGGGATTCTATTTGCTCGAAGATGTTCTTTATTTTACTGGAATCATCAACCAGAGCAGTGATTGGGGCAGATAGAAGATCCTTGATAAGTTGAAGCTGATGTGTTAGGTTAGCCGATTGCTGTAGAGATGATGTTTCTGATCTAGGGACAGTTAGACCCATTGATGTAGGGTCAAAGGAAAGCAAACCTGAAATATCAAAACTCTATGGGCATATCTGGAGTTAGTGCAAGATGCATTTGTGGAGTTATCGGCTGGTTCAGAATTGGTTTTTGTAATGTTACCTGTTCTGAAGAAGAAGTGCTGGACGGTTCAGGAGCAATCGTCCTATCAAAGATGGTGTTATCGTCAAGAGCATCTGCTGCATTGGCTTGTTCCTCACTCGCATTCATCAGCGCATCAGGAGTTGCAGCCATCTCGTGTTGTTCCGGGCTTTCTGCATTGGAAATGTTTTCAGCTGCATCCTGAACATAGAACTACAGTCAACAAGAGTACATATGTATGAGGTAAAGAAGAAATTTTAGAGAAATAAGTTACCCGGTTGGTATTAGACTCTGATGGACTCGAAGAAGTTGGTGCTGGCTTCTTGATTACTCGCCTCGTGATCATCTTCCTTTTCTTGGTCAAGACTCGGGGGGCAACGCTTGCAGAAGTTTGTCTTCGCTTGGAAGCCGACTGAAGTAAGTCTGGCTGAACAGACATTATCACTTTTTTCATTGGTGGTGATCCTTTGCAGAAGAGTACATCAGGAGCAGTTGGAAGAAAGTGAAATGGCTCCCCAGTACTGGTCATGGGTTCTGGACCATCTTGTTGCTGCTGACAGGATGAGCAGGTTAAGCCAAGAGAAAGGAATAGAGGATTTAAAAGGATAAATGCATAGAATCAGTACCTCTTCCTCGGGGATTACGTATTCAGGATCAATTTGCTGCAGTCGAGGACCTAGAGCTTTCCTGAAGACATGAGTTTTCCACATCTTCCACCAGGTATCAAAGCCGATTGATGAAGAAGTGAAAGACAAATCGGCTGGTATTGGAATGTGGAGATTGTCAAACATGCTGTAGCATCTCGAGCTAGTAAGACCATCAGGTAGATCGGCTCTGCTCTCCACCAAGTGGTGAATATGGAAGTGGGGAGGGACCTGTCCTAGGCCGAGTTGCCGAGCTGCTATGACTGGCTGGTAAGATTCATAGCCTGGCTTGATAATTCTATTAGAAGTGCTGATGCCGACAGGAAGGAAGCTAGGTCGAATCATCAAAGAATACAGATGCCGAGTGCTGTCGTCATCGGTAAAGCTATCTAGTCTGAAGGCAGTTGGTGTGACACCTCAGGTGTCAGTACTTTTAAATACAATCAATGTACCTTAGTTAAAGTTAAAATAAAAATTTGAGAAACTAATTCAAAGAGAAAGGACCAAATAAAATACAAATCATACAAAAGAAATTAAAGGAAAAAGAGAAAGGAGTGAAAAGCTACTCAAAACTTAATTCAAAAATGTGCACAAAATTTTTGTTGGCTCATGAGAGGTGTTTCAATTGACATGTGCTCAATTGAACTTCAGCCAAAATCAAGTCAAAAACTGAATAAAACTAAAGTCCTTTTGTGCAAATATGCAAATGTACCAATAGTTCAAAATGTGAGTTTCAAATGAAAATTTGCATAACACAAAAGTTGTAGATCTTGAAAAGTTATGCAAAAGTGGTATTCAACACTTTTCCATTTGAGCCCTCCAATTAGGAGATAATTTTAGTTTACCGAGAGGTCCTTGGAATTTCAGAAATCACAAATATGCCCTTATCTCCATCTCTCTCTTTCCCGGCCTGCTCTGTTCGCGCCGCCCGCCGTACGCCGCCGGTGGACTTCGTCCACCACGCGCCCGCGGCCAAATGGACCCGGGGAAACCTCTCCACGCCACCTGGCCCGCCCCTTGGCGCCCTCCCACGCCCACACGCGTCCCAGGCCGCTCCCCGAGCCGCCACGACACCCCCAGCCATGCGCCGCGCCGCTGCCTCCTCCGCCCGCTCGCCGTCGACTCGCCTAGGCCAAATCGACCGCCCCCAGTCACTCCATTCCTCACCCAGGAGCTCTTTGGCCTATAAAGACCCCCAGAACCCCCACAGTCGCGCCCCTTCTTCCCCTTCTTCCTCCTCCCGCCGCTCCGCCATGGCCGCCGAGATCCAGCTCTCGCGGACCGGCTAGCCCAGCCCCACATTGCCCCCTCCGACCACCGCAGCAGCTTCGCCACCTCCCAGTTAAGCTCCACGCGCGCAGAATCGAATCCAAACCCCCTCCCGAAGCCGTTCCCCTTTTGCGCCGCCGCCGGCGAGCTCAGGCTCACCGCGGACCGGCCAGCTCCGGGGAAGACCGAGCCCGACAGCTACCCCAGAAGCATCCACGAGCTCACGCGGTGCTCGTGCGCGCCTTGTTCCCCTACCTCGAGCCCTCCTTCACCTCCAGCGCCGGCGAACCGAACAACCGACCCGCCATCAACGCCGACGAGCTTGAACCTGTGCTCCAAACGCTCGAACATCGACCAGGGTAGGTGTTCCTCGATCCTTTCTCCCCCACGCGCCTCCCCGTGGCAGCCCCGGTAAGCCCTGCACCGCAGGACACCACCGGCAAGATGCCACGGCGGAGAAGGCCGGTGAAGGACCCGGTTGTAATTTCTTTTTTTCGTTCAAGGGTGTCTCTGCAAGTTTTACAGTGTATACCAGTGAACTTCTAAAATGCGAAACAAATCACAGAAAAATCAGAAAAATGCAAACTCAACTGATCTGGAATCCTTGTAACAAAATTTACAAATTTTGTAACATTCACATTTGCAGAAACTCAACCGAATTTAATCTAGGGAAAAGATTAAGAAAATCACCTTATGCATGTTCATGAAGTTCTGCTCATCAAATGACCTTGATTTTTGGATATGTTATAACTAATGGGATGCTAAGATCACAGAAAAAAAGATGACACCAAACCAAAACAGTTATCATGTTAGAACAATCAAGATTCTCTAATCTGTTGTTAGCTTTCTCGATTTAATTCTGGAAAATATGCACATGAACTTGCTCTGAAAATTTTACTACTGACTTGTGCCACTGAATCCCTGCAAATCTCTAAATTTCAAATTTATTAGAGTTCATTTTCTATATACCATGATTTATGCTTGTTTAATCAACTTAATTCCTCGTATATAGTTGTTATGCTAAAAAAAATCCATATTTATTTCTGAAGTCTCTTTTTAGCTCTGTGTTCCTGTCTAAAATTTTTGAGCTGCAGTTACTGAGTTTGGCTTTGTCGAATAATCATGCTTAGCATCTTAGGGCTAGATTTACTATTTTTGTTCTGAGTAATCTACAACGTTTCTGGTCATGATTTTTGGGCATGATCTTATTTAGAGTATGTTCTACCTGTGATAAAAAGTTCAGATGCAATACTGGTCAAATGCATCTTGAGAAATTTATTCAAACTCATGTTAAGTTAACTGAATAACTAATTTATCATAGTGAGTTAAATCTTGAAAAATTTTCTGGAGTATGTTTTACTCAGGACTAGTCTCTGGTAAAAATTTGAGAACCAAATCCTTAGTAAAACTTTCTGTAGAATTAATCTTTGTTAATAGATTGCTGTTCTTAATCTTTTTATCACCTCTGCTATATAAGTGTATAAAATCTGGAAAAATTTTAGTACTTAGTTTATGCTTTGAAGTTGCTTGCATAAAATTTGTAGCACCAGAACCCATGTTGAACATTCTGTACAAAAAGATGAAGCAACTAGAGTAATCCATTTGCATGAATAGTTATAGTTTTTGCTCTATGGTAGATGCTGAAATTTATACCATGAATGTTCAAGTTTGGATCTGAGTTACCTTAGTGTTTCATCACTAGCTCTTTAGTAGTTGTGTTGATAAGAAATAAGGGAAGCATGCTATGTGTTGAAATTAAATTTGAAAACCCAAAACCCCACTCATTCATGAATAACCGTAGTTATGTTTGCTACTCTATAAACGATTGCCCATGCAATGAAATGTGAAATCATCACTAAATTAACTTTCGTGGACTACAACTTTATCGTGAAGGAAAGAAATTGTATCCATGAATAACTCAAAATCTTGCATTGCATATAGAAACGGTTAACCTCGCGGACGGAGACTACGAACTGGTGCCCGCGGACTCTCGTGCGGAGCAGGAGGTTAATCTGAACTGTACTAACTTGTCTCAAGACCTGGGCCAAGCCCCAGAAGCTTTTCTGCCTGACAGTGCCCAAGAAGGCAAGCCCCGAAGCATAATCCCACTATTTTTCCGAATTATCATTCTGCTATCTATTTATTAATGTATAGTAATAGTTGGTTTTCTGCATTTAAGTTCTCTAGGCGTTGATCGAAAACCCTAGATGCATGATCCATAGGAACCTATGTTTGATACCGGATCTTTTTATCGACTAGTTGCCATGCTAAATAGGCACGGTAGAAGTCGAGTGGTTCCCTGCCTCTCGCGAGCAAATAGGAATTGTACTGACTTTAATTCCTGTTGAAATGTAAGGACAACAGGCGGGGTTGTGTAGTTGTGATACCCCGCTGGTGTAGTTAAAAATGGCTAAGGTCGCGGTGTGTGGCTCATTTCGTTAAGCGTTTGAAAGTACTAGCCACATACCGAGAAATATGGTAATCGGTAAGCTTAAGTACCTGATTGGACCGGCGAGTGGAACGATCTCGCACCCTCCTGGTAGAAGTAGGGTTTATTTTTATGTCGCGACGTACGGGTGCAGAGTGGTCGGACTCTGTAGTCGGGGAGGGTGTTCCGGATCCACGGACTGGAAAGAAAGGGGAAAAGTAGCGTGGACGGGAGCGAAGTCGATCCCCATGCGTGTGGTCTAGGTTCCCCTGGCCAGGTTGAAATTCGATTCGGAATCGTCCGCCTCTCACGGCATGAGATTGCTTAATGATTTCGGTCACATAGAGTAACAAGTGGAATACGATGATGAAAATACTGCTGGTTGATTAAATGGTTGCTCTACCATGTTTGAGTAGAGTTAGTTGCAAATTTAGAATGGTTAATTCCACTGGAATTCTGGCTAAGTAAAACCTGAAAGTAAGGATCAACACTTAGCGGCTTTTTTTGGCAAACAAACCCTACCAACCAAAAAGCCTTGCATGTCTAGTTATCGGACTATGTTATAACCGGAGACGGGTCAGTCTTGCTGAGTATTAGTATACTCAGCCTTGCTTGTGGCACTGTTTTTCAGGTACTAACTTTGAAGATCTGTTTGCGAGTCTTACTTGGCCTTGTACTCTGCCTCCGAGTTGGTCTGTTGAGTGGGATGGCCCTTCAGCTGGTGCTAATCACCCTCCCGCTGAGTGACGCATTCGTACGGGCTTTACCGATGCGTCACGTTATTTCGTTAGTTATCTTTTAATGCTTCCGCTGAACTTTGAGACTTGAATAATTTGAGGAGTTGGAACTCCGTAGTACTTCGCTAGTCTGAACATGGTTTGTAATAAATTTTCTTTCCGCTGCAATCACTCTGAGATGTATGAAATGGTTTGTGTTGTAATCTCTGGGCTCACCTTCGTGTGAGTGTTGTCTGCTGATCCTGGAATAGCGTGGCTTTTATCGAGGCTTCACTCGAGGAACTACCGGTGAGTGCCAAATTGGGTCAGAGTTGCTTAGCAACGAAGATCAGTGCACCCGGGCCCAGTAGTTGTGGGTGGTTCCGCCACAACGAGGAAGAAGAACAATATGAAGAGATGCAAGCCAAACCGCAAGCCAAGGTCATAGAGATTGATGCGGAAGATGCACTGTACCTCGACTTGCAAGATGATCGTGAATGACAAGGCTATGCCATCCTCAAGAACTGAAGCTTCATCCACACCAGAGCATTCGATCCGGACCTCCGCATCAAAACAGGTATGTACGAAGACTTCTCTAACGTTTGGCATGCAATTGGATGGGATAACTTTGTTCCCGTTGAGGAGTATGGTTCTCGACTCCTCACCATCTAATTTCTTTGCAGTCTTCGGGAGGTGGAAAATGGGGTTTATTTTTGACTTTTTGGGAAAAATATTTGCTTTCTTGGGAAACTTTTGCCGGCCACCTCGATTTCAACAAACGCTGGCCGATTTCTCTCGATCAAGTTTGCCGCGGTTTTAATCATCATGAATTTTGGGGCCCAATTTCGTGTCAAGTTGTCCATGGCAAGTTCGCACCTCGGTGCGGCGACATTCATAATCCAACTCTTCAGTTGATGCACAAGTGGTTAACTATCACTCTCTTTCCAAGAGATGATGTTCGACCCGTGCGCAACGATGAGTTGCTCATACTTTATGCCATGGTCAACAAGATCAAAATCTCCCCCGCTCAAGCTTTGGTTAAGCAATGGCTTTTGAATTTCAAGATGACGGGTCCTATTGAGTGCACTTCTTTGATTACTCATATCGCTACACGTATCAGTGCCTTAGAGGGGAATTCTATTCCTTTCATTGAGGGTGACCGTACGTATATCGACAAGGCTTATCTGATTCAAGGTCACACGCTCAAGAAAGGCCCGAATGACTCTTTGATTTTCTTTTACTTGGGCTATACAAATGAGATTCTGCTGCCCAATGCAGAGTTTCATTTGTATATTTGCCATTCGCTAACCATCCCTCTCATTCTGCGAGAAGGAGGTCGTAGGCATAGATCTTCTGGTTTGCCTGGCAGGATGACAAGAAGCAGGAACAGAAGGGAGGCAGAGCCAACACCACAGCCTCAGCAGCCACATCACTCACATCAGCATGAGGCCGGTGGTTTGTCATGGCACAGTGCCAGCACTAAGGAGTGGACACAGCAGGCACCAGGCCGCCGGTCCACCAGTTTCAGCTTCGGTGGAGCCCCGAACCTCATCAGACGGACGTCCTCGTCCCGAGGATTCGGTGCCATCACCTAGCAGCTAGGTGAGCTGTGGGTGCAGGGAGACAACATACAGGAGACGCTGCACCAATACATCGATACGACCCAAGCATGGCAGCGTCACACTGGCGACAGACTCCACGACATGGAGCAGTTGCAGGTGCAACGACAGGAGGAGTGGAGGGCATACTGCCGCTGGACGGGTTTCAACCCCGATCAGTCGTAGTAAGCCTGAAGCTAGCTTGGGGGAGGACCCCCATGAGAGGTAACTTGTATCACTTATCTTTACTGCTTTTATAACCTTGCATGGAACCCATAAAAATTTGCAAAATCTGAAAATCCATAAAAGTTTGTATAACTAAAAACAAATAAAAATTTGCAAAACTTAGAAAAAAACCAAAAATATTTCTTTAATATGTGTAGTATGCATGGTGTAAGTTTTCCTTATTGAGATGATGAATAGTTGCTCTATTAATTTCCTTCATATGCTTAGTTACAACTTTATGCTCTACCTAGTTTGGGTTTGTTGGCTTAAAATGTTCAAACCTTAAACTTGAAACTTGTGGGTAGCAAAAAGCATGATCCAAATCTAAGTTGTTGTGAGCTATGACATGGATAAGTAGAGTTGCTATGATCTTCTCTTATGTGATGCTTGATATCTGGAGTATTTAATTTTGAAAAAACAAAAATATAATAAAGTTCCTCGATGATATGAACATTCCTATCCAAAGCCATATATTGTTTTAATTGCAAAACCTTCCACATATGCAGCTTGCTATCTCATTGAGTTTTGTGAAATTGTTGTGACCCTTAGTGAGATTCATTTCATACTCCCATGATCAAGATCACGTACACATTTTCACCACATGCTATGCTTCTACACTCGAAGTACGCAAACATCCATCCGCAAAATAAAACTCCATGTTCATGTATGACACCACTCTCTCTCAAAAATACGTCAAGGATATGGGGCTATGCAAAAAGAAAATAAAAGATGCATACCCAAAGAAGGTATGCTACATGCTTCGGCATGTCAAAAAAAAATATAATAAAAGATGCATACCCAAAGAAGGTATTCCACATGCTTAGGCATGTTAAAGAAAAAAGAGGGAAGAAAAGGTAGACCCTTATCCAAAAAGAAGGAAAAAGGAGAGATGGTGCATACAAAGGAGTTCATACACCATCCACCAAAAATATCCACCCACTTGCACATCTTGATCAAGATTTATGACTTGTTTCTCCTTTGGATCCTGTTTTTGACTTAGCAAAATATGAGAAGCAGGTATACCTTCAAATCCTCCATACCTATAGTTCCACAAAAACAGCCATTAGAGATAGGTTGAGGAAAAAAGGCATAATAAAAAGCCATGGTAAGGAATTATACACATTGAGCGATCCGAGAGATCATCCGAGGAACTTTATAAATTTCTTTTGAAAAACTTTACAAAAACCTCCGGATTGATGGTTGAACTAAAGAGAAAGAAATATGAGCACTCTATGACACCATTCTGACTCTCAACCGCCAAAGATGAGGTGAAGCTATAAGCTCCACAGGAGTAAGGTAAGAGGTAAGAAGAAGAGCCAACTTATTCAAAATCACGGTAAGAAGCATTCGGTTGTGCCTAAGTATGAGTTAGAAATTCAACATTGTAGCAACTCCAGATCAACAACGAGCACCTTGTTTTGCTTAGGACGAGTAAAAGGCTAGCTTGGGGGTGTTGTTGACGGTCGTTAAGTGCGAAATATGACCGTCAATTATACTCATAAAAGAAGGATCTATGATTTCGAAGATCTATGATTTCAGAAGCACAAGTCCGGAATAAGAAGAAAACACGTCGAATACACACACAAAGTCACAAACGATCACGTCCTGCGTAACACATGCAAAAGGAGGCCCACAAACCAGACCAAACCGACCAACCAAGCCCCGGCACAGACCATCTGACATTAGGACCCACCAGGCAGTGTACCAGAGAAGGGCGGTGGCCAGAGGCGGCACAGGGGGGGTCGGCCGACCCCACCTGGCAGCCAAACATGCTGAGTTTTGGTGGGAAGACTAATCTTATCCTCTAGAGGTCGGTTAGGGATGTTTCCATGTTTAGAGATGGCGGGAACCGACCTCAAGAGCTATAAAAGGGGTCTCCCACCACTCTCAGCACAAACACCACTTGAAGGTCTCTCTCTCACACTCTCTTGTGACTTGTACTCCTTAGGGTAGTGGAGCTAGGCTAGACTTCATCTCCTTAGTGAATCAGTCATCCTCGGGGTCGGCGAGCAATCCTCAGCCTCTGGTATGGCTTTGTATTCCGAATTTCGTTATGCTATTCATTTTGAGTTCGTTCTTGGTTATCTTGCTATGTTCGTAGCTTACTTGGCCTTGATCTATGCTTTATCAAGTTATAGTAGTTGCTTGCTTAGACCAGACGATCTGGGTAATGATATCAGTTCGTTGTGCTTTTGGGCTTGCCTTAGCATCTTACCTGTCCATCCGAAGGGTGGGGGACCCAGGGATGCTAGGGTAGTGACCTCATATGCGGGCATGGTGCCCGGGTATGCGGGATCCTTCAGATATGACGGTGTGACTGGGGTAGACCGCAGGTGGTGATAGCCTTGTCAGTCCGCCGGGAAGCTGCTTCTCAGTTAGCGTACTCCCCGACGTTCGGGTATCGTGTAGGAGTTCATGCAAAGATGGAACGGGACTGGATGTTCTCCAGTGTGGGTCATTGTCCCCGATGTCCCTAATTTCCCGGCACCTGTAGTTCTAATCATGTGGCTAACATAGCTTATCTGCTAACATGAATTACTAGGAATCTGTGCCTATGCTCCCACTAACCTTAGGATTGCTTGTTTATTCTTTATTCATGAGAGTTGGATGTTCTGTGTGTGTCACATTACCCCTGATTATCCATTATTTATCACTTACCCCTGTGTAGTTAGTAGTGTTGACACCGGATTTTGGTAAATCCAATGTAATTTGAATTATGAAGATCATCAGCTAGTGGCATACGTGAGATGGAGTCATAACAAGAAAGATCAAGCGTGCATGGATAGCAATCGGCAAGTCTTTAATGGCGTCGGTTCTTCCAGGAAGGTTGCAAACATGGTCAAGCACACATGCATACGTGCATTAAATTAAGAATATGGTGACTGGTTTGATTAATTAAGGAACATGCATGCGTGGCGTGTCAGTCCTATGAAGGAGAGACAAATTGAATGGCATTGACACGCACAGACCATTCTGTTGCATGGAGATCGGCTATCCTACAGTAGGAATCGGCTGATTACTTGACTTTGAGCCGTCAGAAAATGGTGACGTACATGCACACAATATTAAAAAGGAAGGGAAAATCTTTGTGCTGGGCAATTCTATACTTGTGTGCGTGATTGATTTGTAGGGAGCAGAGTCCGAGAAGGAATATACAACTTAACAGATGGATATGCTCTGTACGACGGTCAAGAGGCTTTTATTAGCAAGGACTCTACGTGAGGGAAGTTAGAGTCTATTTATCTTAGTATTTCCTTTTAGTTTATATTTTGCTTGTGAGGCAAGTTAGTTCACCGTATAAATATGTACCCCTAGTCTCTGTAAAAGGTTTGTCACATGACCAATACAAACATATTTACTTTCTCAAGTACCTTTACCTTTCTGCCCTAGGAGTAGTAGTAATGTATATTTCTGATGAGTTCTTCAGCAAGCTGGGCTGCATCGCTTCGTTCTCCAGTTCGCCGCAGTCTTCGTCTACCAGGAGTTCTAGGCTTTAACCACCGGACGCATGGCTGTGGTTTCGTCTAGATTCACCTACAAGTTACCGGGTATCCCAGATCTCAACTTCCGGGCGCATCGCTGTTGTTGAATCTAGTTCTTATCCAAGAGTACCTTGGATCTTCGACCGACGGCACATTCGCTTCTGTCTAGATCTACGGTATTCACCAGTTATCGATTTTGCCCTATCTTGTGAGCATTACCTCTTGCTAGATGTGGTAGAATCATAATTATCCTAGTCTTGAGTAAGATCGCATCGGCTGATTTATCTTTAATCTATTGCCTTGTTGTTTAGAATGATTTAGTTAGCTTTATCTTGATAAAATAGACGATAGATTGTTCAATAGCCTGTTGCATCTTAATCTTGGCTGCTTCTCAAGTGTTGTCGGGAACGAGTTCTATTGTGGATAGATCTATTGGCCGGTGAGATTAGATTAATCTTTTGCTAGTAGTATTTCTAGACTGCAACTTCTGGGCACATCGCTGTCGTTTCATCTAGAAATACTGGTGGTAATGTTAGTCGAAGCATTATTGGCTTATGGTCTTATTCAAGGTGGATTAATAGCCCAATGATACTCTGTTTTCTATCGGCTTTCTAGCCGATAGCTCCTGAGCTTTATTATCATTAATTGAATAAATGTAATTCGGAGAATCGATGAGTTGCTTATACTCATCAGGATGTTGGAAATCGGCCTCATGGCGAACTGTGCTGTTATTCATTTATCATGGCCGATTATCCATTTATCATGTTTTATTCTGCTGTGTTGTTATCACTACTGGTGCCAGGATGAAATCGGCCTGATTGGTCGATCCCCTTTGACCTTATAAGAATTATCCTCACCTTGTCAGTTGAATGGTCAAACTGACTGGCACGCTTGGTTTGTATTCTGAAGCTTTGGCGAACAGTGGCTTCAGATTCCAGTGTGTTGATTTTTGCATCAACACATCTTTTGGCACGTCCGGTGGGACAAGATTAAATTGAATATCTCCATGAGCCCAGCTGGTGGTATTTGAGCCCACATACAGTATCTTAGAAAAAATCATGATGGAGATTTCAACCGAAGAAGTTAGTGCCCAAACTAATTACCCTTGATGGTCAATTCTACGTGTCTTGAAGAGGAGACAAGGATCATTAAAATGTGCCCTCCAAATATTTTGTGGAGCTGATTTTACTCTATTCATTGGCTAGTTAGAGGAATTGCATATGGGATTGCCAACCTGGAGATTGGAGTATAATATTGATCCGATGGCAAGAAAAGAGTGAAATATTGTTGCATGAGCAGACAGAGTATATTCATCGGCTTCTTCTTCTTTTTACATGTTACTTTGTATAGCTGATGAAGATGTTAAAAAAATAATAAAAAAAGTCTGCCTCATGCTTCCTGATGTCGGACATTCAGAAAAGGTGTGCCGATAGCTATAGGATAGTTGATACGTCTATCGGCTCCATGGTGGAACACAATCATATTATAATATTGACATTGAAAGCCAATGAAGATTGGTCTATCGGCTACATGTTACTCAGATGGATTTGGTGCCTGATTACATCATTTATTTCTTGATGCATGCAAATTCATCTGTTTAATCAAATCGGCTACAACCGCTTCAGTTATTGGCGTCAAAGGCCAACGGAGTTATCCAGGGCTGGACACAAAGTGGTATATATTTAAAGAATTATTCATTCTGATGCTGGAGCGGCTAAAAGATTTGCTACATCCTGGATATTAAAGCTGATACACTATTTTATTGCTGAGAGAAGCCGATTTCATTAGGAATAAAAAGGAATTTATCCGGCCAGCAGCCATACAGAGTGCATCCTATATCGTATCAGCTGATTATCTACTGAGCCGATATTGAAAGATATCGGCTAATGACCACGTCCTGATCGGCTGAATGCTTGGAGCCGATATAGATATTTTTTAAAGTGGCATCCATGGCTATTTCTCTAAAGCCAGTGGATGGTTAGCCTAATCAGCGGTGTTTGGCCTGCACAAGAAGGCCGTTGTGTTCTCATCTTGGCTTCACATCGGTTGGCGCATCAAGCTCAGCATCGGCGCTGCACTGTCCATCCTGTTTGCCGAAGTGCCGGGAGGCCAGGATATATAAAGCTATAGTTAGCATCCCCGAAGGCACCGGCAGTGAAGGCTGATGAGGTATGTCTATCGGTTGATGTTATTCAAGGGAAGACCATAATCAAAGGATGGACTGGAAAGTAGCAATCCTATCGAAGATTTGTGGCTGGTGGAATATTCGAGAAGTTTGTATGTGAAGATAGCTAGAAAAATAATTCATAGGCCATCCTGTTTGACCATTGGCTGGTAAGCAAACATGTGCATTCATCACAAGCCGACGGCCTTGCTTGTGACTATATAGCCAATGTGCAAAAATAAAGATGACTGTCAGCTGCAGAAGAATTTTACTAGTCTGTTGGCTTTGGAAATTTCTACCATCGACTTCCTTGATCAGGATTACATCGTCATCAATCAGTGGCTATCCTGTTCCAATTTTCTTACCTGCGATTTGCGGCCAATAACAGACCAACTGATGAAGCCGCATGGTCTTATATGAATAACTAGCTTTGTGATTGACGGAGGTGGAAAAGGTCGAGTGGGATCCAATCATTAAGTATTTATTGCAGAGTTGCTATATCTGCGGATCAAGCAATAACAATGCCGATGGAGTCATAATGGAAGAGGAACATGGCCGTATCGGCTGCACTTTTGAAAGTGGGATTAACCAACTGAGAAGAGTGCAAGCATCTCGAATAGCATTGCTGACATCTGAAGAAGACTTGGGCATCTGGGCTTGTCTCATCGGCTCTCTTTATGATGTTAGCCGATGAGGACGGAATAATTTGAGCTAACCCTGATATTCATTCTGGTACCTGAAGTTGTTATTTAGTGGGACTGACTAACATCGGTGGGCACGTCACTGAGTTTTCGTTGGCTCCCTCTAAAAAAAGGAGAGGTATTATCCCATCATGAGGCCCGATATATTTGAATATTGGCTGGTGGAATTCTTCAAAAATAAATGTGTAATGGAACCAGCGTCAAACTATCAAGCTCACCGGTTATGGAGGCAGCAGCGAAGAGCATGTCTCCTACGTCAGCGACTCCAAGCTTTATGAGTGCAGTGGCATAGATTGATCGGTGGCCCGGTTGGCGTCGAATGTGCATCGTTGGCTCTGACTGCATCAGCCTTGATGATTGTCTGTAAGAGGAACGGTTTGTGTGTTAGCTGGGCCATCAATACTAATGAGCTGGTTATCAAACCTGTCCCGCCGAAGCAAGTTATGATACTGAAAGCTAATGAGATGTTTCAATCGGTGGCTGAACGTTAATTTGTCGAAGTCTGAGAGCATCGGCTGATTGGTGCTGGCATTATCATCAAAAGTCAGCAAGCTTACTAATGGAGCCGATGGTTTCAGAAAACATGAAAGATCAAGTGGCCATACTTCAATCACTAGCTGGCATAATTGTCGATGGGTTAGATTGATTCTTTAATACCAGCCGAAGAGATCAGCTGAGTTGTATATGCATGACTCGAACGTTATTGGCTCGGTAATTCATAATGTGAGCTGGGATATTTTAAATGGTTGAGAGACTCACTGATCGACATTTAAAAACTAGTAGCTCATGCAGAATATTAAGCCGATGATGAGAAGCCAGCAAAATTTACCTATCGGCTGCTAGTTAAAGGGCACAAGTCTTTGGCCACTGGTGCTTATTCTTGGGACGGTAAACACGACGGCCGATCCTTTTGCTCAGCCTGAAAAACAATCGGCCAAAAGGGCATTGGACCAAAGGATCACTGCGGAGCTGCATCAACACTTCAACAGTAATTCTTGCCAGACTTGCAGTTCTTGTCCTTCATCGTCATCCATCGTGATTCTCACTGGTTCTAAATGCGCGCTGGCCGATGTTGTACGTTGCCGTCATCAATCAAGTCATTGTGTTTTTTCTGCGTCGGCCACAGTGTCAGGCTCTGCCACCACGACAAGCATGCCAAGCCTCGGCAATGGTTTTCTGATGGATGAGTTATCTGCGAGCTATCAAGAACATCATGAAAGAAAGTAACACCATGATGATCAGCCGGAGGCGACGTGACACAGCCACACGTTGGTGATGCCATCGTGCAACCGGCATACGTCAAAAGCTGGAAGCGCTTGTATGCAACTAGTACTCCAGCACGCGATAAGCAAGAAAGATCCACAAGGCCATACAGGTATCACCAACTACAATGACTGGTGCCTCTCCATTGGTTTCCTTATTGATGGGACCAACAGAGAGTCGACGGAAGGAATAACAGAGCCGATTATGCAGAAATCGGCTGGCAGTGATTGTCTCACACGATGAAGCCATCCGGGTACGTACATGTCGGATATCCGATCCAGGCGACGCTGCATGAGAAGAAGTCTATATTACATACACAGAAGAGGCATCGTTGGCCTGTGAAAATACAAGGAGCCGATGGCTTAAGCTGAGAATTATTGCGTACATCGGCTGGAAGAAATTGATTTAGGGTGGCTTCTTACTTCCACGCACTAGCTAATGCCGAAGTCTTAACAGATCAGTGCAAGTCTATAACATGCGAAATAGCAAGCTGATACAGTGGAACTGGTTTGGCTCCTCTAGGAGGTCGCCATCAACAAAGAAGGAAGAACTTTTTAAGCGAGCAACTTCAAGTTGCTTCATCAGATCGGCTTCCTTCGACTTCAGTGCCGATTGGTCGCTATCTATTTGGAAGTGTCTTTATTGAATGACCTGTCCGCTATTTTCTCCTGCAAGTTGAGGAAGCACTATGGAGACAGTAGCGATGACAAGACTCCCAGTGCTAGCAAAGTCACTCGATGTCTGCTAGGTCAACACCTGTTAGCTGGTCGGGCGATTGTCATACTGCTCGTGATCCAGATCGACGGGAACTACTGGAGGAGACATACACTCATGGTAAATACAAATATACAGCAAGGACTGACGATCATAAGATTATGATGCTGCCGCCTCGCTACCGATGCTGGTATGATCGAAGATACCTTACTTCTTACTGCAAGAGTACTTGGGTTTTTATTTTGCGAAAAATAAACATAGCTTAGCTTCTCGATGATGTGATAAATTCCCACCACAGCCATATGTTGATATCTTTGAAAAGCTTATACATATGCTACTTGTTCTTGCATTGAGCGTTGTCAAATTGTTTGCGACCCTTGCGAAATTTATTTCATACTTTTAAGGTCAAGATCACGTACACTCCACATATTGTTTCTACTGCTGAGTATTCTAGATATTAACTTCCGGGCGCATCGCTGTTGTTTTGTCTAGATTCACCAGCTCAGCTACTCATATGCTGACTTCTACACTGGAAGTTACGCAAAAACATGCCTTCCATTCACACGAAAAATGCTCCATCCCTTTGACATGATTCTTCATATTCATCATGCAAAAAGATATGGGCTATGAAAAAAAAAGTATATGTGCCCAGAAGCATGGGAAAAAAGAAAAAGAAAAAAGAAAAGGAAATATAGCCCATATCTCAAAATAAAAGATAGAGTCATGTAGAAAGGGGTGCGAGTTCCATCCAGAAAAATTCCACACACATGCACATCTTGATCTGATTGTATGATCTGGTTTCTCTATTGGGTCCGGTTTTTGACTTTGCAATATATGGGAAACATGTATGCTTCCTTTCATTCCCTACCCTGAGCTCCACCAAAAAGCCTTATTAGAAATAGGGAGGAAAGAGGCGACCCAATACCTTAGTGAGGAATCATACACATTGAGCGATCTGAGAGAGTCATTTGAGGAGCAGAGTTTTATTTTGATTTAAAAGATCTTTCAAAGACCCAAGTTATTTAGCAGGAAGATTATGGTTTATTTAATTCTTCACATTGGCTTTGGAAAATTGTGATAAAGAAGCTTGGAGAGGGTCATCGGCTATAAAATAGAGGGATGTGCTAGAAAAGTTTATCATTGTTTTCAGTTCACTACGGTCTTTATCTATCAAGTGTTCTAGGCTTTAACTTCTGGACGCATCATTGTCGTTTCATCTAGATTCATCTGGTAGTTATTGAAGTCTCAAGTTTTTCATACTGGGGCATCAGTTAAATTCTGGTAAGAAACTTAAAGCAAAACATCGGCTGTAAAAGAGCAGCATCAGAAAAGCCGAGGACTCAAGTCCATAAAGTGGTCAAGCAGATTGAGGCGTTGGATTTACAGAGTTTCGAAGCATGAAGCCTTCATACTTCGAAACTTTGGGGGGGGGGCTTGTGTTGACACCGGATTTTGGTAAATCCAATGTAATTTGAATTATGAAGATCATCAGCTAGTGGCATACGTGCGATGGAGTCATAACAAGAAAGATCAAGCGTGCATGGACAACAATCGGCAAGTCTCTAATGGCGTCGGTTCGTCCAGGAAGGTTGTAAACATGGTCAAGCACACATGCATACGTGCATTAAATTAAGAATATGGTGACCGGTTTGATTAATTAAGGAACATGCATGCGCGGCGTGTCAGTCCTATGAAGGAGAGACAAATTGAATGGCATTGACACGCATAGTCCATTCTGGTGCATGGAGATCGGCTATCCTACAGTAGGAATCAGCTGATTACTTGACTTTGAGCCGTCAGAAAATGGTGACGTACATGCACACAATATTAAAAAGGAAGGGAAAATCTTTGTGCTAGGCAATTCTATACTTGTGTGCATGATTGATTTGTAGGGAGCAGAGTCCGAGAAGGAATATACAACTTAACAGATGGATATGCTCTGTACGACGGTCAAGAGGCTTATATTAGCAAGGACTCTACGAGAGGGAAGTTAGAGTCTATTTATCTTTGTATTTCCTTTTAGTTTAGATTTTGCTTGTGAGGTAAGTTAGTTCACCGTATAAATATGTACCCCTAGTCTCTGTAAAACGTTTGTCACACGACCAATACAAACATATTTACTTTCTCAAGTACCTTTACCTTTCTGCCCTAGGAGTAGTAGTAATGTAGATTTCTGATGAGTTCTTCAGCAAGCTGGCTGCATCGCTTCGATCTCCAGTTCGCTGCAGTCTTCGTCTACCAGGAGTTCTAGGCTTTAACTACCGGGCGCATCGCTGTGGTTTCCTCTAGATTCACCTACAAGTTACCGGGTATCCCAGATCTCAACTTCCGGGCGCATCGTTGTCGTTGAATCTGGTTCTTATCCAAGAGTACCTTGGATCTTCGACCGACGGCACATTCGCTTCTGTCTGGATCTACGGTATTCACCAGTTATCGATTTTGCCCTATCTTGTGAGCGTTATCTCTTGCTAGATGTTGTAGAATCATAATTATCCTAGTCTTCAGTAAGATCACATCGGCTGATTTATCTTTAATCTATCATCTTGTTGTTTAGATTGATTTAGTTAGCTTTATCTTGATAAAATAGACGATAGATTGTTCAATAGCCTGTTGCATCTTAATCTTGTCTGCTTCTCAAGTGTTGTCTGCAACGAGTTATATTGTGGATAGATCTATTGGTTGGTGAGATTAGATTAATTTTTTGCTAGTAGTATTTCTAGACTGCAACTTCCGGGCTCATCGCTGTCGTTTCATCTAGAAATACTGGTGGTAATGTTAGTCGAAGTATTATTGACTTATGTTCCTGTTCATGGTGGATTAAGAGCCCAATGATACTCTGTTTTCTATCGGCTTTCTAGCCGATAGCTTGTTGGGTATTTTAGCGTCACGAATAAATCCGCAAGCGCACGGATACTGTTGTAGCTTTCACCTCAGAGTATTCCAAGGGTTATCGAATCCACAGGGAACATGTGTGCACTCTCTTCTACTCTAATCAGTCCAAGGACACACCAAAATAGGTTGAAGGGTTGAGAGGATTCCTAAGATAGTACTACTGCTGAGTTTAAGGTCAATCTCTCGGTCACAATACTCGCTTCGGGCACCGGCTTACAACTAGTCTGCCAGTCGACTCCGGCCAACAGCTCTACGCTATATCCAAACGTGGAGGGTTACGAAGGACCAATAGGGCTGTCACCACCTACGGCCTACCTCTACAAATCATGGGATATAAGACAAACGAAGGATAACCTTTAGCCTAGACACCACATCTACACTAATGATTACTACTGCAGTCTAACTATGTTTGTCGACTCGTAGCAAACTACAGCACTCTGTACGAATACAGAGCAACAAACCCGCGAGTAAGAGAACTGATCTCACTCAACTACAAGCACTACTAGCATCTACTACACCGAGTAAAATACTAGAGATAAGATCCACGAATACTTACTAAACACCGAAGAATGTTGCAGCATCCATAGAGGTACAAGCTTGGAGAAGAGTACCGACACCCCGGCACTTCTCCCGAACTACTCCTTTACTCTCGTAGAGGTACAAAATGGAGAAGAGCACCGAAGACCGGCGCCCCTCCTGAGTACCTCTACCCCTCCCTACTCTAAGACAACTCTAAACCAAGAGAAGGCTTGAAGTGGAGCACTTGGTGGATGTGAACTCCAACTTGGTGGTGTGTCCTCATTCTCACCCCCTCCTCTACTATTTATAGGAGGGAGCCACCCTCTCCTCGGCCGGGATTTGGGGTGGAGCCTCATGGAACCGACATCTAGGACCAATGGGGAGCTGCCACGTCGAAGGAGGTAAGTCGGTGCTGCAGTGGGCTGGTCGGCCGATCGGAGTGGTCGGCCGACGGCCCATCGGCTCCAACCGCCCCCAACTTTGGTAATTGGGCCGTCCTGATGTCCCTTGTCCTAATCCCATGGGTCATGGCCTATCCTAACCTGGTTTGCTTTGGTACTTGGGCCTCTTTTGTTTCATTTAAGCCTGATTCTCATGCTCTGATTGGTTGCACCTTTTGTCTTGATTTGTGGAGTGCGTTTCCCAGCTTATGAAGCATGATTTCACCCTCATTTCACCTACATACAAATATTTACCAACACTAGTGGAAATGGTTAGTAGTAAACCCCTACCACTAGGTTGATGCTCTCATTTTATGTATTTATGCAGGAGTTGACGGCCTAAATTTGGTACTTAACAGCCGTCAACAACTCCCCCACACTTTGCCTTTGCTCGTCCTCATGTAAAGCAAAAAGGACTAAGGTGGACATGATTTCCAAAGGTATGAAGCAAGCATAAGAGATATTCAAAGTCATACCTTGCACTTGTGAACTTTGGAGTGTCTATCATGCCATCTTGGGTAGTTGAAGAATGGAACGGTATTGAATCAATTCACTTCTACTCCTTATGTCAAGTAGCTTGGGATTTTTCAATAAGTTTTTAAAAACGAACTTTGCTTAGCTCCTCATTTGATTCTCTTAGATCGCTCAATGTGTACGTGTCCTTACCAAGGCATTTAACTTGCCTTTTCTTCACCCTACTTCTAATGATGACCATATGTGGAGCTCAAGGTAGCCGGTAGGATATGAAGGATAAGGCATACTTGTATCACATATATTGCAAAGTCAAAAACCTGATCTGAAGAGAAAGACTAGTCATACAATCGGATCAAGATGTGCACGTGTATGGATTGTGGTGGATGAAATGGAAACTCCTTTTGTATGATCTCTCTCCCTATTAAAATCTTTTTTTTAGAGCATGGCTATCTTTTTTTTTATTTCTTTCTTTTTTCATGGACCTTCATGTGTCCTTATTTTTTTTTCTTTTTTTTCAACACTTGGACCTTCATGTGTCCATAATTTTTTTGGATAGCCTTTCTCACTTTTTTTTAACAATAATCAGAGAGAGAGACCAACACATACTATGGAGCATTTATTGTGTGGAATGGATGGAAGCATAGCAAGGGGGTATGTGGTGTGCACATGAATCTTGATCATGAAAGCATGAAAAAAATTCTCTCAAGGGTCACAACAATTTGACAAAGCTCAATGCAAGACAAGTAGCATATGTGTATATGGTTTTCAAGATAATTCATCATATGGCTTTGGTAGGACTTTGGCATATCAAAGAGGAGTTTTGCAAAGGGTTTTCCAAATTTTCAAATAAATTTCCCAAGCACTTAAACATCAAGAATGAAGATCATATTATTCAAACCATATCTCAAACATCAACTACTTAGAGAAGCATGTTTTCCTAAAGAATTTTGTTCACAAGCATCAAGGTGATAAGCATGGAATAAAACATATGCAAGCCAATCATAGGAAACATGTAGAGCAGGTGCAACACACCGATTCATTTTGAGTTTGATTTTAATGGTTCAGAATTAAATTCATTCAAACTCATGAATCAAGGAAAGTTGAGGGGTAGAGGATGCACAAATCACCGCTTTTGAGGATGATGGGGATCAAGGCAGTGGTGATTCAGCCGAATCACGAGTGGCTAGCTGAATTTTGTGTCCTTGCCTTGTCCCTTGTCATGTTGGTGTAGACGATGCTGTGCGATACATATGTGGGAGATCTCGAGTATGTATGGCAATGATTGTCTTGAGAGATCTCTGCCGGTTTCCGGTTTTAAGAACCAGGGAGCCCTAAAATTTATTCAAACTAAATATTAATCTCACCATGAGACTTACTCTGGCGATCCTCGGGTGACGTCTTGGCAGGGCTTTGTTTAATGTCGAAAGCAGGACACTGAGAGTACTTACCGCGATGATTTGTTGATGAAGAGTTCAATATTTTCACCATGGCAACTCCTCTCATTTTTTTATATATTTTTAAGGAGCAAGATAAAAGAACTAACACCATTTCCAAACCAAGATAATGAATTGGCATGAGAAGAACTTACTTGGGGTACTCACATACCTACCCCACACTTGGAGTATGCATTGCTGGGCAACAGAACTTAAAGTGTGTAGAGTTCAAATCTCCTTCCGTAGTCATTTCCTTGCCAAGATGTACCAAGGTTTTGTAGCCGGTGTAGCTCACATGTTCATAGACATTACCCGTCCGTCGTTTTCTTTGATCTCCACCTGAAATGGTTAACGACCAAAAATACCCGAAGGAAAACTATGTCCTACAACATGCTCTTGCTTTTTATTGAAGGCAAATAAATAAATGATAACAATCCGGGCTATCTCCCGGCAGTGCTTTGTTTTTATGGTCATAAGCTCGACCATGGGAACAACCTCTTTCAGCTATAGTTGGTGATGTGTTCCCCTTTCACCACCAATTGTTGATGTGTCATGAAATTTTCGCTGCAATGTTAGTGCCGCCGTGCACCCATGAAATTTGCAATGTTTACGATAAACATATGCATCTACAACTGGCCTTCTAAAGGTTTTGCATGAGAGGACCTTAAGGCAGTTGTAGTCCTCGTGTATGCTCGGGGCATAGAGCATGCCTGACTCTGGAGAGGCATTTAACGAGCATGGTTCTTGTGGTATTTCAAGGATAAAACTCCCATGCTCATCTAAGGAATCCTTTTGTTTGTACTCCAAAGTCGGTGCTCCGTCAGATTCCATGGCCTCTGGTGTCTCTATCTCAAGAGATTCATCGTGGGAAATCGCAGTTGAATCTCGATCATGGTTGTCGGTGTCCTGACCCGGGGGCCCGGATCCCAACTAGTAAATGCTGCGTGTTTCCTCATCCCAGATGATGATGCAAGAGGCAACACAGTAACGCACGGTTTATCCTGGTTCCGGCCGCGGGGCCGTACGTCCAGCAAAGGGGGTGTGCGAGGGCACTGTATTATCTTGCACCCGGAGTGCTTGTAGTAGGGGATACAGGCGAGGCGAGAGAGGGAAGAAGGCTCCCAAGTCTCTGCTAGAAGCAGAGTCGGTTGAGATGAGTCCTTAGTAGTCCCTGAACGTCCTCTTGGAAAAGAGAAGCCAGAGAGAGAGAAAGACCAGCCTGGCTAAAGGAAGCCCGCCTCCTCCTTTTATAGTCACAAGGAGGGGCGGGGCACATGAGTAGGGGCATGGAAGTCGTCGTTTTCCCTTGAATCATGGGGTACAGTGGTCGGATACTGTAGGAAGTACACTGTGGGAAGGCGGCGTGCGTCGCAGTCGTCCTGGATATCGTCCTTGGTCCTACGAAGATCGTGCCGGTCGTCTTGCCTGCCCCTGCAGGCAGCGTAGTCGTCGCTGATGTATGGTCTTCTATGTACGGCGCGGTGGCATTCGGTGGGCCCTACGGATTAGGGTCCTGCATGCACCAGCACCAGTGGTAGCGGGGCGCGCGGCGGCCCCGGACCCCCTGGTCAGAGTGCGGGCGTGCACACTAGGAGATCTGGGGGACGCGTGGAGGTCCTGGACTCCTCAAGGAGAGAGATCTGGGGCTCCATCCATGCGTGCTGAGCTCCCCTCTTGGAAGGACACATGACGTCGCCCGACCCCTTCCCCAGTGGGAGGCGGGTCTGGATGGTCGGTGTCGGTAGCATAGTAATGGGAGCAGTGCCGAGCCTGTCTTGTCCTGCGTCGCAGGTCCCAAAGCCCTGCTACAGCATCCGGGATGGCGGAGCAGTGACCGGAGTCAGCTGATGGGACCCCGGTCACATCCACTGTGGGAATGGCGGCCTGACGCCGCCTGTCCTGGGTGCCGTGGCGGAGTGGCTGGCTTTTAATGCCTTCGTACGACGAGCAGTTGGGCGGCGGGGCTGTTCGTCCTTTGTGCCGAGGGGTGGCCTCGAGCGAGGCGGAGATGTGTTGCGCGGTCGAGGGTCCCGAGGGGAGCCCTCGAGCGAGGCGGAGATGAGTCACCCGCTCGAGGGTAGATTCGCCACCCTCGAGCGAGGCGGAGATTGTCCAGCGGGCCCGAGAGGGACCCTCGAGCGTGGCGGAGATCGTTCCGCGGGTTCGAGGGGGATGCGAATGAGCCGCACGCTGGGCTTCTTTGAGTCCTTTGGTTTTTTCCCAATTGCCTTAATAGGCGTTTGCGTTTTTAAAGCGATCTTAGTACCCCGATTAGGGTGTCCCTAATCGTGGTACCCGACAGTAGCCCCTGAGGCATTGGTCGAGTCAGGGGATTCGGCCAAAGGGTGATTCGGCGATTTCCCCTTTTGACGTGATCAAAGGATGCCGCGCACCCGCCAGATGCGCTTGAGTGCCAGCCCGGCGGATGTGACAACACGCCGGTCCGGGTAGTACGCCCGCGGGAGGAGTACTTCAAGGCGCGCGCCTCTTTGTTTGTTTGTCTAAAGGACAAGACGTGTCCGCGCACTGAGGGGGGGCTAGGGTGACGACGGCGCTTGCCGCTCGGCAGCTAGCGCTTTCGTCGCACTGTCCCGTACTCAGGGCCTTGGCCCCGGCGTTCCTGGTTGCTTTGCGGCGCGCCGTTCGAGGGCAGCCGGCCAGAGCCGATGCTGCACCGCTTAGCGTCCAGGGGCTCAGCTCCGCTTTATTTCGTTCGGTCGTGTCTCGGCGCGGTGACCGAGGACATCCTTTGCTCGTGGAGCACCGCGTCGTCACGGGCGATACAAGCCTCCGCTCTTCGACAAGCTTGAAGCTTTGTGCCCGGCACAGCTATAAATAGGGGTCGTGGGGTTACCTTTGTTCTCCACCCTCCCAGCTCCTTCTTCCGGCGTTGCCCAACTCTTGTAATGTTTTCTTTGCCTTTTTGTGACCGGCCCCCAGATGGGGTGGCCTGGCTTTTTTAGGCTTTTGGCGCTAGAAGAATGCTTGCGAGCGGTAGGGGAAGACCGGAGTGGGCGTGCGCTCCATCCCTCAGGTTAAGTGGGATCAGCAGAAGAGCATTGGGCCCGTGGGGTCCTGCTCCTGCGATGTCCCCTAGCCTGAAGGGGGACGGAGACGCCTGACCGTGGCGCTGGCGCCAGGTCCGGCGGCTATTTTTCGCATCGTCCCCCCCCCCCCCCGGCGACAAGGTTAATCTCGGGGAGACGGTGCGGAGGGCGCTGTCCGCCAGCTCGACCCCCCGTGTGGTCTTCGGTGGAGGAGACGCTAGAAGAAGGCTTGCAAGGAGGGCCCCTTGCTGGTCCCGTGCGGCCTGGGGGCTACTCCTTGCATCCCTAGCAGCCTCGCTGTTGCGTCAGCTAGGGGCTCGGTGCCTTTCTTCATCGCTCGCTCCTCCCCAAGATAGGGAAAATTGCCACGTAGGTGGCAACGTTTTTGTATCTTTCGACGGTTTCGCGCCGGTAACCCTTTGTAATCTTTATTTGCATTTGAGCAATAAAGTCCCCTTTCTCCTGTACGGGGAGGATTACCAAGGGTATAGGGGTGTACAGAGAGTTACGACCCTCGAATATGTGTGAAGTCTCCTCCGTGGGGGCGCGTCAGTGCACCCGCGGGTGTAGCCCCCGAGGCCTTGGAGGAGAGTTTGTGCTCGTCCAAGGGCTATAAATGTTGTCCCACTGGGTAGCTTTACTGGGGTGGCCGTCCAGCGTCTTTTTCAGCCGGCATTGGCACTCTTTCAGCTGGCCTCGGCGTTCTCAGTGCTGGTACAGCGGCCCGGCGTTCAGCTTAACCATCAGGAGAGCGCACGCCAACAGCGGAGGGTTTGTTTAGACACGTGGAGCTTCACAATTGAAGGTCGTTGACATATTCGAGGGTGCGGCTTGAACCGTGGTGTGCGAGGAGCCCCCGAGCCTAGGCCCATGTGAAGGCGTTCAGGGGAACCCTCGACTTCGATTACGAACCTCGTCGCCCTTCCGCAGGGAGGAGGGGTGAAGCGCTCCATGCTACCCATGCCCGGGCCGCGAGCCATGGCTGCTTCAGTGAGCTATTAGTGGGTTGTTCAAGCGGACGTCCGTGCCCCGTTCGATAGGGGTCGGCTCATGGTCCATGGACACGTCTCATAAAGCGCTTCTAGGCACCCTCGACCGGCCTTAAACACTGTGTAGGATGTCTCGAACTTCGCGTTCTAGGGTAGCTTGTATGGCACATCCCTGCAGTCCCTGACTCTAGCGATCTGGGGCGCCTGTCGAACCCCCTGAAGGGCCAGGCTTCGAACCCCTGATCAGTAAGGCCCCGGAATGCGATTCCTTCGAGGGTAAAGAGACCCCCGATGGAATATTCCGTCTTGATTCGAAAACGTCACAAGGTCGCGAGTCACGCGCGCGGGTCTTCCGCTGGTGGTGGGCGACGTGGCCCGATTCGTGCGGTGCGGTGTGGGCGCGCCTTTTCAGGCGACAGCCTCGGGCAGACGAAGCGGCGTGGGCGGCGGCTGACGGATGGGATAGCGCAACAGTCGCGCCGCGCCCGCCGGTTACCGTGCCACATTTATTGCTGCGTGCGCGTGTGGGAGACTCCGCGGTCGTGGGGCCCATCCGTCAGTGATAGCAAAATCTACCGCATTCAATGCGGTAGATTTGGGTCGTGGCTGCGGCTGCGCCCGTCATGGTGAATAAAAATGAAGAGAAAGGGGATGTTTTGGGTTCACCTGGCCATTTGCCTCCATCCTGCTTCGCCTTCTCCGCCTCCCCTGCATCCTGAGCCCGCAGCCAAGAGCGGAAGGAGAAAGAGAAAGGAGAGAGAGAGAGAAAAAAAGGGAGAAAGAGCACCTTAGCCATCCCAGAGCCTTCGCTCCCACATTCCCCCTCGGATCGAAGACATGTCGGACATCCAGGAGCCTTTGCCATGGGGGAAGTCCTCCGCCACCGTGGCGGTCCTGGAGCAGTTGGTCGCCGACCGGCTGCTACCGCGGATCACCGACTCGGGGGCGCCGGCGTGGATTTCCCCGCATCTGGATGAGACCGAGCCGAAGCCCCCGCAAGGCTATGTCATGAGCTTCGTGCGCCTCCACGAACGAGGCTTCAGCGTCCCCGTCAGCAGGTTCATGAGGGCTTTGTGCGAGTACTACGGAGTGGAGCTGCACAACTTCAGCCCCAACTCCATCTCGCAGGCGGCGGTCTTCGTCGCCATCTGCGAGGGGTACCTCGGCATCGAAGCCCACTGGGTCGTCTGGATCCATCTGTTCTGCGGCGAACTCTTCGTCGAGAACGCGCGGGGCCAACCGAGGCGGTTCGCGCCCGCCGGCGGCCTGACGCTCCACGTCCGCCCGACCCGGAGGAACCTCTACATCTCAAGCAAGATGACAACGAACAACGCCGGGTGGAGTCGAGGGTGGTTCTACCTTCGGAACTACAGGGGCGCGCTCCCGGTGTTCACCAACAGGGTGCTCCGGGAGTGACCGGCAAAGTGGGATTGGGGGGTGTCGCCCCCATCGCAACAAGCCAAGCTCGAGGGCCTCACCGACGCGCTGGTGCGTCTAGCGAAGAAGGGGCTGACGGCAGCGGCCGTCATCGTGAACTTCCACCGGCAGAGGGTTATTCCTCTCGTGGAAAGGGCCCTGCCGATTTTCGAGCTCACCCCCGGGAGCCAGGTGGAGGGCTCGAGGACGTCGAACAAGCTGCTCCCCCGCACCACCGCCGCCCGGAGGGCAAAGTACGCGGTGGCGGAGTTCCCCCAAAATCCTGAGGATCTTTGGAGGATCAAGATGCGCCCCGAGCCGGGGTACATTTCTCTGGTAAGTTGTGGCTTCGAACCCGGCGTGCGTTGTGTAGCCCTCTTTTCCTGACTCCATCTCGGGCGTGCTTTGTAGGGGTTGAGGAGCGGTATCTCAAAGCCCCCGGTCCCGGAACAACGTCTGATCAAACGCCTCCACGCGGAGAAGATGAAAAGGCGGAAGGACGCGGCGGAGGCAAAGGTCGAGAGGAAGAGGAAGAAGAAGGCGAGGCACGACAAGGCGTGCAAGCTCACTCGCGCGGAGGGGAAGCCGCAGCCCGCCACGCCCGAGTCCTCGGAGGAGGACGAGGAGGAGGCCTCGGATGCCGAGGACCACGCTCTGAGGGGCGACGGGGAAGGTGCGGGCGCGAGCCCCCCACCGTTCTACCTATGGGACGAGGACGAGGGGGAGCCAGCGGCGCCGGAAGAGACAAGGGCCGTGGCCTCGGTGCACCCATCCCTCGAGGGGGCTGAGCGGGAGTCGTTGCCTCCGGCGGCCGGTGAGGAGACGCCCGCGCCCGAGGTGCCGATCCGTGGCGACGAGGCTGCGGCGGGCACGGAGTTGTCCGCGCTGCCGGCCTTGAGTCACTAGGCCGACATGAGGGGGGCGCCCTTGGGGCAGTCTTCGAGGGGTGACTCGGTGACTCGGGCTCAAAGAAGCGCCACGAGGAAGCGGAGCATGAGTGCTCGATCTGGGTAAGTGAATTGGATTTCGTTTTCGTTGCGTGTTTGGTGGGTTTCCCGATCCTGTTGTCCTCAACTCGTGTCTCTTGATTCCCAGCCCCGGGGCCGTTCCCAAAGATGCGGTGCAGCTTGCCCCGGCCAAGGCTCTCAAGACCGGGGCATGCAGCACGCCGCACACGGCGCCGCAGCCCCTGCCTGTTGTGGATCTCGAGGCGGCGGCCGCGAGGCTACGGGAGGCCATGGCTCGAGGTGCCCAAGCGGCGCAGCAAGCTCGGGCACAGGAGGAGGAGGGTGACGCCAGCCAGAGCAGTGCCGAAGCAGCCTCTCTGGCTGCCGACGCTGAGGAGACCAGCCAGGGCGGCGTGGACAGCGCCGCCCTGGCAGTTACTGAAGTTGGGGCCGGTCAGGGCAATGAGGATAGCGCCGCCCGACCGGACATAGGAGGAGAGACTGGCGGGGGCGCGCAGGAGCGCCCTGCCCACCGTGTAGAGGTGGAGACCCTCGTCTTCGAGCCCTCGAGGGCCGAGGGCGAGGGCGTCGCAGAGGAGGAGATGGCGCAGGAGGCGCCAGTTGCGGAAGGAGCACCCATCTCGGAGCCTACCGAGGCTCGGGACGGGGGTCTCGTCGCTGTAGCACCCGTGCCAACGGCGTAGGGGAGTGTGGCGGCGGTGGTGGAGCTGCCGGACAGCAGCGAGGAGTACGGGGACTCGATGGATATCGACCCCACTGCTGCGGCAAGCGCCGCCGCGCACATCGCCGAGTTCGCGTCGGCCAGCGCGGGCATGCTCGAGGCGGGGACGTTCGAGGGGGGCCATCTCGGGCGATCGTCCCGTCCGGGGTCCCCTCGGAGTTCCTCCGCAAGGAGCAAGAGGAGGAGGAGGCCTGGAACAGGCAGAGGAGCGTCGGTCGCGAGATCTTGCAAGCCCTCAACCGCGCCTTCCAACTCCACCAGAATGCGGATTACCAGGTCAGCCAGGTAAATATTTCCCCCCGAAAATTGCTTGGATTTGGTTTAACTTTAACGTGTCTTTACCCACGTCCTTCCTCTTGCAGCAGCTGAGGGACATCTCGCGCGAAAAGAGCGCCGAGATGACCCGGATGTACTCCCAGATGAGCCAGCTCGGGCAACACAACGCCGAGCTGGTGCTCAAGAATATCGATGCCAACACAAAAATGGCAGATCTGGGAGCGCGTCAGCAGGCGCTGGAGGAGGAGCTGGCGCGGGTTACCGGTGAACGGGACATCCAGAGGGCGGCAGCGGAGCAGAAGGCCCGGGAGGCCGAGGCGCAAGCTGCCGAGCTACAGCGCCTTCGGACGGCGCTCGAGAAAAGGGCTCGGGAGGCTGAGGTGCAGAGCGCCGAGCTGCAGCGCCTCAGCACAACACTCGAGCAGCAGAAGGCCGAGCTCCTCCTCAAGGAGGTGGCCACGGTTGCGCTCACTAGGACCCTCTGGGAACAGGGCGAGGCCCTCGAGGAGAAGGAGGTGGCCCTCCAGAACATGGGGGCTACCCTTAAGGAGAAGGAAGCCTCCTTGTCCTCGCTTGAAGAGGCCGCTCGAGCCCAGAGGGAGGAGGCGCAAAGGAATGTCACGGGTGAGTACCTTCGAGTTTTTCGTCGATTTATTTCTTTTCGTAGCTGACATTGATTTCCTTTGCTCATAGCTGAGGCAAAAGGTGGCGGACGAGACCGCGGTGAAGGAAGCGGTCCACACCGCGCTCACGGCGGCACAGATGGAGTTTGCTGAGTTGGAGCAGACCGCCGTGGGCGTGTGTCAAGAACTCGAGGGGGAGGTGCCATCTCGGGCAGTTCGGTGATCAGCCTCCTGCGCGCGCTAGGCGGTCGGATTGCCGAACACGCCAAGAGCACCTTCTGCCTCGGTGTCCTGCGGGCTCTCGCCGTGGCCTCGACGCATTACCTCATGGATCTCTAGAGGGTGTCATCGGGGTACGTCGTTCCTGATGGTGCTGATGCGGACGCCGCGTCGGTCATCATGGATGAAGCCGACGCCGCCATGGAGGAGTTCGCCATCGTCCTCGCCGAGAAGCTCAATGCAGACATCCCTCCCATCGCTGAATTTGACGCCACGGAAGACCCGCAAGGGGGGATGGTAGCCTGTAGGAAAACTGGGCCTCGAAGCCCATGTAAATAGATTAGTGATTATTGTAGTCGCACTTTCTAATCGTACCTTATGAATAAAAGACATTTATTTTCGTTGAATCGACTGTGTGGCCCATCGAGGCCTTTGTACGTTCGAGCCTATGTTTCTTTACTTTATTTCCGTGTTTTTCGTATGCGACTTAGATAAATGCCTGCGAGGGATTTCGCGTTCATAAGCAACGTAGGCGTGGGGTGGTAAGGGGGGTGCCGTATCCCGGAGGCGTAGGCAGCCCCGCGACTCGGCCGGCCCCGTACCATAGTTACTTACGCCTCGCGTCCGTTTTTTCCAAAGATACGAGAAGCTTAGGGTCGAGACGGAAATATTTTGAAAAAACATTGGCGATTTTTGGGGACGTTCGGGGGTTCCCCCCGTAGTAGCCCCCGAGGGAGGCTTGGCTTTGCCGAGGGTAAAGCCAAGCGTACCTCAGTGTTCGTGCGCATCCGAGCCCTCGAGGGTCCGGAAGGTTCCCAAAAATCAATAAGTAAAGCATACTTCCTTATTATTTCGGGAAATTGAAAATGCGAGTACGAACAATGTATAAATAGCTTGGAATGCTAAGGATAGAAGCGACGTAGCTGTTGTATGTTCCAAGCGTTGGTGAGGACTTCGCCGTTTTCGTTCGCCAGCTTGTACGTGCCGGGTTTGAGCACCTCGGCGATTATGTACGGCCCTTCCCATAGAGGTGAGAGCTTGTGGCGGCCCCTGTTGTCCTGTCGGAGCCTCAGCACCAAGTCCCCTTCGTTGAGGTCTCGGCGCCGGACCCTCTGCGCTTGATACCTTCGTAACGACTGCTGGTAGCGCGCAGAGTGGAGGAGCGCCACGTCTCGAGCCTCATCCACTTGGTCCAGCGAGTCTTCGTGAGCTCGCTGGTTTTGTTGCTCTTGGTATGCCTTGAGCCTTGGCGATCCGTATTCCAAGTCAGTGGGGAGAATGGCCTCGGCGCCATAGACGAGGAAGAACGGGGAAAAGCCCGTGGCTCTGCTTGGGGTCTTCCTCAGGCACCAGATGACCGAGGGTAGCTCCGTGAGCCACCTCAGGCCGAACTTGTTCAGCTTGTTGAAGATCCTTGGCTTCAGTCCTTGGAGGATCATGCCATTGGCACGCTCCACTTGCCCGTTCGTCTGCGAGTGTGCCACAGCCGACCAGTCCACACGTATGTAGAAACTATCGCAGAACGCCAAGAACGTCTTGCCTGTGAACTGGGTGCCGTTGTCGGTGATGATCGAGTTCGGGACCCCGAACCTGAAGACGATGTCGGTGAAGAATAGAACTGCTTGCTCGGATTTGATCTTGCCGATGGACCGAGCCTCGATCCACTTGGAGAATTTGTCGACCGCCACCAGCAAGTGGGTGAAGCCCCCGGGCGCCTTCTTCAGTGGACCGACGAGGTCCTGTCCCCACACGGCAAACGGCCACGTGATGGGGATGGTCTGCAGGGCATGGGCCGGGAGGTGTGTTTTTCGCGCATAGAACTAGCAACCCTCGCAGGTCCGCACAACGTCGGTGGCGTCGGCGACTGCGGTGGGCCAGCAAAAACCTTGCCGAAACGCGTTACCCATGAGGGTGCGCGGCGCAGCGTGATGGCCACATATGCCGGCATGGATGTCGCGGATCAGCTCCTTGCCCTCGGGGATGGGGATGCATCGCTGCATGACGCCCGAGGGACTGCGCTTGTATAGCACGTCGTCGATTAGAACGAAGGACTTGGCCCGCCTAGCGAGGCGCCGCGCCTGAGAGCGGTTCGAGGGCAGGGCCCCTCGAATCATCCAGTCAAGGTACTGGACGCGCCAGTCTCGCGAAGTGGGGGCCTCGTCGACTTCCATCGCTTCGGCCTCGTCCGCGGAGGTGGTCCCGAAGTCAATGTCCATGGGCTCGACCCCATCCGCCGGGGGGGTCCCGCCGGGGGACCCAGTGGACGAGAGGCCTGGCTCCGTCGGATCCTTGAATTTGGCGGAGAGCATGGTGATGTCGCGGGCGAAGATGTTCGGGGGGACGGTGGTCCGCCCCGAGGCTATCTTGGCCAGTTCGTCGGCGTCCTCGTTGTACTTGCGTGGGACATGATTGAGCTCAAGGCCGTCGAATTTGTCTTCGAGGCGGCGCACTGCATTGCAGTACGCCTCCATCTTCGGGTCATGACAGCTAGACTCCTTCATGACTTGATCGACGACGAGTTGAGAGTCCCCGCGTACGTCGAGGCGCTTGACGCTGAGTTCGATGGCGATGCGGAGGCCACCGAGGAGGGCCTCATACTCCGCCATGTTGTTTGAAGCAGGGAAATGCAAGCGTATCATGTACCGCATGTGTTCTCCGAGGGGTGAGATGAAGAGGAGGCCGGCTCCGGCGCCAGTTTTCATCACCGACCCGTCGAAGTACATAGTCCAGCATTCGCCCTGGATTTGCGATGGGGGTAGCTAAGTGTCCATCCACTCAGCCACGAAGTCAGCCAAGATTTGGGACTTGATCGCCTTGCGGGGGGCGTCGGTGAGGGTCTCTCCCATCAGCTCCACAGACCATTTAGCAATTCTACCCTCGGCTTCCCGGTTGCGGGCTATCTCTCCCAAAGGGAAGGACGAGACCACGGTGATTGGGTGGGCTTTGAAGTAGTGGCGCAGCTTGCGCCGAGCCAAAACCACTGCGTAGAGCAGCTTCTGAATCTGCGGATAGCGTGTCTTAGTTTTAGACAGCATCTCGCTGATGTAGTACACCGGCCGTTGGACGGGCAGAGCATGGCCCTCCTCTTGTCTTTCGACCACGATCACCGCGCTGACCACTTGGGTCGTTGTAGCTATGTACAGACAGAGGGGCTCGCCGTCCGTGGGTGGCGTGAGAATGGGAGCGTGAATGAGCGATGCCTTCAGCCTTTCGAGGCCTTCTTGGGCTTCGGGGGTCCACGTGAAGCATTCGGTTTTCTTCAAGAGTCGATACAGGGGTAAGCCTTTCTCGCCGAGACGCGAGATGAACCGGCTAAGGGACGCTAGGCATCCCATGATCCTCTGTACCCCCTTTAGGTCTCGGATTGGTCCCATCTGAGTGATGACCGAGACTTTTTTAGGGTTGGGTTCGATGCCCCGCTGGGAGACAATGAAGCCCAAGAGCATGCCTTGAGCCACCCCCAACACGCACTTCTCGGGGTTGAGTTTCACCCCTTTGGCCCGTAGGCAATCGAATGCGATCCTGAGATCAGCAACCAGGTCTTCCACCTTCCTGGATTTTACAATGATATCATCGACATATGCCTCTATGCTCCGCCCGAGATGGTCTCCGAAAATGTGGAGCATACACCGTTGATAGATAGCTCCAGCGTTTCTGAGGCTGAAGGGCATCGTAACGTAGCAGTACATGCCGAAAGGCGTGATAAAAGAAGTCGCGAGCTGGTCGGACTCTTTCATCTTGATTTGGTGGTAACCGGAGTAAGCATCAAGAAAGGATAAAAGTTCACACCCCGCAGTAGAATCTACAATATGATCAATTCGTGGCAATGGAAAGGGAACCTTCGGACATGTCTTATTTAAACTAGTGTAATCTACACACATCCTCCAGTTCCCGCTCTTTTTCTTCACTAATACTGGATTAGCTAGCCACTCGGGATGGAATACCTCTTTGATGAATCCGGCCGCCAGAAGTTTCTGGAACTCCTCGCCGATCGCCCGGCGCTTGAGCTCGTCGAAGCGTCGTAGGCGCTGCTTCACCGGCTTGGATTTGGGTCGGACATCAAGGGAGTGCTCGGCGACCTCCCTCGGTATGCCAGGCATGTCCGAGGGGCTCCACGCGAAAATGTCAGCGTTGGCGCAGAGAAAATCGACGAGCACCACTTCCTATTTGCCGTCGAGGGTGGCGCTGATCTGCAACGCCTTGTTGGAGTGGCTCCATCCATGCGTACTGAGCGCCCCTCTTGGAAGGACACGTGACGTCGCCAGACCCCTTCCCCAGTGGGAGGCGGGTCTGGATGGTCGGTGTCGGCAGCATCGTAACGGGAGCAGTGCCGAGCCTGTCTTGTCCTGTGTCGCAGGTCCCAAAGCCCTGCTACAGCATCCGGGATGGCGGAGCAGTGACCGGAGTCAGCTGATGGGACCCCGGTCACATCCACTGTGGGAATGGCGGCCTAACGCCGCCTGTCCTAGGTGTCGTGGCGGAGTGGCTGGCTTTTAATGCCTTCGTACGGCGAGCAGTTGGGCAGCGGGGCTGTTCGTCCTTTGTGCCGAGGGGTGGCCTCGAGCGAGGCGGAGATGTGTTACACGGTCGAGGGTCCCGAGGGGAGCCCTCGAGCGAGGCGGAGATGAGTCACTCGCTCGAGGGTAGATTCGCCACCCTCGAGCGAGGCGGAGATTGTCCAGCGGGCCCGAGAGGGACCCTCGAGCGAGGCGGAGATCGTTCTACGGGTTCGAGGGGGATGCGAATGGGCTGCACGCTGGGCTTCTTTGAGTGCTTTGCTTTTTTCCAGGCTGGAAGGAGGCCGTGGGCCTTTTCGTGGGCCCAACTGCCTTAACAGACGTTTGCATTTTTAAAGCGATCTTAGTACCCCGATTAGGGTGTCCCTAATCGTGGTACCCGACAATGGTCGAGAACAACTTTCTCGGGGCTAGAGGGAAGAGGATCAAACTCAATCAGAGGTTTAGGGGGAGTCTCGAACTCGGATGAATCTACGGATTTTGAGAGATCATCCTCCTCCTTGATGAACTCTTCAGCATATTTCTCCCAGGGGGATTCTGGTGAGTCAACAAGGAAAATTCCCTTAACTTCTTCGATTGGTTCAAAATCAAGGGATGGTTCTGTCATGGAATTTGTGGCTCTTGTGATTTGGACAGAAATGGTTTCCTTCCCTTGATGGACTTCGAGCTTATTTTGGGTCGGAGCATCCGCGATCAATTTCTCGATGGGATGCCCGATCAAGAGATTGAAGTCTTGGACATAGAACATATGAAAGTCGAGGATTATTTCGACATCCTCGTATCTAATAGACACATTCTGCAAAGTCCCATATGCTTCTAGGATTCCTCCAAAGGAAGTTTGGAAGGTTTTGTCGGTTTGAGCCAACGGCTCATCTCGCAAATGGCGAAATGCGCATTCACTAGAGATGATGTTAGCGCCGACAGTGGGACTATAGAGGGTGTCTACCTGGGTTCCCTTTATGGTGCAAGAAAGGGTTGAAGGAGGAGAGCTGATCCAAAGTACTTTTGATGAGAGCTTCATCTCTCTCAACCACTCGCTGCTCATAGTGGCCGTTGACTTCTTAACATTTTCCTTACAGAAGGTAGCTTCTATAGGATATGTGGAAGCAATGGGAACCGGTGGTCTCCTCTTGCAGACATAATTCGAGGTGTTTTCACAATCTTCAAAAGGATCATCCTCGAATTTGAAATGGAGTTCTGGAGTTCGAAATTCTTCTTTCTCCAAAACTCGTGGTTCAGGAGAGGGTTCTAGGGCTGAATCTAAAGGTATGGATAGTGAATGATCAGATTTAGCTCCCAGAATGTCCTCATGACATGACTTATGATGTTCATGAGAGGGTACAGACTCAGCTGCGAAGAAAGTATTTTCGGTGATAATTTCTAAGATTTCCATGCCTTCAGCTAGAGTCTTGTGATAGAAAGATCCTCCAGCTGTCATGTCTAGGTAAGCAGCAGAGTCCTTGTTGTGCCCCGAGTAAAAATGTTCAACTACCACATAATCGGGTATCGATAGGACAGGGCCGGATAATACCAAAAGTAAAAATCTAGCCCAAGCCGCACCTATAGATTCCTTCTCATTCTGCTGAAAGCAGACGCTATCCTTTCGTAGAGCAACGAGCCGGGACTCAGGGAAAAACTTGAGACAAAACTCATCTCTAAGTTCACCCCAGTTTCCGTTCATACTCGCTACGGTATGAAAAGAGAAAAGGGAAACAACTTCCACCTAAGGGTATCACGTGACATGCCTGCGACGGCACAGCATGAACACACTAGCTCAAACTTTCGCAGATGGTGGTATGGGTTTTTGCTATCTTACCCAAAGAAGGAAATCTCCCGAACCATAGCGATAAGGTCGGGATGGAGTTCATAGCCGGACGAAAGGATTGGGTGCTCAGAAAGCGGTGGCTCAAGGAACTCGCCCGTAGGAGCAGAAAAGTCTCGGATAGAAGGTTGCTCCGTGGTAGCGGGGGTAGAGGTAGCAGAAATAAAATTAAAAATGATACAAAATTAATTCCGAAGGATAGAGAAGCTTTTCAAGGATAACTTCTCCATGGATAGAGGAGGTAAGGGTAGAAGGAAAGAAAAAAAGAAAAGATACAAGGATGACTAGGTAAGAAGAGAGATACAGAAACCGTTCCCTAGCAACAGCGTCAGAAAGCTTGTTGGGTATTTTAGCATCACGAATAAATCCGCAAGCGCATGGATACCGTTGTAGCTTTCACCTCAGAGTATTCCAAGGGTTATCGAATCCATAGGGAACGTGTGTGCACTCTCTTCTACTCTAATCAGTCCAAGGACACACCAAGATAGGTTGAAGGGTTGAGAGGATTCCTAAGATAGTACAACTGCAGAGTTTAAGGTCGATCTCTCGGGCTCAATACTCGCTTCGGGCACCGGCTTACAACTAGTTTGCCAGTCGACTCCGGCCAACGGCTCTACGCTATATCCGAACATGGAGGATTACGAAGGACCAATAGGGCTGTCACCACCTACGGCCTACCTCTACAAATCGTGGGATATAAGGCAAATGAAGGATAACCTTTAGCCTAGACACCACGTCTACACTAATGATTACTACTGCAGTGTAACTACATTTGTCGACCCGTAGCAAACTACAACACTTTGTACGAATACAGAGCGACGAACCCGCGAGTAAGAGAACTGATCTCACTCAACTACAAGCACTAGTAGCATCTACTACACCGAGTAAAATACTAGAGATAAGATCCACGAATACTTACTAAACACCGAAGAATGTAGCAGCATCCGTAGAGGTACAAGCTTGGAGAAGAGTACCGACGCCCCGGCACTTCTCCCGAACTACTCCTTCACTCTCATAGAGGTACAAAATGGAGAAGAGCACCAAAGACCGGTGCCCCTCCTGAGTACCTCTACCCTCTCCCTACTCTAAGATAACTCTAAACCAAGAGAAAGCTTGAAGTGGGGCACTTGGTGGATGTGAACTCCAACTTGGTGGTGTGTCCTCATTCTCACCACCTCCTCTACTATTTATAGGAGGGAGCCACCCTCTCCTCGGCCGGGATTTGGGATGGAGCCTCATGGAACCGACATCTAGGACCAATGGGGAGCTGCCACGTCGAAGGAGGTAAGTCGTTGCTGTAGTGGGCTGGTCGGCCGACCGGGGTGGTCGGCCGACGGCCCACCGGCTCATACTACCCCCAACTTTGGTAATTGGGCTATCCTGATGTCTCTTGTCCTAATCCAATGGGTCATGGCCTATCCTAAGGTAGTTTGATTTGGTACTTGGGCCTCTTTTGATCCATTTAAGCCTGATTCTCATGCTCTGATTGGTTGCACCTTTTGCCTTGATCCATGGAGTGCGTTTCCCTGCTCATGAAGCATGATTTCACCCTCATTTCACCTGCATACAAATATTTACCAACACTAGTGGAAATGGTTAGTAGTAAACCCCTACAACTAGGTTGATGCTCTCATTTTATGTATTTATGCAGTAGTTGACATCCTAAATTTGGTACTTAACAGCCGTCAACATAGCTCCTGAGCTTTATTATCATTAATTGCATAAATGTAGTTCGGAGAATCGGTGAGTTGCTTATACTCATCAGGATGTTGGAAATCGGCCTCATGGCGAACTGTGTTGTTATTCATTTATCATGGCCGATTATCCATTTATCATATTTTATTCTGCTATGCTGTTATCGCTACTGGTGCTAGGATGAAATCAGCCTGATTGGCCGATCCCCTTTGACCTTATAAGAATTTTCCTCACCTTGTCAGTTGACTGGTCAAACTGACTGGCACGCTTGGTTTGTATTCTGAAGCTTTGGTGAACAGTGCCTTTAGATTCCAGTGTGTTGATTTTTGCGTCAACAAGTAGTCTGCATCTTACTTCATACGTGTCATGATTATGGAACTAGTAAATAACTTTACACAACCTAGCCATCCCTTGGGAAAATATAAATAACGATACCCTGAATACTTCTGGGTGAAATGCTACAACGGTATATCCGTGCGCTTGTGGATCTTTTTGTAAATGTTAAGACATACCAACATGGCATTCCCTTGGGGGTGTTGCTAGGAACTAACCCCTCCTAGTGGCGACGCTTAGAAATGTCAACAAGCATTTCTGGCGCCGTTGCCGGGGACGAGCTTAACAACCCCGTTCCTAGTGATTGCACTTAGAAATATCAATAGTAGCTGAAATCTCCACACTAGGAGGTTAGTCAGGTTTCGGAGTTTTGTATGACATGTGAAACATGTGGCGAGATTGGGCACTCGGGCACCTCATGCCCGTTAACTCAAGAGGACGCGAACTTCGTTGGGAGTAACAATAATCCCAACTCAGGATTTCATGCTCAGCAGGGTTGGAACTCCAAGCCCAACCTCCCCTTCGGTCAACAACAAGGTATGAACTTCAATAACAGTTTTCAGCCCACATTAAAAGACCTAGTGTACGGCCAAAAGCAAATTAATGTCAACATTAGTAACAAATTCCTTGCTAATGACAAGATCTTGGAATCTATGGCTGCACAACTAGAGGGATTTAATTTTGTTATTAAAAACCAACTGAGCTTTAATAAGATGATAGAAACTCAAGTAGCTCAGCTTGCATCCTCTTGTCCTAATGTTAACACAGGGAAACTACCCGGGCAACCAGAAGTACCCCCGAAATAAAATGTTAGTGCGGTGACCACGCGTGGTGGTAAGACCACGCAAGAGCCACCTTTTCCACAGGATGCAGGAAACCAGCGGAAGACTGTAACTGCTAGCCATACCGAAGTTGAAGACGAAGTGCAGGAGGAGGCTGTCGAATCCAACACTTCTGCTACCCAAGAAGACCCCGTGGAACCCCCTAGAACTTCACGAGACTATCATGACACAACTGCCTTACCATTTCTGGAGCGGATAAGGAAGCCAGTGGCCGACGAACAATTAGGCAAATTCGTCGAGGTAATAAAGAAGCTATATGTGAACATACCGCTTCTAGACGCTATGCAGGTACCCATGTATGTGTTGGCATTTCTTATGCCCGATTAGAATAGATATTCTGCAAGCGCACAAAATCACCGCTGTAGCACTTCACCTTGGAGTATTCCAGGGTATCGTATTTTTCCTCAGGGAAGCACTATGGTAAAGAGTATCGAAAACCGAATGATAACCGTACTAGCTTCATCGACTGACTAACTAGACGGGGGTAAGCCAGATAGGTAAGTGAGATAAATAGCCAGGAAATGACCGAGTGACACATGGAGATTCTAATCCTTAGAGAGGTAGCAGCTGGGAGGACAACGAGCGAGATAAGACTCCTAATACACTTCTAAACTATCGAGCTAGCCTCTCTAGATCAGACTAAACACCTAACTAGTTCTCGGGAAAGCAGAGCCTACTTCGGCGGCTAGAAGAGGAAGGACTTCAGTAAGAGATGAGAGGGGAGTCCAACAGCAACCTGCACTACTGCTATGAAAACACCCGAACGTGGTGGACTACAAATGACGGATAGGACTGACACCACCTACCGACTACCACAACGGTTCCGTGGGGTGGAACACACTTTCTAGCTAACACTAAGGTCAGACACCACGTCTGCACTCGGTGCTAGGATTTCTCTCGAGGCCTTCGAGAGAAATCCCCCTCAACCTAGAACACTAACTTGAGATCCTCTAGTCCGGGCGAGAAAACCCGTAAGTTAAGTTCCCAATCACTAAGAAAGATAACTTAGCCTAAGCTAAAGGACAACTTTCGTGCTCAAGCTGAACCTCAGACCTGAGTAAATGAAAGACTATGGAAAGTAAAGCTAACTCAGAAAAGTAAAGAAGATAACTTATATTAATAATGTCAAAAGAAAGATACAAGAGCTATACCAGACTTCCGACGACTCCTGAATCCCGAACAAGCTCGACTCGACTCTAACTCCCAAGCTACTAACCTACTCTAGAAAGTACAAGTGAAGAGAGAAGAGCTCCAATGGTGTGCCTTGAAGTGATGGATGGTGCCCTCTATTTATAGTCTTCCAAGGTTGGTTCACTGCTGGTATTGCAAGTAGCGTCGGTTGAAAGCAGGTAAGACGGTTGTGCTTTGCTTCCACGCCAAGACCCAGCCCAAGAGGCCTCCAGGTGGGGCCGGCTGGCCTCCCCTAGGCCGGTCGGCCTGGGGGTGCCGCCACGTGGCCACTGACCTTCGGACAATGGCTCTGATCTTTTCCTGGAGACGGTTGACAGTTGTGTTGGCTTCACGCTTGCATGTTCTAGGCCGGCCGGCCTAGGGGAGGCCGTCTGGCCTCCCTCTGGCCCATCTCGGCCTCTTGTTTTGCCGATGCTTCACTCTGCCTTCATGCATTGTCCAGGGAAGTGGGTTGCTGGATTACTTTGGATTTTGGGCTGCCTTGTGGCTCTTTGGACCAATGTTAAGGCCTTTCGGTGTATCTGTTTGAACCGAGGCCCAACCCTCGACTCAGAGCCTTATTAATGTGTCTCATTGCCACTATATTGAAGCCGGGGATGTGTTCTTGAAGGTGCCAGGCCGGCCGGCCTAAGAGAGGCCGCTCGGCCTGGGATTTTGCCCAATTCTGCTCATTTTTGGTACATCTGCTCCTACAATCGGAACTCATCCAAAACTTGTGGAACTCATTAGAAATAAATAGAATATGAATGGAACATAGTGTAAAGCTCATGTTATTCTCAGGAAGTTGATGGCTAGAATGTGAATTTATGGCCATCAATAGTATGCCAAGTATATCAAAGATATTCTTGGAAACAACCGAACGCTGCCTACCACTGAGGTTGTGCAGTTAACTGAAGAGTGTAGCGCAGCTATACTCGATCCTCTCCTGGTGAAGAAGAAAGACCCAGGCTGCCCCACCATCACCTGCTCGATCGGGGCTCAACACTTTTCGAACGCCCTCTGTGACTTGGGAGCAAGCGTCAATGTCATGCCAAAGGTAGTTTATGATAAACTTAACCATCATGCACTTGCCCCTACTGCCATGTGTTTGCAGCTAGCAGACCAAATGGTCCGCTATCCCACGGGAATAGCAGAGAACATTCCGGTAAAAATCCAGAACTTCTTCATTCCCGTCGACTTCGTCGTACTTGACATGGAAGTCGACACCAAGACGCCGCTCATCCTGGGCAGGCCATTCTTGAGTACAGCAAACGCCCATATTGATGTTGGAGCTGGAGAGATTCAGCTCAACATTAATGGTCAAAAGGAGAAGTTCACCTTTGAACTGAAGGTCAAACAATGCTCACTAGTCAAGGAGGTCCATCGGAAAAAGAAACCCGAGAAAGAGGCAAAGAAACCATCTCTTCCCAACATTGAAACCCTCATTGAGTTCGTAGAAAGTTTGTGGATTCAGGAGGAGTTGAGAATTCAGGAGGAAGCGAAGCAAATCAAGCTTCACAATAAGAGGAATGACAAACGAAGAATCCAGTGTAAGAAATTTCTGGAATCACAGAAGATAAAGGTCGAAACACCACCCACACCCAAGCCCTCGCCATGAGGTACGTGGCACATATCTATCATTTTATTGCATATAGGTCAGTTTAATTTTTCTTGCATAAATTTTCTTTTCATCTTGCATAATCATGTTTGAAATTTAACCAACACATGTTTAAAATTAGAAACTTTGCATCTCCAGAACTTCACAAAAAAAAATTCGAAATTGTTTGGCCGAGTTGTAGGCCGACCGGCCCCACCTTCTTTCATCTCGCTGGGAACAGTAGGGAGTGGGATCCTGGAGTAAAGAAGAAGCAAAGGACAAAGGGGGGGCACTGATTGTGCTGGATGCAGGTCGTGCGGTCCCATGCAGGCCGGCCGGCCTTTCCCCTCTGCTCATGTCCCATCTCCACCGACGACGGCACGTTACCTGTAGGTCTAGAGGAGTAGACCCTCGATGTGGCTCATTTGACGCCGCACAGGAGCCGACCGGCCTGCCCCAGGCCGGCCGGCCTGGCCCTGGCGCCCGGCTATAAAACTAGCGAGAGCGACGATCTTCAGTGCACCAGAAGCTCAAGTTCAAATGCCTCAGCCCAAGCTCCTTAATCTCCTCTCCCTTCCTTGAGTTTCTTAGCCTAATTTAGCTCTTTTGAGTTGATTAGATGGAGAACTTAGGTGCTAACTCGCCCCAAGAATAAAATTTGAGTAGTAATTAGTGAAGTTCATAAACCAGAAAACACAAAAATATTTCCCCTCCAAATAAAATCATGGCACGCTGAACGTTGAACGATTGTGGTGGTTTAACGCCCTGCAAGAATGACTAACGACTAACGTTAACCCTCTTCTTAACCCCTTTGTTTCCTTCGGGTATTGCTCGTACTAATCTTTTGCAGGCACCACGCTGAATCGAGCCAATGAGAAGGTCAAGAAGGCACTCTCGAGAAAATCGAGAAGCTCGCGGAGTTCGTCTTCTTCTCGGGATAGCATGTCGGTCGACTCCGGTAACCATTCACAAGCTTCCCGGGTAGAAGAAGAAATTCCCACAATCCCACGAAGCCGTTTTCGTATCAGGATCCAGACAATGGTTGAACAAATCATCGTCATGAATGACTACGAGCGGCAATCACTCGAGCTACTGAAGAGGCAAACATATGGCCATGCCAAGAGGTTCGAAACCCGTTTCCTCGTCATGACGGGACTCCTGCAAGACATGAATCAAGCTTTCACCGCCGTCGGATGGGAGAAGTTTACCAACATTGTCGAGTCAGGTTCGCAACTCTTGACCATGGAATTCCTTATGTCTCTTACCGTTGAAGAAACCAGCACTGAAACTAATGTTTACTTTCGGTTCTTTAACGAACAATTCGAAATGACCCTCCATCAATTTAGTGTCGCTTTGGGTTTTAATAAAAGATGCATCCTTTACCCCAACACACTTGTTGAGCGCTATGAGTATGACCGCAGCTCTTGGTGGAGTATAATTTCTAATGAACCCGTGAGTAGTAAGAACAGCATAGTCTCAATTCATAATCCTACTCTGAGGTTTGTCACCAAGTGGCTCACCATGGTTGTCCACTCTTGCACAGATCTTTGCCTCTACAGCTTTCCTGAGCTGCAGTGTCTGTACGCTATGGCGAACAAGATTCGCTTTTCGCCCGTCTGGAGCATGCTTGCTCATTGGCCGAAGATGATCTCGGGTAGAAGCCCCATCGACATAACCCCACTTGTCACTCGTGTGGCAAGGTATGTCAAAGCGATGGATGGCGCCGAAGTCACCTTCTTGCCTGAGACGGAGGCATACAGATACGAGGTTGGTCTTGAGCATTTTGTGCAAGGGCACATGATGCGGGAAGGGCTAGGGAAATCTATCTTTATGTGTTACCCCGGGTACGATAGGGAGATCGAGCTTTCATGCCCGAGACTCTCTCTACTCAGTGAAAAGTCTAACATTGCAGATGCAGAAAAGAGAACTCGCTCGACGGAGTGTTGTAGGTCCACAGACGAGGAGCAGGACCCGGCGCGAGTAGGATGGAGCAGGTCCATCATGACAGACACCCCAGGTTCATGCCTCGGCACAACCAGGGCCGTCCACGCAGAACATGAGCTTCGAGGAGGTGTACGGGCATTACACCTATGACCCGTATCAGGCCAGCAGCAGCGGATTTGCCGGTGGACAAGGACCGTACTACCCCGCAGGTATGCATCCGTCTTATGGTCCACAGGTGGGTCCCTCGTCGTCAGCACGCTTCAACTACGAGGACCCGATTCTTTGGAGCATCACAGATCTTTCAAACCGCATCAACACCCTTGGTACACAGCAGTAGCAGATGTAGGACATGATGTCACATAACACCCAGCTCACTCAGGAGAGCTGGGGGCTGACCTCCGCCTTGCAGTACGACGTCTCGAACATCATCATTCACCTTGGGTTGGACTATCAGCAGTCCGAGCCATAACATTCGTACTAGCAGCCCGAACAGGAGAACAACGACGACGAATAGGAGAACAACGACAACGAGGAGGATAAGGATGATGATGAGGAGGACCCCGACGAGGGAGAGCAGGACTCCGATGAGGAGGACTGAGCTTTATCGAAGCTTGGGGGGTCCCACTGTCAGGTAAGTCATCGCACACGTCCTTTTTTATTCAGTAGCCATGCCAAAAAAATAATAGTAATAATAAATAAAAAATCTCATAATAAATATATATATATTCCCATGCTTTGAATAAAACTTATATGAGTGGAAATCCGTGTAAGCTCTTACTTTGGAAATGATGGATAATTGCTCTGTTTATGTGACACCCTAGGTGTCTGCACAGTAGAATTTTATTTATTTTATGCATCATGTGCTTAATTTGCTTGAAAAAGGATCTTATTGTAAAAATAAAAGGGTAGTTGTGTAAATATGATTTATTGCAGGGTCCTTTCTATAGTTTAATTTGAATAGGGAGAGCTAATATTGCTTTTGTGGAGGGTTTATGTGTAAAATTTAGTGTAATCATTACATGGAAGAAAATTTTGATTTTTAGTTTGAAATTAAACTAAATTTGCAATGGAAAAGACAAAAGTCCATTAAATTCAAAATCCTTCCCATGTTTTCAAAATAACTCTTTAACCTTTGGTCAAATCAATTTTTGCACAACATCAAAGTTGTAGATCTTGAAAATTTGAACAACTTTCATGTTGGGCACTTTTTTATTTGAGCCCTAGTTTTGAAGTTATCTTAGTTTTACAGTGGGATCCCTGAACTTTTTGAAATTTGCAAAAAGACCCAGCAGTCTTCTTCCACCTCTCTCCCTCTCTGCTTCACCGCCGCCGGTGCTGAGCGGCGCTGCCCACCGCCGTGGGAGGCCGCAGGCCACCTCCTGCTTCACCCACCGACCCACGCGGCACCCCAGCGACCTCCTGGACCCACTCCCCCTCGCACTGGACTCCTCCTCCCCTCGTCACGCCACCCCAACGAGCTCCGTGGCCGCCACCTCGCCATCGCCGTGGACAGCTTGTTGCAGAGCCTCAGCTCTCCAACTCGCGCGCGCCTCAGTACCAGGAGCAATCCCGTTTCACTTTCCCCTCCTTGCCTCGCCCGCTCCCTGCCCAGAACCCCCAGAACATCGCCGCCGCCCGCCTGAATGCCGGCGAGCTCGAAGCTCACCGTCGCCCCGCACCTCCGCAACTGCTCCGCCCGCGCTGACCCCGCCTGTAGTACTGCCCGAGTCTCGCGCAGCTCCCAGACTCCTCCGCACCCCCAATCCACCGCCGCAGCATGGTCGCTGTCGCCGTCGCCCTGCTCGCAGTGGACCACCTCGCTCCGACCATCCCAGGCCCGTCCAAGCACACCATTAGGTGTGCCTTGACTTCCTCTTGCTCCCCAGTCTCTTTCCCCTCACCGCCGGTGACGAACCTCGCCAGCATTCGGCCGGTCAAACCCTCCCCCTCGCTCTGACTCCGGCCAAGGGCATGTTTGGTAGGATTTGAAAACTTCTAAGGACCTCTCTGCAAGTTCTCAGATCTTTTCCTTTTATTTTTAGGCCGAACTTTGAAAATACCTAGAAATTCGTAGAAAAATCAGAAAAATTCAAATTCAAATGTTTTGGAATCCTTGTTACAAGAACTACAAGTTTTGTTATATGCACATCTTCAGTTTTGCTCTGTATTTTAATCCAAAAAAAAGAATTGAATAATTAGGCTTTAATTGTTCTAGGAGTTCTACTTAGTAATTTCATGTGAGCTTTTGCTAGCTTGTGTCTTGCAGTGTTACTAGTACCTGTTAAAAATTTAAAACCTTTTTGACATCATTAACTAGGTCAAAGTTTCAAGATTCCTAAATCTACTAGTTTTGCTAATTTATTTGTGTTGGTAGAAATATTTAAGTTCCGAGTGTGAAACTTTTTGCATGCTTACATGTCACTACAAATTTGCTGTTACCCAAGTTTGGGAAATTTTAGAGCTGTCTAACTATATCTTTGATTTAATGCTTGTTAAGTAGGCTTTAATTTTGATAAATAGTTTCCTTGCTTAGAAAATTCTGAGAATTTTTGTGCAACTCTACTTTGGTCATGTATTCATGTCTGTAAAATTTAGGATCCAGAAATGCTATAGAACTTCCTGTACTAATTAGCTTTATCATATGTGGTTTAATTTTGTCAAAATTATTACTTCAGTTTTATGTCTAAATAAATTCTAAAAAATTTAATCTTGTTCTAGGTGCTGTGTGAATAAATGATTTATTCTGATTATTTGGTTGCATAAAATGGTATGAAACTTATAGGGTAGATTGCTCTTTGTACTTCCTATTTGATGTAATTTTGCTGAATTTAAATGCTGTTTGTGGGTTGAGTTACTCATTTCTTAGCAAATCATGATTTATATGCTTTATAAACTAACACTTACTTTGTAAGTATAATCAAATTTTTTTATGAGGTTGATCATGTTGTTTTGTGTAGTAATAGTTATTAGATAACTACTCTATAAACGCTTGCCCAGATGATAAGAATGTTTGCTTAGTGTTAGACTACAACTTTATCGTGAAATATGTATGTGGTAATGTCATCTCTTGCATCACATATAGATAAGACTGTTCTAGCGGACGGGATGTACGAGCTGATCCCGGAGTTCGAAGGAGTGGATCAAGAAGCTCAAGTGAACTCCGCCATACTGACTGAAGACCCGGACCAAAGTTCGGAAGAGCCCAAGGCTGTTTTAGCTAGCGACTACCGAGAAGGCAAGCCCCGAACATAACCCAGTATTTCAAATTATTACAATTTATCGTTATTACTTACTTGTGTATTTACAGTTCTTAGGATTTGAATTGAAACCCTAGATGCATGATCCTAGGAACCTATGTACTGAACACTATACCTAAGTTCGAATAATTGCTAAGCTTATAGGACCGGTAAAAGTCGAGTGATTGCTTGTCACTCGCGAGCTCTATAGGAATTGCTTGTTTACTTTCTGCTATCAATATAAGGATGACGGACGGGGTCATGTTCGATATCATGACCTTGGGTGAGACCCCGTCTGAGTTGATGAATTCTGCTAAGGTCGCGGTGTGTGGTAGCGGTGGTTAAGTTTTTGAACGTACTAGCCACATGCCGTAAATATGGTACGCGGTAAGCCTAGTAGCCGATCGGACCGGGGAGTGGATATACCTTTCACTCTCTCTTAGCGATAGGTTTTATTTATGTTTATGTTGCGCAACACCACGGGTGCAGGGAGGAAGTTGGTGCCTTGTAGTCGGGGAGAGTGACCCTATCCACAAGTCGGAATGAAAGGTCAACGGTTGTTTGGGAACGACCCGACGGTGTTCCAAACGTGTGTGTTAGGTCTGCCTGGCCAAGTCAACAAATTCGATTCGAATCGTCCGCTTCTCACGGTTTGGGACTGCTTGATCCCTTTGCCACACAGAGTAATAAGAGTAACATTATTATGATCAATCTTGATGTTTGCTTAATGTTCTACCATGGTTGAATAGGAGTAGTTGCTTACATAGAATGGTTAATCAACTAGAATCTTGGAAGCTAAAATTTGAAAGTAAGGACCTACTCTTTATTGCTTTTCAGCAAAAGGAAAACCAGAGCCTTACAAAGCCCTGCATAGTCTAGCTAGGTGGATTAAGTACATCTGTTGATGGTTATGTCTTGCTGAGTATTAGAATACTCAGCCTTGCTGTTGAAACCTTTTTCAGGTATGAGTTTTGTGGACTAGATCGCTAGTCTGACTTGGCCCTGCTCTTTGCCTCCTGGCTGGTCCGTAGAGTGGGATCCGTCTTCGACCGGCAGTGACCCCGATGAGTGATACCTCGCTTGGGCTAGCTTGGTGTCCTTTTGCGACGTGTTGTAGCCGTCGTGTTTTCTTTCCACTGCTTTAAACTCTGAACTTAAACTTATGTCTTGTATAATGTTTTACTAAGTTTGGATCTGTAATGATGTTTTAACCTTATTGTAATACCAGTTATTCTTGTGTTGTAAAATTATGGTTGTAATATCTCTGGACTCGCCATCATACGGGGTATGCTTGTTCGATCCGAGAACCGGTGGTTGTATCGGGACGTTACCCGACAGACCAAGAATTGTTCCATTTGAAGTGCATTTGAGCCGGTGTTGCCTTTAGGGTGATGGCCAACGCACTTGAGCTGGGATAATTCAGGTGGTTCTGCCACAGTTTAAACCCTGTATGTGCCTCGTTTACATCTTTTTACTCTCCTAGTACCTAAACCAGTTGGCACATATTAGTTCCACTAAAAATCTAGTTGCGTGGAGGCATGAGTTTAAATTCTAAAGTCTAAGTTGTTGCGGGATTTGAGATAGCCCAAACCGGAATTTAAACTGCTTGCTCTAGTATGGAATCCCTCGGAATTCTTTTGAAACTAAAATTCTGGTAAAGGATTCCCATGGTTAAAATGACTCATCCAGAGCCTTATATTGCATAAACCATTTTGAGCTATCTGAAGTTACTTTGAGCTTTGTCGAATGGTGTGTCCACTTCGGGAATGGTACTTGCCATCTACAGGTCTTCATCCCCCATAAACTCACCATTTGCTAGCCCAAAAATATCTGGCCTGTCACTCACCTATTCCGGGTATTGACATCCACATTTGTCAGCTATACTCTTGGGACACCTCTGGTGTCTGTACATTAAAATTCAGATCAAATCACTCAAATGAAATATTAGGAAGGGTTTGGAAATTGCATTCAGCAAGAAAAGAGCAAATAAAAGCCAAACTATACAAATGGAAATATAATGTGAGAGCAAAAAGGGTTAAAAACCTATTTAGAATCCTATTAAAAAATGTGCACAAAAATAAGTTTGGGTTATTAAGGGTACCTTAAATGACATGTGCCGAATTCCACTTTCAGCCAAAACCCATCAAAAATCAAATAAAAACCAAAGCCCTTTAGTGCAAGTTCGGAAATTTAAAATAGTTCAAAATGTGGGCGTCAAATGGAAATTTGCTTAAAACAAAAGTTGTAGATCTCGAAAAGTTACACAAGTTTGGTATTCAACACATTTTCATTTGAGACCTGAAAAATAGAGAAACTTTTAGATTACCGAGAGGTCCCTGGGATTTCAGAAATTGCAAATAGGTCCTTACCTTCATCTCTCTCTCTGTTTCCGCTGTCGCTCGCCGTACGCCGCCGGTGGACCTCGTCCACAGTGCGTCCGCGACTATCTGGGCCCAGGAAGGCCTCATGGGACACCTAGATGTCCGCTTGGCCTCTCCCCGCGCCTACACGCGTCCCTGACCCCTTGGCAAGGCGCCACGCTCCCTCCATGCGCCGCGCCTCCTCCTCCGGTTGCCACCTCGCCGCCGAGCGCGCCCAGGCCGGTTCGACCTCCCCAAGAGCCTCAAACCTTCACCCTTAAGTGTCCTTGCCTATAAATCGAACCCCCAGGCTGAGCCGCATGCGTTTTGCCCCTCCTTCCCTTTCCGCCTCCGCCATTAGCTCCGGCGAGCTAGAGCTCACCATGGAGCCGCCTCCACTGACCCACATTGGCCCCTCTGACCACACCAGCAGCCTCACCAGACCCCAGTGAAGCTCACACGCGCGCCGAATCCCACTAGAACCCACTCAATCGCCGCCGCCCAATCGCGCTGCCGCCGGCGAGCTCAAGGCTCACTGTGGACCGGCCGATTCCGTCAAAGACTGAGTACGACAACCACCCCAGGAGCTTCCTCATGCTCTCGCGGTGCTCGTGCGTTCGACGTTCGACCACCACACCGCCGGCTACCCGAGCTCCGCCGCCGCCTTCGACGCCGGCAACTTCGATTCCGGCCACCACTGAACCGAACATCGGCATTGGTAGGTAGCTCTCGAACTCCTCTATCCAACGTGCCTCCCCATTGTAGCCCTGGTAAGCCCTGTCTAGTAGAACACCACCGGCAAGATGCAACGGCGGAGAAGGCCGGCGTAGGACCCGGTTGTAATTTTTCTTTTTCATTTAAGGGCATGGCTACAAGTTTTATAGAGGTTGGCAGCGAACTTCAAAAATACATAACAAATCACAGAAAAATTGTAAAAATGCAAACTCAACTGATTTGGAATCCATATAACAAATTCTACAAGTTTTGTTACACCCAAATCTGCAAAAACTCTACTCATTTTAATCTATGAAAAAGAATAGGAAAACCACCTAATGTTTGTTCTGGAAGTTCTGCTCACTGAATGACCTTAATATTTGGATATGTTGATTCTGGTAGAATGTTAGGCTCATGGTAAAAAGATGACACCCAGCTAAATCTATTGAAACACTTCATGATTTAATACTGGAAAACATAGACTTGTTCTAGCTCTGAAATTTTTCGTAGATGAATATGTAACTGAAATCTTGCTGATCTTTAAGTTTCAAACCTGTTAGAGTTAGTTAGCTATATTCCATGTTTAATGCTTGTTTAATCAACTTAATCCATCATATATAGTTACTGTGCCTAAGAAAATCTAGATTTATTTCTAGAATCTTTTGTTAGCTCTATGATCATGCCTGCAAAGTTTGAGGCATAGTTACTGAGTTTTGTTTCAGTTAAAAATCATGCTTAGAATATCATGCCTAGGGTTGATATTTTTGTTTTGAGTAACATATACCAAATCTGATCTTGAATTTTGGACATGTTCTTAGTCAAAGTAGATTCTTACTAGGGTAAAGAGTTCACATGCAGTACTGATTATTTTGAACCTTGAATTAATATGCTAGCTCGTGTAGAGTTAAATGCATAATTAATTTTTCTGGTAGAAATAATGCTTGATCATTTTTCTGGAACATGTTTAGGACATATCTAGGCTCTGGTAAAATTTTGAGATTCATATCCCTGGTATAACTCTCTGTGGAATTAATCTTGGTCAAAAGCTTGATGATTTTGTTAATTTTATAACCTTTGGTGCTTAAGGAAATAAAACATGCAAATTTTACAGTACAGAGTAGATGATATATAGATACTTTTGTAAATTTTGCAGCACCAAAACCTATGTCAATCATTCTATGCAAATTTGTTGGACTACAATTTTATCGTGAAGGAAAGAAATCATTTATCACTTTGTAACCATGATAATCTTGCATTGCATATAGAAGCGGTAAATCTTGCTGGCGGAGAGTACGAGCTAGTCCCTGTAGAATCTTGTGTTGCTCAGGAGGTTAACTTGAATTGCACTAACATAGCTCAAGACCTGGGCCAAGCCCCAGAGGTTCCTCTACCTGACAGTGCCCAAGAAGGCAAGCCCCGGTGCATAATCCCATTATTTTTAGAGTTATTATTCATCTAACTATTCATATGTGTTGTAATAATTTTATTTCTGCATTTACGTTTCGAGGAGTTGATCGAAAACCTTAGATGCATGATCCCTAGGTACCTATGTTTGATCTTTGGATCTTTTTATCGACTAGTTGCCCCGCTAACTAGGTACGGTAGAAGTCGAGTGGCTTCCTGCCTCTCGTGAGCATATAGGATTTGACTGACTCTAAATTCCTGCTGAAATATAAGGACAACGGGCAGGGTTGTGTAGTTGTGATACCCCGCTGGTGTAGTAAAAAATGATTAAGATCACAGTGTGTGGCTCATCTCGTTAAGCATTTGAAAGTACTAGTCACATACCGAGAAATATGGTAATCGGTAAGCTTAAGTACCTGATTGGACCAGCATGTGGAATGTTGGTAAACCCTCCTGGTAGAAGTAGGTTTTATTTTTGTTTGGACGAACGGGTGCAGAGTGGTCGGACTCTGTAGTCGGGGAGGGTACACCGTGTCCATGGACTGGAGAAGAAAGGGGAACAGTAGCGTGGGCGAAAGCGAAGTCGATCCCATGCGTGTGGTTTAGGTTTCCCTGGCCAGGTTGAAATTCGATTCAGAATCATCCGCCTCTCACGGCATGAGATTGCTTAATAATTTCGGTCACACAGAGTAACAAGTGGAACAAATGTTGATAATACTGATGTATGATTAAATGTTGCTCTACCATGTTTGAGTAGAGATAGTTGCAAACTTAGAATGGTTAATCCAACTAGAAATTGGCTAAATAAAATTTGAAAATAAGGATCAACTCTTAGTGGCATTTTTAGCAAAACAAACACCACAAACCAGAAAGCCTTGCATGTCTAGTTATCGGACTAAGTTATATCCGGTGACGGGTAAGTCTTGCTGAGTATTAGTATACTCAGCCTTGCTGGTGGCACTGTTTTCAGGTACTAACTTTAAAGATATGATTGCGAACTTTCACCAGCCTACCAACTATCTAACCCAAACCCGCCTAAACCAACCCCAGCCTGGCCCAAACCGAGCGCCCCATCCCATCACCACGCGTCGGCCCGATAGCATCATCGTGGCCCGACTCGCGAATACCTGCCTAGCTACCGGCCTGCCCCTAAACCAGCCGGCCCGTTTACCTTGCATCAGCCCAATCCGCGGCCCAACCCGCGCACGCGCACGCTCACGCGCGCAGACATGCCGAGCAGCCCGCTCCGCTCCACCGGCCCGCTACCAGCACCTCACCCCCACATCCTCTCTCTTGTGTCACTGCCAACCCGGCCCCACGAGCATGTTTCCCCTCCTCTGTTCTTCTCCTCCGCGCGGACGACGCCGCCTGCCGCTCGACCTCGCCTTTTTCCGCATCGCGATAGTGGAGGCTAACCACCCGCGTTCCACGGCGGCCTCACCTGCCCGCGCTAACGCCCACGCCTGCCCTCCCTGTTGGCCGCGACCCCGAGCCCAGATCGGAGATGCTTTTGATGCGCGCCATGTAGCCCCGTCCACGAACTGCCACCCGCGAGGCGATCCTCGGTGTCCATGCTGTCGTGAGGACCAAGCCAAACCCGAGCGCCCGCCTATAAAACACCAATCGGCCTCCGCGCAAACCCTAGGCCCCAGGCTCTTTTCCCTTCCGCCGCCGCCTCCAATCGAGAAGGGGAAAGCCGAAGCAGAGGAAGGAAGAAGGAGAGGAGGAGCCGAGCTCGAGGAAGAGGACGCCATCGCCGCCGGGAGGAGGAGGACGCCGCCACCCGATGGAGCTTCGCCAAGCCTGCGCCCGAACGGCTCCACCAACGTTGCTGCGCATCCTGTACTGCCCCGACCGTCCCCTGCTTCGCCTCTTCGTGGCACCGAGCCTGTCTTCTTCTAGCCCGACAGGTGAGCCGCCGCCACTCCGATCTTCCCTGAACCCCGCTAGCCATCCCTAGGACCTCCATCCCCTTTTGTGTGCGCATTGCAGGGACCCGTCGCGCTACCACCATAGCCTCGCAGCTGCCGTCGCCCCTGTTCTGCACCGTCGTACCGAGCCCGCTCGGGATGGTCATGCCGCGGCCCTGGAAGCCAGGTGCCCGCGCGCGTGCCTGCGCTACCCATGCCTGGGCGCAGCATTTTGGCACGCCATGGTGAGCCCCGCCGCCATTCCTGTACGCCGCCGCTGCGGCCACGCCGTGCATGTGTCACGCGCGTGCGCGCGTGTGTTGGCACCCGGGCACGGGCCTTTGCCCCGCCTTGCTGCCTGAACCCCGCGTCGCGGAACCAGTCCCCGCGCGTGCCTTGGCATTCCTCTGTTTCTGTCTTGACCAGCCCCGCACACGACTGCACCACGCCAGGCAAGCCCCGGCCGCGCACGCACCGCACCAGCCTGCCTCGCCATGGCTGCACCGTGTCGAGTGCGCACACACGCCACCTGCAAGGCACACGGGAACACACACACACATGGACCTCACCCTCGCGCACGTCGTGGCCGTGCCACCGCCGCGCCAAGCTTTGCCCTTGCCCGTAGGCCGCCGTCCTTTGCTCCGCGACGCCTTTTTGCCTCGCCCTAGCCCTGCTCTGGCCTCGTCTCGCCGGAGCAGATCCATCCCGCCCCCTTGGTCTCACCGTCGACCTGCGCCCCGTCCTCTTGCCACCCTCGTTCCGCTGCCGTGCCGTCGGCGACCACGACCAAGCCACCGTCGTGCCGGCCTTGTCCCGCGCATGCGCTGCCCACAGCCCGACCTTGCGCCGTCTCCGCTTCTGCCGCTACTTTGCCTTGGCCCCTGCCGCCGTCTCAGCCGCAGTTGCCACCAAGAGAAGCCTCACCGTCCCCGCCGTCTACCGTCGCCGAGCCCTCGCCGCCGCGCCAAGGAGGAGAAGCTGAGGAGAGGAGGGAGGCCGACGAGCGGCGCCCGCTTGTCAGCAGGAGCAGAACGCGCGAACACGTGGGCCGGACCTATCAGCGAGAGGAAGACAGAAGGAGGAGAAAAGGAGAAGGAAAAGAAGAAGATGAAGACTGGCCGCCATCTTCCGCTGGCCCAATCCCGCGAGCTAACCTGGGCCAAGCCGCTTTCACCTGAGCCAGCCCGCTAGTCAAGCTGAGGATTCGAGCCGGCCTGCCGATCCACGAGCCGCACAAGCCTGCCAAGCCCGCCGAGCCGTTCCCTTGAGCCGTTTTCCGAGCCAACCTGCCAAGCCGAACTTGTTGGGCTGATGAGCCGGCCCGAGTTCCCTTTCAGCAAGTTCACCCCCTTGAACCCTTTTCTTTTTCTTTTTCTTTTACCAGACCTGACACGCGGGGCCCACATGTCATTCTCTCATGTGAGGCTGACTGGTGGACCCCGCTGACCTGGCCGTGGACCTGTTGACCGTTGACTTAGTCAATGTTGACCAAGTCAACGCTGACGTCATGATGACGTCAGTGGAGCCTGACCTCGTGCTGATGTCATGCTGACATCAGCATGACACGTGGCATGCCCAGAGGCTGCCACGTGGCTGACTGAGTGTTTTCTTTTTCCGAAAACTTTTATTTAATTCTAGAATTTGTTTTAAGCTTCAAAAATTCATAATAAATCAACCAGAGCTCCGAAAATTATGAAACTAGTTTCATAATTCTTCTAAAATCATGATCTACACATTAGAGTAGGTTTTGTTGTGAGTTGGATCTTATTTGAGTAGTTTTGTGCATTCTTGCACTTTGGCCCCTATAGTAATTCGTAATTACGGATAGGTCCTGCTGCTGAAGAGAGGATCGACGCTCCGGACGCCCAGAAGACCCAGGAGGACGCCCCAGACTACGAGAAGACCCCGAGGACCCTGGAAGACTACAAAGAGCTGCCAGGTTCACGCCCATCTTTGATTTGAATTCCTATTAGGCATTGCTTGCTAGATTTGCTATCGCTTTACTTGTGTGTGTGAGATAAGCCTGCATGGCCTACTTGTTTACCATATTCCTTGCATCCCTATTATACCTTGATTGATTATTGGATGCTTTGGCTACTATGAGAGTGATTGGGTATGGGATTCCAAGATATGATAGTCTTGGCATGCACGAGATCCACTTTGTGAGGAGCCAGAGATAGGGCTTTTAGCGGGGGCAAGCAACTTTCCAAGGATGTGTGGTGGGCACATCCTGAGGACCACCTGTGGCGGGTGCGGGATGAGGAGGGGTGTACTTGTGTGGTTGCCCAAGGAGAGGCGATACCTGTTATGGGTGCCTTTGGCGGACCTTTGCGGAGGACTGCGCACTTGCCCCAGGAATATAGTTCGAGATAGTGCCCCTGGTGACGGAACTATGTCAAACGTGCACACCACTTACCCCCGTATGGACAGGAGTTCCAGCCATTTCTAGCTGTGTAGTACCAGACTATGGCTGTGTTTAAGGAAAGGGTAGGCCGAGCACGCCCATGGGAATTCGGGGTGCGTCGGGCCCGGTCGGGTGTTCCGACCCTAGTCTCCAGGAGAGGGTAGATCGCGCACGCCCAATTCGGGGTGCGTGGGCCCGGTCGGGTTCTCTGACCCCAGTCTCCGAGATTCTTGAAGCTATGGCCAGGCTAGAGATCCACAGCCCCGGAATATTCGTTGCAGTGAATGTACCCCACCCCGGGAATGCAGGATGATACCGTCATGGTTAGGGAGTCATGGTTGTGGGCTGTGTCTCAAGATGGCGACGGCCGTCTTTGCAGCCCGAGTGGGTATAGGTGTACAACCCCTGCAGGGTGAAAACTATACGTATAGCCGCATACTCGGTCACGTACAACTCTTGATCCGGCCGCACTTTCATAGAGTAGTGAACCCCAGTATTCTACCTCCCTCTAGTCCACATCCCCCTGTGGAGTCAGATGAGGTGCAGGGAGAGGGAGTTTCCTGCACCGACCTGGGATGGGTGAGAGACATGATTACGGATATATATGTATATGCTTGCATAGGAAACCCCATCCTATCCATTGGCTACTTTTTATGCCTTTGCATCCACTTAAAAGCTTGCATACGGATGGTATCGTGAACCTATCCCGTCCTTGGGGATAGTTTGGCAAGATGTAGGATCCGAGCAGGAGTTCGATGCCAACAATGATGGATGGTACGACTGAAGCTTAGAAGCTCGTGCTACGCTCAAGTGCTGCCTGTGGAGATGAAGTTCGAGTTGAAGGATGGCCTGAAGACCAGCTACCGCTACCGTTTTCTGTTTGCTCCAGTTTAGCCCAATGGGCTTGTAATAAAAGTTTTGTACTGCAAATCCTCTAGATATTGTAATAATTAAATCCATGTTTGAACCTGTTTTAAGTGAGTATGAACTGATTTACTTCCTGAAATGAGTTCTGTATGTGATAGCTACTGATACAGGGACTATCACAACGATACAGGGATTCGGGTTCTTCGTTCGAAAACCCGGGTCGTTTCAGCGAGTCTTACTTGGCCTTGTACTCTACTTCCGAGCTGGTCTGTTGAGTGGGTTGGTCCTTCAGCAGGTGCTGACCACCCTCCCGCTGAGTGACGCTTTCGTACGGGCTTTATCGATGCGTCACATCCTTTCGCTAGTTGTCTTTTACTGCTTCCGCTAAATAATGAGACTTGGATAATTTGAGTAGTTGAACTCTGTAGTACTTTACAACTCTGAACTTGGTTTGTAATAAATTTATCTTCCGGAGCAATCACTCTGACATGTTCTATGTTGTAATCTCTGGGCTCACCTTCGTGTGAGTGTTGTCTGCGCGATCCTGGAATAGCGTGGTTTTTATCGAGGCTTCACTCGAGGAACTACCGGTGCATGCCAAATTGGGTCCGAGTTGCCTAGCAACAGAGGTCAGTGCACCCGGGCCCAGTCTTTTGGGTGATTCTGCCACAGCTGGCATCAGTGCTCGCCGACAGCCTACCAGAGATGGCAACCCCTGTTTTCAAAACAACAAACTAAAACTTGATTTCAAAACTACTAAAGTTTTTGAAAAGTCTAGGATCTCCAAAGACAAGTCTAGAATGTAAAGCCCTAGGAGATCTTATGGGTATAATCACGTGGCTTATATTGTATGGCTAACTTCCAGCACATTACATTTCAGCATTTAAATTCCGCAATTTAAATTCTGCAACTACATCGTCGCCGCGTAGGTATGCTTGCTCAGTTAGCTGAGGGAGTCTGACCTTCCCGTTGGTGATGCGAGCCGAACACTGGAGTTCAAGCAGTGGCCTACTTGAGCTGCTGCCCATATACCAACTTTGGTTGATTATAAGGGGAGTAATGGTTCGAAATTAGAATTCAATTCCCCGTCAAAGACGGTACTCAGTCAAATACATTGTTTCGATGATGTATGCTTAACGTTGCCCATACGGCAAAAATTGTATGGATGCTAGTTCTATATTGATTGGTAATATATGGGAATGCTTTCGTGAGTGCTGGCACAGAAGGTTCATTTTATATACTGTCAATTTTCTACAGGTACGCTAACTCGAAAATGAATATTAGGCTATGTAGCTATATCGAGTAGTTATATAGCGAGAAACGTATTATGTATGCCACCGAAGCTAACTATGTAAGACTAAGGCTACTTGGCAATTATTTCTTTGGTGAGGATGATTAGGTTCTGCATTCAACCTCAAATCATTAGCAAAGAAACCTTTGGAAGAAATTGTAGTCAAAAAGTTTAAAACACTATCTTAAGGATCATCTAGACAGTCTGTAAATTCTAGAAATTTGGCTTTCTCGAATTTTTAATATATGACAATTTTCTCAAATCAAGTTGGGTCAGTAAGATGAAATGAACCTACCTAAATCACCAAACTCCTGTAAAAATTTAAGAACTTTTGAAGCCTCCTAGCTTGGTGTTTTTGAATTCATATCAACCTTCTGTAAATCTGTCAACTTTGAACAGTCTGCACAAACTGAATTTTTCGACCTACTTAAGTTGCTCAAATGAAAAATCATACAATACGAAAGTTGTAGATAACTTAATTAAGAACTTGCCATAAAAATTTGAATTATCTTGGTCAACTGGTTTGGCAGATATGGTCAAATTACACCCTCTCTGGACAAACAGATTTCTGGTTGACATCACTCTGAAACCCTGAGCATATCACCCTCTATGGATCCGAATTGATCTTAGTATTGACTAGATGAAATGTTCCTCACTACCTTAGGCATCTTCTGTAAATTTTTGAAAATTTTCTGAGCTTGTTATCTACCATTTCGATCAATTTCTTTAACTGTCCAGAATCAGCCATTTCTTGTATAACCATCAGCTGATCCATCAGCCTTTTTGTTAGGACAGATGGATGAGTTGGCGGTGATCGATGAGCAGGGGCACGTGCACTCAGCTTGCTTGCACTGGGATGGGCTTCCTCACCATCTCTGGGAGCTTTTGAGCGTAGCCGGTTACCCCCAGCCACCGCTCTACGATGGCCACGACTTTGTGGAGAGCGGGGTTCGTCGCTGCAGTGTGATGATGGTGATTCCACAGCACCCGCTCAACGGGTGGGAGCCGATTGTGACCCAGGTGATCGGCCAGAGTCTGCTGGACACTTGGGAGCTCAACGCTATGAGGGCGATGACCACTTTCTGCTCTCTGCACCCTCTGGAGGTGGTTTTGACCGCGTTCGGGTTGTTCCATGCACCTGACCCAGCCGACCCACTTTGGCTTGACCGGATGGCCAACATGGACGCAGTTGCGACCCTCGACCCGGTCGCGGCACTTTGGACGACAGCGTTGTGTCTGGACGGTCTTTACCGACTCCAAACTTTCCAGAGCTATGCTACCGCTCAGCTGGTTGACCAGGCTCAGGCTTCGCACCTGACCATCCAGCTGAGGGACGAGCAGCTTCGTGAGGCCAGTGACGAGCTTCCGAACAGGGGTGCTGTTATCACCCAGCTCTAGGGTCAGGTTCACGAGCTTCAGGACACGATGATGGACCGTGACGCCACTATCCACTTCCTTGAGGACCAGTTCCACGACCTTCAGCTTGACCTCGACGACGCCCAGGGTCAGCTCCACCAGATGCAGGTTGCTCTTCACGCTCCACCCGGCCCGATGCAGGTGGATGGTGAAGAGGAGCCTCAGGAGGTCCAGGGTGTCTCAGAGATGGACTTTGAGGAGCAGGCGCTGCAGCCCGCACCGGTTGAGGCTCACACTCCCGCAGCGAGCGAGGCGTCGGTCAACATGTAGACCGAGGCGTTGTTTCCTAGCTTTTGTAGACTCCTCTTAGTGTGGCCTTATTTTGGATCATGGGCTACTAGGCTAACTTAGACTTGAGTAACCCTTAGTACTGATGTTAGAATCCCTTACGTAAAAATGGGAAGTTGATGTATGTAATGAACCCTAATGCTACTCGTGTGTCATGTTGGCAGTCTGTGAAAAACTGAGCGCAGCAGCTAGTTCGAATTTTTATCCTTAATTCCTTTCGGAATTAGCTTGTGAGTTGAATACCAAAGTTGTTCCAAATTTCATCATCAAATTGCGCACAAAATTTCAGCTCAAACGGACGTGTACAACAGGAGATATTCGCAAATTACAGAGGCTCTGTTTTCTGTAAAATCAGCAAACCAGAGGAGGAGTAATTGAATTTTTTTGACTAACTTAGTCTGGAAATCTGACTTTGTGTTGACTACCAAAGTTGTAGCTCATGAAATTATCTATCTCCTGTAAAAATTTCAAGTTCATACCATTCACAGAACTGCAGATATGCACTTTTTCGTATCACCGGTTTTTTTGTGTAACATGATTCAGGCAATTCATATTTTTCCATATGTGTCTTGAATTGCATGTTTCCATTTGAAATGATGAAAATGTTGAGCCTAATGCAAATTACTCACGTTTCAGATGGTTGGATCAACTTGAGGCAGCCCCAGTAGTTTTGGAGCCGGAGGGAATGGCAATCCACCTCCACCTCCTCCACCCGCGGGCATTGCAGAAGTTCTTGCCGCCCAAACTGAAATTTTGCGGCAGTTGGTACAAGCTCAGCAGCAACCACGGGGTGGGCATCATGCTCATCAAGCGCAAGAAGCGAGCTACCAGGACTTTCTCAGTACGCAGTCCCCGCTGTTAACTAAAGCGGACGAGCCACTTGACGCGGTCGCTTGGATTCACACAATCGAGTCCAAGTTTTCTCTATTGACTGCTCCTTGTTCCGAAGAGAACAAGACTTGCTATGCCGCACAGCAACATCGCGGATCAGCTCGTATGTGGTGGGATCATTACCACGGAATGCTACCGGCTGATCATGTGGTGAATTGGGATGAGTTGAAGAATGCTTTTCGAGCTCATCATATTCCAGCGGGACTTCTTGATCGTAAGCTCAATGAGTTCTTGGCATTAACTCTGGGCACTCGGACTGTGCTGCAGTATGCACAGGCTTTCAATCACTTGTGTCAATATGCTGGTCATCACGTAGATACTGACGCCAAGAAGCGTGAACGCTTCCGTCGAGGCCTCAGTACCAAATTGAAGGAGAGGCTAAATCTTGTCCGTGCTGATTCTTTTAATGATTTGGTGAATCTGGCCATCACCCAGGAGGATCTCATTTCTGCACACCGCGCTGAGAAGAAGCGCAAGGCACCTACTGGACCCTCGAGTGCCTCCGCACCGAGGTATCACATTGTACAGAATGCCCCCACGGCACCCTCTCAGAAGGCCCCTCAGTCAGGGCATTGGGTTATTCGGCCTCCTCAACCTCAGCAATAGCAAACTCGCTATGCTCCACCACAGTAGCAGCAGACCGGCCCTAGGCCGAACCTTCAACAAGCCGCTCACCCTGACAACAACAACCGTTGTTTTAAATGTGGGAGCCCGAATCACTTTGCAAAAATGTGCCCGCAAGTGGGGCAGAATCAAGGACAGGCTTCTCGCAGAAATGATCAAAACAAGGGCAAAAAGCAAACTGTTCATGTCAGGCAAGGCCGACTTAACTTCACCAATCTAGCTGATCTTCCTGAAGGGGCACCAATTATGTTGGGTACATTATCTATAAACCATCACCCCGCAATTATCTTATTCGATTCTGATGCATCTCATATCTTCATTAGTTCTAAATTTGGAGCTAGAGTTGGGTTAGATTTTTGTCACACCATAGGGACATACATGATCTCTACTCCTGGTGGTAAAGTCGCATCAAACCAAATTGTTAGAAACACATTGCTTAAGTTGGGTAGCAATACATGTTATTCTAGGAATGGATTGGATGAATAAACATGGGGTACTGTTAGATATCTCTTCCCGAGCCGTTGAATTTAATTCTTCTACCCATGGCCACTCAGTTCTATATTTGCCTCATTCGGAACATGTCAATTCATGTGCTTATGCCATGAATGATATTCGTATCGAAGATATTCCCGTAGTCCGTGAATATGCAGATGTTTTTCTGGATGATTTACCTGGTATGCCACCAGATCGGGATATCGAATTTGTCATTGAACTACAGCCCAGTACAACACCTATTTCAAAAAGTTCATATCGAATGCCGCCTAAAGAGTTGGCGGAACTGAAAATCCAATTGCAAGAACTACTGGACAAAGGTTTTATCCGCCCAAGTGCTTCGCCTTGGGGCTGTCCCGCATTGTTCGTAAAGAAGAAGGATGACAGTCTGAGGTTGTGTGTCGATTACCGGCCTCTCAATGCGGTAACCATCAAAAATAAATACCCACTTCCCCGCATTGATGTACTGTTTGATCAATTGGCTGGAGCAAAGATCTTCTCTAAAATTGATCTTCGTTTGGGGTATCATCAAATTAAAATCAGACCTTGTGATATTCCCAAGACCGCCTTCTCAACCAGATATGGTCTTTATCAGTATTTGGTTATGTCTTTCGGGCTCACAAATGCTCCCGCTTGTTTCATGTACCTTATGAACTCGGTATTCATGTTGGAAGTTGACAAGTTCGTCGTGGTTTTCATCAACGACATTCTGATCTAGTTCAAAAATGAGGAGGAACATGAGAAACATCTACGCATTGTTCTTCAATGCCTTCGCGATCATCAGTTGTATGCTAAATTCTCTAAGTGTGAATTCTGGCTGAAAACAGTCAAATTTTTGGGTCACACCATATCCAGTGAAGGTATCTCAGTTGACCCAGTGTTGACGCTCACTAACGACCATTTCCAGGTGTCAACTTGATCAGAAAATCATGAGAGTTTGCATTTCTTACACATATCCTTATCCAATAAAGTTCCTAAATCACACTTTACCTTTTAGAATATGCAAGTTGTGTTTTCAAGCTAATATGCAGGTTACAAGCACACTTTGGCCCGACACAAAATCACAGAAAATATCAGAGTACCGATTCAGGCTCAAATGGACCAAGTGAAGCCCAAGAACTGAAGCAAACCCAGCTAGGGCAGGCCGTGCCTCAACTTTAGGACAAGGGGAGACCAAGACAAGCCCACTCTAGGAAGTTCGGGGTGGTTGGCGGCCCGGGCAGGCCGGCCGACCTACCTGGTCGGCCGGCCAAGCCCGTGGGCCCCACCGCCTCAACCAAGGCACGTGGCGCTTCCCTGTTGGTTCACAACATCAGTTTGGGGTGCTGCAGTTGGTGGCTCCCTGCTATAAATAGAAGGGGGTAGAGAATAGAACACACACACACACACACCACACACCTCTTCCTCTCTTGCATTCCTTGCATAGTCTTTAGGCTTAGTGGAGTTTAGGAGAAGTCTAGGAGTCATCGAGTCGCTGGAGTTGCTCGAGAGTCTGGTATGGGTTCATCTCTGCTTGATATCTACTTGAAGTATATTCTGAGTTACCGATATCTGCTTGAAGTATATTCTGAGTTATCGAGTATATGCTTCTTGTCATGGTTGCGTTATTATTCAATGCTTGCATTGCATGATCGCCATGTGCTGGAGATCGTTAGTATTTTGTTCTTAGAACTCTAGCAACTGCTCCAGTATTCGTACGATTGCTCTAGTGTGATGTCTGTCCATCCGGAGGGTGGGGGCTCCGCGCGGGACACTAGAGTATCCCTTACTAGTGTAGACATGGTGTCTAGATTAGCTAAGAGTTGCTGGATGTCAACTATACCCACGGTTTGTAGAGGTAGCCGGCAGGTGGTGACAGCCCTGTCCGTGCCTTTTAGTAATCCTCCACGTTCGGTATGGGGGTACGAGGTACATAAAGTCGCCGGGGTGTATAGGCTCCTCGCATTACTCTCGGGTAAAATGCTACAGCGGTATTTTGTGCGCTTGCGGATCTATTCGTGGTTTCCCAAATGCAACCAAGTAGAACAAAACGCCCGAAAACAAGATCTGGAGTCCAATTAGGAGGATTGGTTGTGTTCATTGCGTAAAATTCCTACGCGACTTGGTAGCATGAACTTTTGCACCGAGTTTTTGCGAGCCAACCAAACGGTCCCAAATGCACCAAAATTAGTATGTAATGCACCAGAACATGAGTTTAGGGTCCAATGGGGTGGATCGGGTGCGTTCGTTGCGAAAAATTCTGACGTGGCTTCGTGGCACGAACTTTTGCACCAACAAGCATTTTTGGTGCTATTGCCAGGGAAGGCACAGAGTGAAATATATAGACAGAGTTGTGAACAAAATCGAAATTGGTATTCGCTTGCTAAACATGTTAACTTGGCTTTGTTTTCTTGTCTTCGTTGATATGAAAACAGGGTAGTGTATGACCGGTTTTGACTTGCCGCAAAACTTTCATTCCGATCTAGAGTCACTTTTGAGGAGGACGCGAGCTCGTCTTGTATCACCTCGGAGATCACTCTCGGCAGTTGATCCAGTCATCGTATCGTCGTCAGCTCCTAGAGCTATGGCCCAGAAGACACTCCGTGATTACTCTGCTCCGTCTGCTAGCCAGGTCCCGACCGGACCCGAGGTAAACACCGGAGGAGAAAATTTCAAGATCAAGACGGGTCTCATTACGATGGTGTAGGCCTGCCCATTTTGTGGCAGGGCCAATGAGGATGCCAGTGCTCATCTCCTGCACTTCCTGGAGCTCTGCAGTACTTTTGTTATCAAGGGTGTATCGCAAGATGCAATCCGGCTCTGTCTATTTCCGTTTTCTCTCTCGGGGAGAGCGAAGCAATGGTTTTATGCTAACAAGGCTGCTATGGATACTTGGGACAAATGTGCCAAGGCATTCCTCTCGAAGTTCTTCCCGACGGGCAAAACCAATGCTCTTCGTGGTCGGATTTTGAACTTCCAGCAGGCATCAAATGAGTCAATTCCGGAAGCTTGGGAGAGGCTTCAGGAGTACATTCTAGCATGTTCGCACCATGGAATGGATAATTGGCTCATTCTACAGAACTTCTACAATGGGTTGACACAGTCATCCCGTGATAATGTGGATGCCACTACGGGTAGAGCTTTCTTCTCGCGGACCATTGAAAGAGCTACATCATTGATCAAGAAGATGGTTTCCAACCAAGGTTGGAGCGATGATCGCCTCCAACCGCGCCAGCGAGGTATGCACATCATCAAGGAGGCCGACATGCTCGCTATGAAGATTGATCTCCACCTCAAGAAATCTGAGGATTATTCCCAAAATAAGGCTCAGATGCAAACACTTCAAGCCTTGGAAACTCGCATGACGTGCGAGGTCTGCGGGAATGTTGGACATTCGAGCGACAAATGCCCAGAAACCCAAGAAGAAGCTCTATTCCTCAATGGCAGCAATGGGTTTCATCCACAAGGAGGTCAGGGGTGGAATCAACCATGACCATATTACTAAGGAGGTAATGAGAATTCAAATTCTTTCGGTCCTAACCAGCCTACCTTGAGAGATCTTGTCTACGACCAAGTGAAGATCAATGAATCACTTTAGATGAAGTTGGCCGCTACAGACAAATCTATGGAGACCATCCATGCCAAGATGGACGGATTCTCCACTGCTATGAAGAACTAGGAGAGTTTCAATAAGTCGCTAGAAACTCAATTGGCTCAACTAGCTGCTGCTACACCTACTGCTGAACTAGGGAAGATTCTGGGGCAACCCGAATCAACTCTAGAAAGCGTGAATGTCATCAATGCTATGTGGAAAGAGCCCCTTAGCAGGACATCCCTCAGCTATGCAGAGAAGCTCACACACCCAAGAAGAGGTGCGTGGGGCGAGTTGGCAGCCACAATAAGAGAAGATCCCGGAACCCTAGTGATCAACTGCTCAATCTTTGATTATGAATTTGATCACGCCTTTTGTGACCTTTGGAGCCAGCGTTAACATCATGCCCAAGGTGACTTTCGAGAAGCTAGGCTATCCATCAATTTCCCCTACCACTATGTTTGTTCAGCTGGCAGATTCCACGATAAGATATCCAGAAGGAGTTGTGGAAAGGTTAATGGTAAAAGTCAAGAATACATACATATTGGTGGACTTCGTAGTCCTTGATATGGAAGGAGATCTTGGAATTCCGCTCATACTTGGGCGACCATTCCTCAAGGATGCACATGCCAGAATTGATATGGGGAGAGGAAGAATCAGCCTCCGTATCATGGGAAAGACCATGAAATTTAAATTCCAAAACAAGAAAGAGGTATTCCTGATTCATGAGGATAGTAAGAAACAAGGGCTATGGGCAGAGCCCAGTTGGGATGATCAAGACTATCATCCCTCTACCAAGCTAGCTTGGGAGGATTGGGAAATTCGTACTCCACCAACTGAGCCAGTGGAAGATGATCAGAAGATCCCTGATTTCAGCACCAATATAGTATGGGAAGATCTGGAAATTGTCTATCCAACATCTGAGGATCTTGTTCTTGCGCCACCTACGCCATCAAAGAAGACCAAGAAGGTGTGGCGCAAGAAGAACAAGACATCATCGACCGCTACTACTTCTCTAGGTATGGACGAAACGACCTCAACCTGATCAGGTATGGAGAAAGGCCCTGTTTTTTTACCCTAAACTAAGAGCTAGCTTGGGGGAGGTTCCCTCCCCTAAGTCAATTGTATCCCTATATTTGCTTTCAATAAAATTGATAAAAACTTCCAAAAACAAAATAAAAATTTACTGCTTTATCTCCCTTTTCCATGATGCGCGGTAAGAATGTTTTAACTCCCTTTTGATAAGTTGAAAGGATGAGTTTTGCTTTGCTCTATCATGTCTGTTGTGCCTAGTTTGAAAATAAGAGTTCTCTTGAGTTTATATTCGTTGGTTATATAAATATGTTGCCAATAAACCTGAAAGTTTCGTGGGTTGCATATGCTTGATCCGAGTTTAAGTTGTTGTGAGTTTAGATATGGTAAATAAGGTTATGCAAGCTTGTTCTAGTGATGCTTGAAGTCTGGAGTTGTTTTCGAAAAAAGAAAATTTAAAAAAAAATTAAAGGCAAGTTTCCCAGCGATATGCAATGTCCTACCAGAACCATATGTCATATTCCATGAAAAACCCTTATACATATGTTGCTTGATATTCTGTTGAGTTTTGTCAAATTGGGTGACCCTAGTAAGATGCTCTTCATGCTTTCTTAATCATAAGCACGTACATGTCTCATCCATTTGTTATATTCCTACACTGGGAATTAGCACCACCATCCACTTCACATCTACAAATGCTCCATGTCTTGGTGATCTCTCTCGTAGAACATTCCTAAAATAAAATAAAGTCAGATTATGGTTACCCTAAAAAGAAGAGAAAAGATGGCATGCCAAAGAAGCATGACCCAAAAAAAGAGAGAAAAAGGGGGTAACCATGTCTCAAAAAAAAGTGAGAGAGAGAGAGACAGGGATGATTCGAGAGAGAAAAGCCATTACCTCAAGGAGTAAGCCATATTCATCCATCTATCCATCCATTCATACACTTGCACCTTTTGATCGAGATTGCATGACTTGTTTCTCTATGGATCCTCTCTTTGACTTTACAATAAATAGAATACAAGTGTGCTATGTTCTTATCCTACCTTGAGCTCCACAAAAGGCTTGTAGCAGTTCGGAAGATCAAAGGCAAACACTGCCCTGGTAAGGAAATACAAGATGAGTGCCTCGAGAGAGTTATCCTGGAGCTTTGCCATGTTTTCAAAAAAATCTTTCAAAAAAACAAGTGTCTCCAGATGGATTGAGGATGTACGAACAAGTACTGCTTTATGCACCATTCTAACTCTCAACAGCCCAAGACAAGGAGACAGCTAAAAAGCCCCATGAGGGAGTATGGTAATTGAGCAAAGGTATGCTAACCAACTTATTTAAGCTTATAGATGAATCTCTTTGCTTCAGACTATGACATGACAGGTAAGGTACGAGTCAAAGTGATTTTCTGATCAACAACCTGATTTGTCCTGCTTTGCTCGGGACGAGCAAAGGACAGCTTGGGGGATCTTGTTGACGCTCACTAACGACCATTTCCAGGCGTCAACTTGATTAGAAAATCATTAGAGTTTGCATTTCTTACACGCATCCTTATCCAATAAAGTTCCTAAATCATACTTTACCTTTTAGAATATGTAAGTTGTGTTTTCAAGCTAATATGCAGGTTACAAGCACACTTTGGCCCGACACAAAATCACAGAAAATATCAGAGTACCGATTCAGGCTCAAATGGACCAAGTGACGCCCAAGAACTGAAGCAAACCTAGCTGGGGCAGGCCGTGCCTCAACTTTAGGACAAGGGGAGACCAAGACAAGCCCACTCCAGGAAGTTGGGGGCGGTTGGTGGCCCGGGCAGGCCGACCGACCTACCTGGTCAGCCGGCCAGGCCCGTGGGCCCCACCGCCTCAACCAAGGCACGTGACACTTCTCTGTTGGCTCACAACATCGGTTTGGGGTCCTGCGGCTGGTGGCTCCCTGCTATAAATAGAGTCGAGACGAGCTTGCTCGGGATTCTAGAGTCGTCGGAAGTCTAGTATAGCTCTTGTATCTTTCTTTTGACATTATCAATATAAGTTATCTTTTTTACTTTTCTGAGTCAGCTTTACTTTCCGCTGTCTTTTATCTACTCGAGTCTGAATGTTCGTCTCGAGCATGGAAGTTTCCCTTTAGATTAGACTAAGTTATCTTTCTTAGTGATCGGGATCTTATCTTACGGGTTTTCTCACCCGGACTAGAGTATCTCAAGTTAGTGCTCTAGGTTGAGGGGGATTTCTCGCGAAGGCCTCGAGAGAAATCCTAACACCGAGTGCAGACGTGGTGTCTGACCTTAGTGTTAGCTAGAATGAGTATTCCACCCCACGGAACCATTGTTGTAGTCGGTAGGTGGTGACAGCCCTATCCGTCCTTTGTAATCCACCACGTTCAGGTGTTTTCATAGCAATAGTGCAGGTTGCCGTTGGACTCCCCTCTCATCCCTTTCTGAAGTCCTTCCTCTTCTAGCCGCTGAAGTAAGCTCTGCTTTCCCGAGAACTAGTTAGGTGTTTATTCTGATCTAGAGAGGCTAGCTCGATAGTTCAGAAGTGTATCAGGTGTCTTATCTCGCTCGTTGTCCTCCCAGCTGCTACCTCTCTAAGGAGTTGAATCTCCATGTGTCACTCGGTCATCGCCTGGCCATTTAACTCACTTATCTATCTGGCTTACCCCCGTCTAGTCAGTTGGCCGATTAAGCTAGTACGGTTATCACTCAATTTACGATACTCTTTACCATAGTGCTTCACTGAGGAAAAATTACGATACCCTGGAATACTCCAAGGTGAAATGCTACACCAGTGATTCTGTGCGCTTGCAGAATATCTGTTCTATCGGGCATAAGAAACGCCAATAGTCACTGTGTGGTTAAATAAAAGACATGGGTGGCAATTTCGTGAAATCTTGGAAGACCAAGAGACATCTTGTGCTAGACCTAATTCTAACGGTAAGATTTTACCATTAGGATAAGGTTTTGCCACGAGTTTTGGATCCTCAAATCTAAATATTAGATTTAAATTCAAGGCTAGGGGCTGCGGAATATGTGGCGTCAAAGGTTTAAGGTTTTGCCACGAGTTTTGGATCCTCAAATCTAAATATTAGATTTAAATTCAAGGCTAGGGGCTGCGGAATATGTGGCGTCAAAGGTTTATTTTTCAATTTTTTTGGAATATAAAGAAGAAAAAGACCGAATCTACCCTCAGCCTGATTCTACGATTCCACCTGTGGCTCGAGGGCTACTACATATGGAGCGCGAGTATTTCGCGCACCATATAAAAGAAGAATTCGGGGCTTTGAGCACCTAACAGCCTCAAATCAACCGAAAGTACATGGAAGACTACTCAAAGCATTCTATGAAAGTTTCGGAAGCACTCAAAGGGATGTTCAGAGCTCTCAAAGCACTCGAAGATGAATTTAGAAGTACTCGACGCTTGCAGGATTCAGCAAAGAAGAGCTCTGGGGCTTATCAGACCTGGGGCATCGGGACTGCTCATAGGCGTAGAATATTCTAGAGTAATGGATATCGCATGGAATGTACCTTACCTCTCTTGTAACTACCCGAATAGGAGTAGAACTAGACGTAGTACAAGGAAACTGCCCGATCCAGTTGAGGTAGGACTCCAACAGTACTTGGCTGGGACTTTCCATGTAACCCTGTCCTCCTAGACTATATAAGGGCGGGCAGGGACCCCCTTGAAACAAACAACTTCACATCAACCTCTAAGGCAATACAAGTAACCACATAGGACGTGTTCGAGCCCATTAGGGGCGCGTTCAGGGGGTCTTGCACGACCCTAGGGAGTTTATTAACAGCCGCCACATCCTTGTTAGGGTTTGGGTTTTGCTTAGATTATTCTGTCAAGAACAGTTTCGCCGCCGTGTCAGTTTGTGAGACCCCAACTCGTGAGATTAGTCATTCATCTGCAGAGACACTTCAATTGAGCTGTGTTCTTTCGAGTTCTTGTTGGTGTTCTTTGTTGCCCCTGTATGGATTAGCCTTCTTGGCGAGGTCAACCGGGTTGTCACATGGTTGATAACCAGAGGAGTTGTGGTGCTAAGATTGCTGGATTCAGGTCTTAGGATCTGAAGCCGGATCGGTGTGTCGCACTCCGCATACAACGAGAGTTATCCAGAACCTGACGAAAGATCGGGAACCCACGTCCCCATGATGACGATGTAGCTTCTGGCAGAAACAACGACAGAATGTCTTGATGATTTGAAGATCTTGCCGACGAGATATTGAGGTGGGACCAGATCTATTTGAAAGCTTAAGCTTTCCATGAAGATCTCATGGACCTCAATCGCACTCTGGATGACTGAATTATGACCTTCGCATTGATTTACTATCGGTCTACCGACTAACCGAAAGTTCAACTTTACATTTGTGCCTACAATCAAAGATTGACATGTACAAGTGGAACCAAGTGAATTGTACCAAAAATCATTATGCAAATATAGGAACGAGCTCACCTTGTATTTAACTATCATGGTCGTATCCATAGGTTTCATGTCCTCATCATCCTCCCCTTCTTGACAGCAGACCGTCCTCGGTTTAGCTTAGTTGGAGGACAAGTTGTTGGTAGTAACCAATATCACTCCCTTCTTGAAAGCTAACATGTTTCTTTAAAACAAAACTAGGGGATGTCGACAAGATATGATTATTGTTATTGCAACCTTCTACTTGACCAAATTCTTGCACAACCAAAGGAGATTTCAGATTTGAGCACATATAGACACGATGCACCATATACTCTCTTTTACAATTATATCACCCAATAAAATGATATATGCATTTGTGCAACCATGGCAATTCAGCGCAGATAAATTTCTCCTTCAAACTATTTAGAAAACAAAGATTGTTGAGTTCTATATAACCCAGAGTATTTAAAGAAGATAACAATTTGAGTTCATCTTTTCCAGTGGCGATGGGAAGTAATTTCTTATTTTCCGCACAAGTATTTCATTCCAAAACAAAAGAATCAATTTCCTTCACAAGTTGTGGCATGTGAATAATCATATTACTAACACACAACTCTTCTTTATCACAAAAATCAGTAGAATATTCATCATGTGAGAAAGCCAATTCAGATTTGGTGTCCACTAAATGTTGCTCTATTGTAGCATGAGTGGTGGACAATTTCAGCACATCAAGAGAGCTCTTACCTGAGACAATTATCTGTTCATTCTCTATCACCTTGTCTTCTTTTTTAGATACATGCTACAAAATATTAGTTCCAACAAAAGGCAAAGCGATATCTTTATTTTGTACAAAATCAGACTTAGAGGAAGACACTTTAACGCCTAAAATAATCCATTCTTTTCTAAAAGGCTCATTCTTTCTTCTCTCTGCTCTTTCAAGATCAGCTTCTAAAATTTTAGTAGCGTTCATAGCTATGAGTAATTTTTCTACCATTATATTTAAAAGAGCATTTATTGGCAACCGTATTATGCAAAATATCGTTTATATCATTCCATGGTTGACCAAATAATAAATGACATGCTTGCATAGATATTACGTCAAATTCTGCATTATCCTTATAAGTACCAATAAAAATTCAATGCGTGCAATTTTATCTACAAATATATTGTCGCAAGAATTTACCGATTGGATATTGTACAGACATGGATATGGTTGTGTGGTCAAGCCAAGCTTCTTGACCAATGTTGACGCTCCTTAGAGCGCCAATTTATGTACCGCAAGCACACGGATCGTGTAGCTTTTCCCTTAGAGTATTCCCACAAGATTTATCAATCCACGGAACAAGTGTATTACTATGCTTAACTAAGCACTAATGATGTTGGTAAAAGATCTATATTGAGTGATTGAGTGTGAAATAGATCTAATCTAACCAGTCTAATCTAATCTAGACTAGTGAGCAATGATAGGTGTGTGCACAAGATATGAAGAGCATTTGTCCATAAGGTCTAGGATCACTAGAGATGTAATCGCCAAGCAACGAAGAACGGATCTAATCTACCAAAGGTGTGTTCCAAGATCAAAACCTTTCCCTCCCGCATACTGTCACTACACGAGGATAATCGGTAACGAATCAACAAGAACACGATAGTTGATGTAATCTAAGTAAACCATGCAAGAGCAAAGCAAACCCAAAGCCAAGTCGCGAACTATTAAGCATCAAAGCATCATCAACAAGAATCGTGATAGATCAATCTCTTAAAGGATTCGGCAATTACAACTCAAGATCTCCTTACAACCCCATGAACAAACAAGGACTTTACCCCATGAAGCTTGGCGAAGCGTAGTCGATCATGGTGACGAAATCTCCGGCAAGGGATGGATCCCTTGCTGTCCTCCAACTTGCAGCGGCGCCGAGGGACGATGAGGCCTCTGATGTCGCCTTTCTCTTGTGTCTAACTCGAATGGATCTCTAGAAATCGTCTCTGGATGCTTCCTCTCTGATCCCCTTCTCGATTCTCCTCTTTGACGGCGGCTTCGGGGTATTTATAGGCGGATATGGTCGGTGGTTTTGGTAAAACACAGGCTAGGGTTGACGAATACTTCACGCTGAAGAAAATTGAGGCCGATTGGGCCTCGGAACGGGCTAGGCCGGCCGGCCTAAAGGGCTCCAGGTCGGCTGACCTGGGCTCTTTTTGGCCCCTCTCGGCTCCATCTTTCGCGTGCGGGTTCTTCTCCTTATTCCTCATCTTAGCCCAGTTGTGACCATGCGTCGAAACATCTCCGAAAACGTCCAATTTCCTGCCAAAAAAAAACATGCTCCAAAATCCAGGACAAAATCGAAAACGGTCAAGTTCGGGTGCCAAGTGGCGGGTTAGTACATGAATCATCCTGAAGAATTTACCAAAACCTCTCCTAATTGTATAACAAAATGGGTACTTAAGGAGCGCCAACATTCCCCCCATGCTTAGCTTTGCTCGTCCTCGAGCAAATCAAATCATCAAGTCCATCCATGGGTTGCTCGAGAGTTCTCAAACTGCAAAATTTACTTATGCAAACAAGTATAACAATATTTCTTCAAACAAAGGTCAGAGGAGCAGCGAGGATAATTGTAACACCCGGTTTATAAAAGCACATAAACCGAGCAGTCATATACGTGCCAGGATCAAGTCACACGTATATACAACAGAATGAACAGTATATCACAGCACATATCACGAATAAGACATAATAAAGCGAATACGAATGTTATTTATTACAATAATGACGAGAATGTCTGATACAGCGGAAGCGAAGTACAAATACGAATAAAGCTCTCCGAAGCTGAAGCAGGGCGCCACAGGGACGTCGACTGGGAGACGAACACCTAGAAGTCCTCGTAGTCCTGGTAGCGCTGGACGAACTCCCTCGTGTCGGCAGGAACTGAGCAGCAGTAGCGTAGCCAAGAGGAAAAAGTAGAGAAGAGGCAAGAGTGAGTACACAACTTGTACTCAACAAGTATAACACAAACTATGAGGCTCTAAGGTTGGCTGACTCAACTGCATTAGCTTTTAAGCGTTGGCAAAATTTTATTAAAACTATTTACTACGAGTTGATGTATTACCATTAACCCAGTTACATAGTAATTAGTCAAATTTAAACATGTTACTACTGAGAACCAAACCGAAACCAAGCCACCAAGGTAACCCCGAGAGGCACCTCCCTCGTCGGAAGGAGACAACCCCACTAATCAAAAGGAGGATCTGGGCCGCTCATAACCGTGAGCACGGCTAGTATACCAGTTTTACACTCTGCAGAGGTTGCACATCTTTACCCACAAGTCGTGAGCTACGCTAGAGGTTCATCACACTTCCTTAGGTGAGATGACTAGCGACTCACTACGAGGCCTTTACAAAGAATCTCGTTGGTAGGGAGTAACCGCGAGGGTGGATCGGCGACTATGGAGCAGGTCTAGTGGGCGTCAAGACACGAAGCACAGACGAGGCCACTCAGCACGAGGGCCATAGAAGTTTACCGCCCCTGCCCCGCAGGTAAGTTACTCCAAACCAAAAAGATCTAATTATTATGCCAAGTCTATCCCATTCTAGCCTTGTGGTAGCGCTATTGTCCCAGGTTGTCGCTCTATGAACCGGTCCTTATGGAGAGTGGCCAACCAAGCACTAAGCACCGTGCTGGCCCCCTAAACCATGTTTCTACAAAAACCATATTTTAACGAGACGTGAGCCACTCAAGCACGAAGCACAGAGGGCCACTCTCAGAATTAAGTTCAAGTAAACCATTAATCAAATTAATTAAAAAGGACCAGAATGTGTTATAGCGCAGCAACCTAGCACAACTAACCAAAATGCAACCCAAAGGTATATATAAAGGATATAAAGTGGCTAGGAAAGTCCTTATAGGCATACAGTATTAAAATGCACTATGAAATTATAATTAAAGGTGATAGGTGGTGTTCATGTTATACTTGCCTTCCTCGTACTGCTCTGGCTGCTGCTCAAACTGCTCCGAAGATGGTTGCTCCGGGTACTGGTACTGGGGCTCCTCAGATGGATCAACGTCTACTCACGAACACATGGCCAAAACAAGGCACAACAATAAACATACAAGCAAACACTAGCAAAAACTAAGAAACAATACATCAATACATAAAAACAGCACACTAAACTAGTCTAAAACTATTCTACGCGCTACAACGATCGCGTGGACATAAAGAACACTTAAAACGGAGTTAAAACGCATAATCTAGGCCAAAAACAAGTTCTAGGGGCTTATCTGCGAGAAAACTAAGGTTCCAGGGGGTTTTCTGCAAAAACTGAGGGTCTAAACGTAATTAACCATTAAATCTAAGGGCTAACGTGCAAAACCAACAGGCCCTGGACGGCGGGTTTGATTTCTGGAAAGCTCAGGGGGGTCTGTGCAAAGTTTTGGGCTTATCTGCAATTATTTTTGAACTACAAAGGAGTGCGGGCTGAATATGAAAAACTAGAGGGGCTCTTAAGCAAAAACACCAGGCTGAACCGGTATCTTCAGATAAGGGCCGTTGGATCACGATCTGACGGATCAGATCGGATCGGGCCACGATCTAATCGTGACCGCTGGGCTCGGATCGGAGGGCCCTGGGAGTTTGGGCGCGTGGGGCCGTGGCGGGACTCGCCGGAGCGCGGTTCCGCGGCGGCGAGTTCGCCGGAGCAAGACAAAACGACGCTCCCGTGCATGGTTTGCCCCGGGTTTTGGCCTAGGAGCTCGAGAACGGCACGCGTGGTCCACCTGCGTGCTCAGGACGGGGGATTGGAGCTCGGGACGGTGTGAATCATGGACGACGGCGGCTCTGCACGGAGACCCTCGCCGGCGAGCGGGTGCTCCGGGGACTCCAGGGCTACGGCAGACCTAATCTAGCGCAAAAAGGCTTGGGATGGCCTGAGGGTGCTTACCGAGGGCCCAAAACGGCCGGAGCTGCAGCCAGGGGCGGTCGGCGACGAGTACCGACGGCGTGGTCAGGGCGGAGCTCGCGGACAGGGCGGTGTGGTGGTCTTCCGGGCTTCGGGATCCTGCGGTTCGGCTCGTGAAGCTCCTGCGGGGATGCTAGAGGGGTCAGGGGGCATTCGAGGTCGCCGGTGGCGAGGAAAACGGGCGGCGGACCACTCACCTGCGGCGGCGCTGAGGGCTCTGCGCGGCAGAGCGGTGCGGGGCGGCGCTGGATCTCGGCTGGGGCAGGTCTCCAGGGGGGCTGCGGGGTGATTTAAGAAGGGGCGCCGGGATCTCGGCGTGCGCGCCCGAATAGGAAGGCCGGCGAGATCACCGGGCCGGGGATCGCGGATGGCCATTGCGCGGCCGGGAGAGGCGGGGGAGAAGGGCCTGGCGAGTGGGACCGGTCAGTCAGTGTCGCGGGGGTCGGCTGACGTGCGGGCCCGTGCTGCAGGAAGAAGACGCGCGCGCATGAGTTGAGCGGCGGGCGGGTGAGCGGCTCGCTGGGCCAGAAGGGGGGTGCGGGCGAGCGGGCCGCGCTGGGTGACTAGCAGGTGGGCCCGGGTGAGCGCGGGGTGAGAGGGAGGAGCGCGGGGCGTAGGCGGGCTGGGCCGCGCGGGGAGTTTGGGCCACGCACGGAAGGGAGAGGAGCTGGGCTGGGTTGGTGGTTGGCTTTGGGCCGGGTTTCAAGTTGGGTTGGGGTTTTCTATTTTCCTTCTCTTTTCTAATTCTAATTCCTATTTAAACTCAACCAAAACTAGTTGAATTCAAACTTGAATTTGAATTCCACTCTAACACTCAAACAAATAAAAGAGATGCTCCAGCATGAATGCAACACCAACAATTAAACCTATGATAAATTTTAATTACTTAAGGAACAAAAATTAGATTAAATGCCAACTAAACACAATAAACCTTAGAAATTTGAATAAAGCCATTTAAATTTATTATTAAAAGCTGGAATTTAAATTAGGGTGTTACAATAATCATATCATGGGTGTTTAAAAACTCATCCAATATTACTCCACGACTCTTACCTTTAACCGGCAACTTGAATATCGACAACACTTGCTTTTCTTGCCATCCTTGGAGGATTTTTCTTCTTCTTTTTTTTAGTTTTTAGAAGCAAAATACCCTGCAACAAAGGTTATACCAAAATTTCTTGCACAAGTCCTTTCATGTCTCTCGATATAAGTGGCTATCCTATTATTATTTGCAAACTCTCATCTCCCAAAAGTCCCTCAAGTATAAAGTGGGGCTATAGGTGAGGCTAGCAAAGTATATACATATATTGTCAAGTTAAGAAAACCTTCTAATGATTGCTTACCTTCCGAGCCAATGATCATGAGAGTTTCTCCATAATGTAAGGGGTTCAAGGGTAAGAAGATTTAGAATGGTGGACATGTGCAAAGGCATACAAAAAGATTGACTTCAAGGCACAAGCGTCGTCCTCGTTGTCGGATTGCACATGGTTGGCATTGAGGATATTGTTCAAACAACAAGGTGATATCTCTTTGCACTTCTCTAACCATAGAATCCCTTCATTTATTCTTTTCTTCTCTTCTTATTTTTTTATTTTCTTTCTTTCTCCCGAATTTTCCTTCTCTTTTCCGAACCTTTTCATAGGACACTTTCTACAAAACATAGATACGCAAATCTCCAAAGTGGCTCCCTGAATTTTTGGAGCCCGAGCCGAGGCCAGAGGGGCCTAGGCCAGCCGGCCGGCATTGGGCTTTCCTAGGTCGGATTCGGTCCGTCTTTCCAGTACTCCTTCCTTTCTTCATCCCAAAATTATTTTTTATACAACTCATGCGCAGGAACAGAACGTATCCTCATAATTGGGTCGTGGTCAAGGAAGAGGATAATAAACAAGATAATCTCAGGTTCGGGTTTTGGAATCCGGTAGATTTCATGAGTTGTTCCAATGAGGAATTCTCATTACCGAATATTGACGGGGCTAGCAATTCAGAGATGAAAAATACAGACATGATCATTGCTCGAAATTAAAACTACCAAGAGAAAGAAATCTTAACTCAACTCAATGTACATCCAATACTTATGGTGGAACAAATATAGCTTGTGGATGATAGGATTTTTACTCTCAACTTGCCAAGAACTTGATCAACCTTGGTTTTATTATTTTTATGAAATTAAAGTCCTCCAAATCATGCCTTACTTGCAATCATAATCAAAACCAAGCGCTAGATCAAAGCTCAAGTGTGGGTATTAACATGGACGAATAATTTACTAAGCTCCACAAATAAGAATTAATTTTCATGACAACGCTCGTGAACAATTGCTTTAAAGAAAATAAAGTAAAACTGAATGCATAAATAAAATTGCACGATCCAACAGAAAACAAAGACTCTTTTTATTTTGTTTTCATGACTCAACACTAATTTAAGACTCACTCCCACACATGCGAAAAATAAAGCACACAACGCTAGACTATGACTCTCACACAAACGAAATTAAAGACATGCACACGACGAACTTTCGACTAAACAAAGACTAACAAAATTCAATCTACGAGCCGTCACACCTCTCCCCCCATGCTTAGATTATGCGGCGTCCTCGTCGCAATGATATAAAAGACGGGTGTGACGCTCGTCGGTGTTCTCAACAGCACCTAGGGCAATTGTATCTAGGGCGCCCTCCTCCTCCTTGCTTTTGTAGATTTCCGACCATCCCGAATAACTTCCTTATGTTGCGGAGAAGAAAGTTGTAATCTCTTTCGACCAAGCGCTCGATGTCGTCCATCCTTCGATCCATTGCCACGATTTGATCGTGACACCTATCGATGGTGGCGTGGAGATCTGCGATTTCATTGCGGCACTTGAAACAGCACCCGAAGTGATGGCCGCCGCGGATGGGGTCGTCGTCCTCAGGCTCGTCGTCGTCCTTCTTCTTCTCCTTGCCGCTGTCACCTCCGGAAGGGTCGTCATCCTCCCTTCTCTCCTCTTCGGCCCACCCCGGCCAATCATCATCGTAGTCACGGCCGGTGGCGCCCCATTAACCGGAGCTCATGTAGCTCTCCCAATCGCTGTCCCCCGCATAGTCCTTCGGCTCCGGGGTGTGCTCGATGTAGTTTTTCCTTTTAACTCCGAGAAGGCGCAACGAACGCCTAGGTGCGGGTGGCTCTTTGTCTTGTCGCTTCTCGCTCTTGTCTTCGTCGCTGATGACGACGACCACCCTTTGGGCTTGAGATAGCTTCTCCTTGCACCACAGAGGGCCCTTCCCTCCGACGCTCATCCGTGCTTGGGTATTAAATTTCTTCAGAGGGGCCTTCGCTTCACATCGCTTTGCTTCGACAAGGAGGGGCGGCGCACCGGTTGCCGAGATGGGGCTAGGCATCCGCTGGTTTGGCGTGGGGGTGTCGGGTGCCATGCCCCTCTCCTTGATCTCCATATCTGCAATCATGGCTCTCGCGCTCGCTGGAACGGCCATTGTTGATGTCTCTCACGAGGTGGTGGTGTAGATTGAAAAGTATGAGAGAATAGATCTAAACCGCGCCCCTATTTAAGTCCTGAAAAGACTTGGATGAGAAGTCCAATATCTCTGCGTCTTTGGCATGTGAAATCTATAAGACACGGGTTTAAAATTTCCTTATCACGTACCTACCAAAAATCGAGACCGAGACGCGCACGAGGAGGCTCAGGCCGGCCGGCCTAGGGGTGTTGGGCCGGCCGGCCCAGGGGGTTTTTCGGCCCCCTGGACTCCAACTTTTTCCGAGGTGCCCACCAACAAATTATGAGCCTATTTTTTACTCAAAGTTCGTCCAGAATAAAAATAAAACTATGAAAATAAAATCTAAAAGAGAATATTTATAAACTTACCTTGCTTAACGTCGTTAGGCTTGACGTTCCGGTTCCTCATCCATGGTATATATGTCGATTTAATGAAGGGGCACGACGTCGGGCTCCAAGAATACCTTTAGTCACTGTCCGTTCACCACATATTGGTCGCCTTTCATATCCATGATTGTCACCGCTCCCGTGGGTGAAACCGAGTGTACTGACGTATGGTCCATCCCATTTGCTTTGCAATTTTCCTTTGCCAAAGAGTTTGAATCTTGAATTGTAGAGTAGGACCTTGTCTCCTTCTTTGAATTCCTTGTTTTGTAATCGCTTGTCGTACCATCTCTTCATCCTTTCTTTGTAAACTGTTGCACTATTGTACGCTTTCAATCTTAACTCCTCCAATTCGCTTATTTGGATTCTCCTTTTAATTCCAGCGGCTTTCGCATCAAAGTTTATCTCCTTCATCGCCCAATACGCTTTATGTTCTAGCTCAACCGGCAAGTGGCATGTTTTTCCATAAACAAATTGATAAGGAGTCGTACCAATCAGGGTTTTGTGTGCCGTACGATATGCCCATAGTGCATCATCTAGTCTCTTCGACCAATCTTTTCCTCCTTTTGGCACGGTCTTCTTTAAAATATCCTTCAATTGCTTGTTCGAAGTTTCCGCTTGTCCGTTTGTTTGGGGGTGATAAGCCATGGACACTCTATGTTCAATTCCCAATTTCTTCAAGCATTTAACAAAGTCTTTGCCCGTGAAGTGTGTTCCTCCATCGCTTATCAAGATTCTCGGGACGCCATATCGAGGGAAGATAACCGATTTAATCATGTGTGTGGACTCCTCCGTTGATGCCTTCCGACATGGCATAGCTTCAACCCACTTTGAAACATAGTCCACCATCACCAATATATGCTCAAACCCATGTGAGTTCACGAATGGTCCCATGAAATCGATTCCCCAGACATCAAATAGATCTATTTGCAAGTTGTAGTTCAACGGCATGGCATTCCTTTGCGAGATATTCCCCATCCTTTGGCATTCCGGACAAGTTGAAACAAATCTTTTCGCGTCTTCATGCATCTCGAGCCAATAGAATCCACTAGCCCATACCTTAGCTTGAGTTCTAAAGTGCCCATAATGTCCTCCATATCCCGACGAGTGACACTTTCTTAGAACTTCTTCACATTCCTCCCTCGGTATGCATCTTCTTAGGACTCCATCTTCTCCATATCTATATAAGTACGGTGGATCCCAATAGTATTTTCTTCTTTCCGCGCTCACTCTTTTCTTTGCATTCTTGTCCAAGTGATCCAAGGGCATCCCTTTTATTGCCCTTATTATATCATTCATCCAACTATCTTGGTCGAGAATTCTATATTGGTGATCATCTCTCATTTGGTCCTCGATAGGTTCTTTTCCATCATCTCCATGGTTCATTCTTGATAGGTCATCGGCCACAACGTTCTCTGCCCCTTTCTTGTCCCTTTTCTCCATATCGAATTCTTGTAGCAATAGGATCCATCGAATCAAGCGTGGCTTAGCATCTTTCTTGGACAAGAGATACTTGATTGCCACATGGTCGGTATGAACTATCACCTTTGAATTTACTATGTATGATCTGAATTTTTCGAAGGCGAATACCACGGCAAGCAATTCTTTCTCCGTTGTTGCATAATTAACTTGGGCTTCACTGAGAGTCTTGCTTGCATAGTAGATAGCATTTACCTTCCCCTCTTTCCTTTGTCCAAGAACGGCTCCTACGACGTAGTCGCTTGCATCACACATGATTTCAAAAGGTAGATTCCAATCCAGAGGTTGCATGATAGGACCACTTATGAGGGATTGCTTGAGTGTTTGAAAGGCGTGAAGACAATCACTATCGAAGGTGTATTCCACATCTTTTTGGAGAAGTTGTGTCAATGGCTTGGTGATTTTTGAAAAATCCTTTATGAACCTCCTATAGAATCCGGCATGACCGAGGAAGCTCCTCAAAGATTTGATGTCCGTAGGTGGTGGCAATTTCTCCATGATTTCTATCTTTGCTTTGTCCACCTCTATCCCTCTCTCGGAGATAACATGACCGAGAACAATTCCTTCTTTCACCATGAAATGACACTTCTCCCAGTTAAGCACAAGATCAACCTCTCCACATCTTTTAAGAACTTTCTCCAAATTTGCCAAGAAATTTTCAAAGCTAGTACCATGCACCGAGAAATCATCCATGAATACCTCCATAATCTCTTCTATGAAATCTAAAAATATAGCCATCATGCACCTTTGAAAAGAAGCGGACGCATTGCACAATCCAAAAGGCATCCTCCGATATGAAAAAGTTCCATACGGGCAAGTAAATGTGGTCTTATGTTGATCATCCGGATGAATAGGTATTTGGAAGAATCCCGAGTATCCATCAAGGTAACAAAAATGTGAATGCTTTGCCAACCTTTCTAGCATCTCGTCAATGAATGGTAGTGGAAAATGATCCTTTCTCGTTGCCTTATTCAATTTTCTATAATCGATGCACATCCTCCATCCCGTGATGGTTCTTTGCGGTATCAATTGCTCCTTCTCATTTTTCACAACCGTGAGTCCTCCTTTCTTCGGAACGCAATGCACGGGGCTTACCCATTCACTATGTGGCACGGGGTATATTATTCCGGCATTCAATAATTTGAGAACCTCCTTCTTCACCACATCACGCATAGCATGACTCAACCTTCTTTGATGCTCTATGACTGGCTTGTATTGCTCCTCCAGTTGTATACGATGTGTGCAAAAAGCGGGGCTAATACCTTTCAAGTCATTAATCGAGTAGCCGATCACCTTTTTGTGCTTCTTTACTAAATTCAGCAATTTCTCCGTCTCTTCCGGGCCCAATTCGTCGCTAACAATCACCGGGAAAGTCTTGCCATCTCCCAAGAATTCATATTTCAATCCCTTGGGGAGCGGCTTCATCTCAACATCGGGCACACCGTCCTCTTCTTGATCTAATTCTCCAATGTCTTCAAATTTTTCGTCCTCCAAATTCCCGTGTTGCGGCTTCAACTCTTCCATTGTTTCCACTAGTTCTCCATCTTTATAATCTTGAGCGTCCCCATTCTCCAAAGCGCGTTGGAGAGGATCCCTGAAAGAATCAATGAAACGAATGCTTTCTACCCCTTCGTTATCAAGAGGTAGAGTTGAAGCACGAGACGGTTTTGAATGAAATTCGAAAGTGCGCTTCTCTCCATCTAGATCAAAAGTGACAGTCCCTTTTCCAACATCTAGAATAGCATTTACTAATTTGAGAAAGGGTTTTCCAAGGATTATGCTTTCATGTTCATCATCACTAGCATTAATCACAAAAAAGTCGGTAGGAATATCTTTACTCGCTATAGTAACTTTTAAATTTCTAAGCACTCCTAGCGGTTTGATTAGTCTACCATCTCCCATGATCAATTTAATGATTGTGGCATCTAGGTTCGGTGTTTTGTTAAAAAGCATAGCATAAACCTTGGAACTCATCACACTAACATGGGCGCCAACGTCACATAAAACATTGCAACATTTTATTCCGTGTATCATGCAATCAACACGAGGTGTGGGTGATGGATTACCTTCGCCTTGATCGCTTCCAATTGCATATACTTGGGCTATGTGCGCGTAGGGTGATGATTCCGATTTCACTACCATAATCCTTTTGACCTCCAGCACTTCGTCCAAGTCAATCTCTTTCTCTTTTTCTTCAAAAAGTTTCCGAATAATATCACTAGTCGATTCCTTGCCAAATGTATATCCCGTGTGATTATCCGGCGGAAAGTCTTCCACTATCACCTTCGCCATTCCTCGCTGATTTGGATGCAGTCTTGCTTTATCGAACATTCTTCCGAAGTCAATTGGTATCCAATCCATTTTCTCGAATTCCCTTAGCGATTTGACGGTGCCCAAGGTTCTTCCTTTCTTTTCCGGGTCATCTTTCATTGCACTCCAGATCGATGCTTCTTCATCGTGGTTTGTCTCTATGACTTTCCCATGCTTCGGTTGTTCTTCCCTCACTTTCGATGTCTCTTTTCTGAAAATTCCAGCAAGCACCCGCACTTGAGATTCTTCCTCGGAGCTTGCCGAACATCGTTTTTCCCAATCTCTTCGCATGGCCGCACCCTTGCTGATTTTTTGTAGGAGTTGGGCGGCTTCCGTGAGTGTTTTCTCCATGAGATCTCCTCCTGCAGACATTTGAACAGATTGCATGCACTCGTGGGTTAGGGAAAAATAAAAGGTATGCAAGAGTACATCACCGGAAAATCCGAGCTTCGGTCCTTGTTCAATCAATCCATTAAATCTATCCCATGCTTGATCTATCCCTTCTTCTTCTCCTTGCGCGAAGTTGATCACTTGCTTCCGAATATATTGAACCTTGCTTAACGGAAAGAACCGCTCGCAAAATTTCTTCATCAAGTCATCCCAATTTCCTTTTACCTCGAAGGATGCAAGTGCAAACCATCTTCTCGCTTCTTCCGCAAGTGAGTATGGGAAATGATTCCATCTAAACCAAGCTAGCGGAACTCCATCTTGTTGTACCGTGTTGCATAGCATTGTGAACCACTTGATATGTCTATATGGATTGTCTGTCTCATCTCCTCTAAAGGGGTTTGCCGCCGCTATCTTGATGATTTGAGGCTTGATCTTGTACTCGGTGGCTCGCAACACTGAATCTGATTTTTGCATGTCGAAGTCCTCCGATCGCGGGCTTGCATAATCCCTTAGTGATTTTTCTCCTTTCTCCACATGTTGAATGAGATGGGCCATCTAGACAATAAAAACAAAAACAAAAAACAAATATTTTCTAGGGAAAAGGTTAGGTGTTAGTAACCAACAAAATTAATACAAGTTAAACATAACAAAATCACTTGTTCCCCGGCAACGGCGCCAGAAAAGCTTGTTGACGCTCCTTAGAGCGCCAATTTACATACCGCAAGCGCACGGATCGTGTAGCTTTTCCCTTAGAGTATTCCCCTAAGGTTTATCAATCCACGGAACAAGTGTATTACTATGCTTAACTAAGCACTAATGATGTTGGTAAAAGATCTATATTGAGTGATTGAGTGTGAAATAGATCTAATCTAACCAATCTAATCTAATCTAGACTAGTGAGCAATGATAGGTGTGTGCACAAGATATGAAGAGCATTTGTCCATAGGGTCTAGGATCACTAGAGATGTATCGCCAAGCAACGAAGAACGGATCTAATCTACCAAAGGTGTGTTCCAAGATCAAAACCTTACCCTCCTGCTTACTGTCACTACACGAGGATAATCGGTAACGAATCAACAAGAACACGATAGTTGATGTAATCTAAGTAAACCATGCAAGAGCAAAGCAAACCCAAAGCCAAGTCGCGAACTATTAAGCATCAAAGTATCATCAACAAGAATCGTGATAAATCAATTTCATAAAGGATTCGGCAATTACAACTCAAGATCTCCTTACAACCCCATGAACAAACGAGGACTTTACCCCATGAAGCTAGGCGAAGCGTAGTCGATTATTGTGACGAAATCTCCGGCAAGGGATGGATCCCTTGCTGTCCTCCAACTTGCAGCGGCGCCGAGGGACGATGAGGCCTCCGATGTCGCCTTTCTCTTGTGTCTAACTCGAATGGATCTCTGGAAATCGTCTCTGGATTCTTCCTCTCTGACACCCCTCTCGATTCTCCTCTTTGACGGCGGCTTCGGGTTATTTATAGGCGGATATGGTCGGTGGTTTTGGTAAAACACAGGCTAGGGTTGACGAATACTTCACGCTGAAGAAAATTGAGGCCAATTGGGCCTCGGAACGGGCTAGGTCGGCCGGCCTAAAGGGCTCCAGGCCGGCCGGCCTGTGTTCTTTTTGGCCCCTCTCGGCTCCATCTTTCGCATGTGGGTTCTTCTCCTTATTCCTCGTCTTAGCCCAGTTGTGACCATGCATCGAAACATCTCTGAAAATGTCCAATTTCCTGCCAAAATACAACATGCTCCAAAATCCAGGACAAAATCGAAAATGGTCATGTTCGGGTGCCAAGTGGCGGGTTAGTACATGAATCATCTCAAAGAATTTACCAAAACCTCTCCTAATTGTATAACAAAATGGGTACTTAAGGAGCGCCAACAACCAACTCCAAACTTGCAATGTTACGGCTACTATCACGGTCAATGATGACACGACAACCTCATTCCTCAAAACAAAGTGAGTCTGGAATAAATTGTTGCACTAATTTGTCTCTGCCTTCTCCATTTGTAAACTAAACACTTGTTGGGCTACATTACTCATGTTGTCCTACAAAAGGTCAGCAATAGGAAAAAAGAAAACAAAGAATTATCCCTATCAACTACTATGAAAGTGGATAGTGGTGCGTCTCAACACAACAAAAGGAAACGTCTTACCAAGCCCTTACATGTTTCTTACTAGCGCGAGCAGTGGACGGTACAACCGGTGGCTGGTTCATGATAACTATAAGGAAGTGGTGCCAAGATTGCAAGATCCTCTGGGTGTACTGATCTGAAGTAATATGTTGATCTTGGGAGGCACACAAATGAATAAATATGTATGTGGCACACAAGTCAGTAACATATAGCAATATTGAATAAATGTCCAAAGCACTTGTTCTAGTTGCTGGCCTATATGTGTTCCTAGCACCAATTTGTGATAAACAAGAGGAGAAACCAAGTATGAAAGGTAGCAACCAACAAGGACAAGGCAAAAGGCACCACAAACAAATAGAGCTATTGGCTGTTGCTTATGTGTTCCTCTTTTCTTATCTTTTCATTCACTATTTTTCTTTTTTTCTCAACCTTATTTTTGTTCTTATACTTTTCATATATATTTTTTTCCAGCAAGGAGCTCAATTGGATAAAATATATGGTCTATGCAAAATCAGGATTGTGCTCTCAAATGCATGCCAAGCTTGTTGGCATCGAAACTCAGTTTTCCTGACCGGATTCGCAATTCTAATTTTTCTGAACCTAGGAAAGCTTGGATGAAACAGATCTAAAATTTTCTTTAGTTCTTCGTAGATATAAAGTTTGCACCTTTTCGAGTTCGGATGCAAAAGTTATGACTATTTTATGGAAGGTATTCGAATCAGGATGTTATATGGACGAAAGATGTGGATGTATTGGATGGTGATGGCAAGGGTTGATGGAAAACAAAGGGGGATCACACAAATTAGACTGAAACATGATCTAAATCAGCAACAAGACCTTGACCTAGGACAAAAACTCAACACTATGAACCTTGAAACTGAATTATGCAAAGGCTATGGCACGAATGGTTTTAGGTAGGAAACAAATATGGTGGTGGACTATTTTTTTTTTGAGGGAATATGGCGGTGGACTATGGGATGAAGGTGAAAGAACTCAAACTAAAGGATAGATGTAAACCTGACAGTATACCTGAAGCTCTGATTACCAAATAATGGGGATGTGGGTTCCCGATCATCCATCAGGTTCTGGATAACTCTCATTGTAGGCGGAGTGCGACACACCGATCGGGCTTTAGATCGTAAGACCCGAATCCAGCAATCTTAGCACCACAACTCATCTGGTTATCAACCGTGTCACAACCTGATTGACCTCGCCAAGAAGGCTAATCTCTGCAAGTGCAACAAAGAACACAAGCAAGAACTCGAAAGAACACAGCTCAATTGAAGTGACTCTGCAGATGAATGATTAATCTCACAAGTTGGGGTCTCACAAACTGACACGGTGGCGAAATTGTTCTTGACAGAATAATCTAAGCAAAACCCAAACCTAACAAGGATGTGGTGGCTGCTAATAAACTCCCTAGGGCTGTGCAAGGAGTCTTTAACCTCTGTACCCTTATGAAAGTTACTCTTGACCTCCATGCCCCTAAAAAGATCAGTCGCGACTGTATACCCTGCTCCCAATCTTTTTTACCCGTGTATCCTTCCATCCATCTATCGTCAAAAGATAACGGTGAAGCAGTCCTGACAGGTGGGACTTAGCAACAGAAATGACCATATTGCCCCCGTGAGTTCAATGTCTCTTCACCCTTCCTCCCAGAGTCGAGCTGCGCCGAGACTAATCTATTCCCTCTCGCCCCTCTCCCAGGAACCCTAGGGGCAGCCGCCGCCGAATACGCTGCACTGCAGGGTGCCAGATCTGCTGCACTACAGAGCGCGCGCGCAGGCCGGGCACTGCCTCTGTGCGTGGCCGAGTGGGGAGCCGCCGCGCGGGGCCTCCAGCCCAGGCGCTGTCGCGTAGAGCGCCGGCAGGGGGCCCGCAGGGGAGTTGCCGATTTTGGCGCTTGGGGGCGTGCGATTCGCATGCTGAGCGGTGGGGCTGCACTCGCCGCCGGCTGCATGCGTGGTAGCCGTGGGGAGTGCCCTCGCCCAAGTGCCAGGCCAGCCGCTCACCAGCAAGATTTCCCAGGGTGTTCTTGTTTGCTTCAAGGTAATTTCTTCTTTAAGCATTCGTCTAATTATTGATGCGAGAATGGTAATTTTTGTGGTCATAGAACAAGGATCTGCTCCAAATAAACATAGAAGAAAAAAAATGTTAGGATGGTCTTGTTATAATTAATTTTAGTTAGAATGGTCTTGTTATAATTAATTTTAGGTAGCATGCTAGATTGTTCCATTTACTTGAATGGATAGTGACTTGAGTATGAACTGCAGAATTGTAATGTTGGGCTCTTTTGTTCATCTGTAGGATGGACGAAAAGAGTCAGTTCAATCTAGAAATCCGGATTGTTGCTCTCAAAAGCCGTGGTAGGGGGTACATCTTGGACATAGTTGTGCACGCTGACTTTACCAACTTCAGAGATTTGGTTGATAAAGTTGTTGACAAGTGTCCTCCCTCTTATGGAGACATAGTAAAATTATTTTACTCATGCATGGATACAAAGACCAACATCCCAATCTGCTCTGATCAAGATTTGGTTGAAATGTTTGCAAAACATAAAGCCTCAAAGTGCTGCTATTTGACTTTCTGTTATCATAGCCCTGGTAGTGATCCTCCTGAGATTCATGTATGGGATGTTAGTAGTAGTGGCCATTCTGTGGAAGCCCCGTTCACCCCTTCAATGCCATGTCCTAGCCTAGCAGAACCAAGCCTTGATACACATACTCTGTATGCTGAAACTACTGAACATATGGCTAACCCAAACCCATGCAGTGAGTTTCAAAATGATGGAGAGGGGTTGTACATTGACCTTGGTCCCCAAAATTCAGAACCTATCAATCCTCACATGCAACAAAAAGAGCCTAAAACCTCCCATTCAGATGGATGCTATGATTCAGAGGGTGATGATGAATCTTTCTCTGATGTGGAAGATGTAGTAGAGGACATAGATGAGGTTGTGGAAGATACAGTGCCTCCAGAGAAGCCTGATGCAAATTATGATAAGAGTGATCCTCCTATGGTTGTAGGCACTTTGTATTCAAACATGGATGCTTTTAAGCTGACTTTAGGTTCACATGCTACCAAACATGAGTTTCACTATAACATTAAAAAAAGTGATAAAACTCAGTACACAGTGTACTGCAGTGGAAAGAATGTCCTAAATTTGTATGGATTATTATTTTTCCATTTTAATTAACCATTAAATTGTTTTTGTTGGCAGGTGAAGAGGAACCCATACCCTCATGAGGAGTGTCAAAGCACTAGGAGGGCAGGTGCATGTGTAGGGGTGACAAAGTTCTGTGTGCGCGACCATGTGATTGATTGGCTAAAGGAAGATGGAAATTTGGGATCCACAGAGCTGAAAAAGAAGCTGAAGGAAAGTCACAAAGTTGATGTTACTTACAGAAAAGTTTATCTAGGTAAACAACTTGCTATGTATACAATTTATGGCCCTTGGGTAAAAGTTTTGACAATCTTTACAGATTTAAGGCTCAAATAGAGTAAAGCAGTCCTAGATCCTTTGTTGTGATTGATCACCACACCATCGACAACAAAAAAATGGTTTAATAGGCTATTTTTTGCTATGAAACCCTGTGTTGATGGCTTCCTTGAGGTTGTAGACCATATCTTGTTATTGATAGTACATTTTTGAATGGAAAGTTCAAAGGCCAGTTGTGCGTAGCTTGTGCAGTTAGTGGGCATAACTGGATGTACCCTGTAGCTATTGGTGTGACTGACTTAGAAACAAATGAAAATTGGGTGTGGCTCATGGAAAGGTTAAAGGAAGCAATAGGCACCCCAGTTGGCCTAACATTCAGCACTGATTGTGGGCAGGCAGTGATGAATGGGGTTAGTGAGGTTTTTCCAGAAGCTGAACATAGAGAGTGTATGTACCACCTAGTCCAAAATTTCAAGAAGAGGTACAGTGGTGAGGTTTCTTATAAGAATTTGTGGCAATCTGGATATTCTTGGAACCCATACATGTTTGAGAAACATTATCATGCAATGGCTGAATACAAACCAGAGACTAAGAAATATCTTCAGGAAACTCACAAGAAATTGTGGACCGACAAGGTGGATTATATTACCAATAACTTGGCAGAGGCCTTCAATAAATGGGTAAGCAATAAGTTCAATTTGTGATCACTTTCTTTTGCATTGATATCTTTTTTCTTCCAGTACCTAACCATTGATTCCTATATTTGTAGATAAAGGATCACAAAGGCAAGCACATGGATGACCTGATGGATACCATTAGACAGAACATCTTGATTAAATGGAATAATAGGAAAAGGTGTGCCCAAAAGTTTGAAGTCAAGATTTTGCCTCATATAGTCCAGAAGTTGAGGGACGACAGCTACAACCTTGACATTGAAGCGATCACAAGCTCACCGGATGTCATTGCTGAAATTTGTGCTAAGGACTGTTCTGCCACTGCATATAGGTTTGTAGTCAATTTAATTGAGAGGACATGCACCTGCAGGGCTTGGCAGGGGTCTGGAATAACCTGCAAACATGCCATTTCCTACATCACATCAATTCCTAGTGCCCACCTAGAAGACTATGTGCATGAGTACTACTCAGTTGAGAAATTCAAAGTTGCATATGAGGGTTCTATCCCTAGTATTCCAGATAAATCCATGCGTCCCAAAGCCACACATGACTTCTTCATGCATCCTCCATTGCTTAAGTCAACTGCTGGGGGAAGGAGAAAGAATAAGATGAAATCAGCTTTGGAGGGAGGTAATAGTAGAAAGAAGAAACATAGGTGCCCAATATGCCATGAGTTAGGGCACCATTGGTACACTTGTAAGAATGGGAATCCCGAAGATATAGCTGCAATGGAGGCTGTGAGGTAAACTCTATAGACATTATTTCACTTTAGTTCACTGGTTTCAATAACTATCATTATCATTGTAGATCACCACTGGCTTTTATTTCAGGGGTCCACCAAAGAAAAAGCTGAAGAAAGCATCTACTTGTAGCACAGAGAGACTAGCATTGCTGTGCCCACTCCTGCATCAGGGATGGTCTTCCCACACAATGAGGCAGTTGCCAATGCTACACACAAGAAAAGGAAGAGAAAATCATCTGCAAAAGCAGGTGTCACAAAAAGGAAAGGGACAACAACCAATACTTCGACAAGCACTGCCGATACTAGGTCTACTAGGTGAGGTCTTAAGCTATTCTCAGTTTTCATTACTTTATCATGTACTATACCTCAAGAATACATAATTTTTTGCTTTTTACACAAGATCTGGAACTGGATCCAATGACCCTCTTCCTCCCCAAGTTTTGCAACCCGTCCCTCTTATTCAAGACTCATGCCCTGAAGCCACAGAACATGCAGTGCAGACACCGAGGAAGAAATGTGCCATCAAGAAAAATCTTACACCAAAGAGGGCTCCTGCAGTTGTGGCAGCCAGCCCATCCAGCCCCGCTTCAAAAACCAGAAGCAAAAAGCAACTCTAGCTTGAAGAAAGTGCGATTCCTAAGTGTTATTTTGGCTGCGGTTTTTTTTGTCATGAAGCATTAGTTTCTTTTGGCATTGCTAGTACTTATGATCTGGAGGACTACTTCTTTTGTTGTGATGTTTCATGTCATGGTCATGTAATTTAAGGCACGTGTGGTTTGCAATTCTACTATTTATGTTGGTGAAATGTTGGTGGAATGAACAAGTACTTGTTGCTGTGAATTTGTTGCTCTAATTGTTGAATGAAAAATGGTGTGTGGCTCAATGTTGTTGTTCTAAATTCTATATGCTTAGGGATATTGCTATTTTTTAATTGTCAAATCAAATTTCTATGTCCTTAGTGTTGTTATATCTGAATTTTTATTTAAAAATGGCACAATACGAGGCTCACCCTCCTCACGGAGAGCCTTTATTCTTATTTTATTTATTTATTTTCATTGCGTTTATTTTTTTATTAGGTCTGAAATATATAAAATAAAATTGAATCACCCCTCACGGATGCACCCCCTCCCAGGCGCTCCCAGGCGCACCGACCTCCCTGACCAGTTCCCATGGGCGCCAACCTCCCTCCCTGACAAATCCATTTCTTTATTCAGCAGCTCAGGGGCAAAAATTTCCTTTTACAACTCCGTTTGCCACTGTTACACCCCACTCCATCCAAAAGGGTACATGGGTAAAAAAAAGATTGGCGGCAGGGTATACAGGTGCGACTAAATATTTTCGGGGCATGGAGGACAAGAGGAACTTTCTTAAGGGTATAGAGGTTAAAGACTCTCTAGCAAGACCCCCTAGATGCGCCCCTAATGGGCTCCAACATGATACAAGGCCCAAAGACTGAAAGATGGCGTCACAGTGCTGGAACAGAATCTGGATGTCACCTTCCTCGGAAGATTCCTGTCGACTCCGGAAGAATTTGTGCCTGAGACTGGTGCCATTGGAAGCATCTTGAAATTATCTTTCGAGCCATACCAAGTGCACCCAAATCCGACTTTGTATACAACCTGGACGTCCGTTTTAGTGCAGGCTGTACCTGGAGTCCGAAACAGACTCGAACTTGACACGGATTGGGCCTCCAACTTGGCTTGGACGCCCTTGCTGACCTTCTGAAGTGTTGGCCAAGGGGAAGGACATCCAAGGGACTCCTTGGTATGTCTCCTCCCACCTTCTTTAGGCTTGCTCCAACTTAGTCCAGGATCCCAAGAATGAATAACAAGCCCATAACGATGATGTAGCTTTCGGCAGAAACAACGACAGAATGTCTTGATGATTTGAAGATCTTGCCGACCAGATATTGAGGTGGGACCAGATCTATTTGAAACATTATCAAATAAGTTTTCCATGAAGACCTCATGGACCTCAATCGCACTCTGGATGACTGTGTTATGACCTTTGCAATGATTCATTATCGGTCTACCGACGAACTGAAAGTTCAACTCAACTTTACATTTGTGCCTACAATCAAAGATTGACATGTACAAGTGGAACCAAGTGAATTGTACCAAAAATCGTTATGAAAATATAGGAGAGCTCACCTTTTATTTAACTATCATGGTGTTTGACGTATTTTTGTCATGATATATTCAAATGTCATGAATTAAGTTCAAGTGTTTTATTGAAAAGCAAGAAGAGAAAAGAAGCAACAAAAAGAGAGAAGCTAGCTGCAGCAAGCTCGTGGGCTTCATATACGTGCATGTTCCCTGAATCGGCGGCGTGTACGCGTTCAAGGTCTCTACAATACGTGTTGCCATCTCGAGCTGCTGCCGACCCCACGTGGCAGCCAGCGTGGCCTAGAAGATTCTAGAAGCCCTGAACTCTCTCTACATGGCAACAACCCATTTGGCTCATAGCAAAAGGAGAGAAGTCCGCGCGCATTATCCTCAGTTTTTAGCTTCTCGTGCACGTGTGCTGGAGGGCATGCTTGGTCAGGCCCACGGTGCAGCGAGTCTGGCTAGCCAGGATGCGTGTGGTTCCGTTTTGCACGCCAGGAGCCGGGCGGATAAGTCTGCCGAGTTTTTCTCAACTGAAGGCCGGCGGCGTCGAGGGGAGACCTGGGGCTGCGTGTCACCCTAATCCCTGCCTATATAAAGGCCACGAGGTCTTCACATTTGGGGGGGGGGGGGCTTTTCTTCTTTTTCTGCCAGGAGGGCAGCCATGCGAAGGAGCCCGGGGTCGAGACGTGCCTCCGGCCGGAGATGCCGACGCCGTGGCCGCGCACCTCCTGTTCGCCTTGACGAGCGGAGAAGCCAGGAAGGCGGGCGTGTTCGTTAGGTCGCCGCCGGAGTCACACACACGGCGTCCGCACCAGAAGCCAGGATCGCCGGCCGTCGTCGAGTGCGTCGTCCATTATCAGATCGTCAATCGCCATCAAGCTCGCCATCTGGGACTGCCGATGACTTCCAGGGTGGTCAGCGGCCCCCTCGGCCGGAGTTGATCTTCTCCATCGAAATTCCATCGGTGACGCAGAACAAGTCAAGCGCGGCACTGCCTGGTTTGCCGCCAACCTCGACTGACGGCCGCGTGCCGGTGGTATCCTCATCACCCTCACGCACTGGGGTTTGGGATCGGGAGCAGCGGGCGAAGGAGCCACCGGCGAAGCACCGCCAGCCGATCTCTATCGGAGATGCCGAAGCTGTGCACCTCCTGCTCGCCTTGACGAGCGGAGGAAAGGGACCCCGTGCACGGAGGAGCCAGAAGAGGTGGTCGTCCCCTTCATATCGATCACCTATCGTCGCCGCAGGCTGCCGGCGCCCTTCCTCCTCCATCGAGCACCAGGATGGCGTGCGGCCGGCATCCATCGTCACAAGCCTCCGTGCAAGGCCGGCGGCGCCCTCCTGCGCGTCATCCACTTGGAGGCCAGGCCGGTGGCGCCCTCATGTGTCGATCGTCCACTGCAAGTCCACTGCGGCTCTGCGCGAGACGCCCTACGAGTTAAACATGGGAGAGCATTCCTAACGATTCCCTTTGTTTCTTTAATCAGCATGCATGGGCGGATGGGTGCTGCGCCTAGCTCGGGAGATGCTTGTGTCTCGCCGACCCCGACGCCAGACACTTAAATCGGCATGCTCGCGTGGCGGCCGTTCATGGAGGCACCCCCTGAATCACAACCCAGCTTCACTACCGTCACCACGCCGGCGTCCGCACCACACCTGGAGATTGCATGCACGTGAGGAGCCACGGAGCAGCACTACCATCATGGCCACCACGTCCGTCGATCTGCAAGTCTGCACCACGCCGGAGTCGTCCTCGCCGTCATCTTCATCTTCGTCTGCAGCACGCTGGCGACGACCTCGCCTTCGTCCTCATCTTCCACGTCACCTGCACCACGCCGGCGATTACCTCGACACCGCCCTCGTCCTCCCGTCATCTACAAGGAGCCGGAATCGGCGACCGCACCAGCGCCAAACAGAGGACAAGAAGCAAGTCAAGGGAGCGAGGAAAAGCCATGGCGCCCCTGTTCATCTCCGGAAATGCGGCAGGGAGTTACTTGGTCTATAACTCTATATACGATCAGCTACTACGACGCCCGCCGTCATCTAGATGCACGAGCCACATGGTTCCACACCCAGCGGAGCGGCGACCCCATCATCATCGACAGCTACTTCGGCTTGCTCGCCAGCGGAGCGGCGACCCCATCATCATTGACGGCTACTTCGGCTTGCTCGCCAGCGGAGCGGTGACCCCACCATCATCAACGGCTACTTCGGCTTGCTCGCCAGCGGAATGATGACCCCACCATCATCAACAGAGGCGGAGCCACCACTAGGGCGTGCTAGGGCGGCCGCCCTAGGTCCCTGTGGACGAGCTCCACATCAAATCCGCAGTCCACAGCTCCGGCGAGGGCTAATGGCGGCACGGCGGCGCCCTCCGATGCGAGAAGAACGATCGTCGCCCAGGCTGAGATTGGGGGCCATTGGGCGAGTGTGCGGCCCAGCGCCACACGGGTCTTCCTCTTCCCAAGAGTGCAGGCATCCGCCCAGCATCGAGCCGCCGCATTCGCTCAGCGCCTGAGCCCCGCGCCCCCCATCCCTCCACCGCTCGCGGCCTCGCACCCCCGGCAGTCGGCCGCGCCAGACCAGCCGCCGCGCCGGCGGATCCCGCACGCTCGGGTCACCCGCCGCCGCAGCCCGTGGGGATCTGCCTGCAGCCAGGGCAGCAGGGTCAGGGCGGCAGACCTCGACCCCGGCTGCCGGTTTTTCCCGCGCGGCGCGCGCTGCCCTCGCCGGCCGCCGCCGCGGGCTCCTGCAGGTCTCCTCGCCCCGAGGCCCCGACCCCCATGCAGCCGTGTTCAGAGGCCTCACGGCCTCGCGCGCCCGGCAGTCGGCCGCGCCAGACCGCGCCGGCCCCTAGCGCCGGCGGATCCGGCGCGCTCGGGTCGCCCGCCACCGCGGCCCGCGGGGATCTGCCTGCAGCCAGGGCAGCAGGGTCAGGGCGGCAGCCCTCGCCCCCGGCCACCGACGTTTCCCGCGCGGCGCGCGCCGCCCCTGCCGGCCGCCGCGGAGGCCCGGAGCGCCGGTCACCGGCGGCCAGCGAGCATGCACGCTGCGCGGTGCGCGCCTCCCTAGCCTAGTGCACTGTTTCGCAGGTACTGTTCCGCGCTAGGTGAATTGTGTCGAGCTGGCTTCGCCACTGCTCATCATCATCGACGACCACTTCGGCTTCCACACCAGGCCGGCGGCACCCCTCGTCGTCAACAACCACCTCAGCTCGGCCGCCGGCCGAGCGGCTGCACCCCTGGTGCCCTCCATCGCCCACCTCGCCGCAGGAATGGATAGCTGCACGTCTATGCCGATGTCGAGGAGCCACACCGAGCCGGAGGCTTGTTCGCCGGCCAGACGCCTGACGAGCATTTGCACACATGCAAATTCATACTTGCTTTGCCACAAGCTAGCAAGTGCACCTAGGTGTGTTGATGAGAAAACAAGAGTTACAGTGCCATGCACAACGTGCGCCACAAGAAGACCAAGTTGCATCAAAGTGTTATGCCTCGTCTCCACGGATCGTCTACTGCGCCTATGATCTGCTGTCACGGTGCTTCGTCGACTCCGTCCAGCTCACCGACTCTGCATCGACTACCTACCCCTACAACGACTACGACGCCATTCCGGACCGACGAGGCCGAACGAATAAGTCGGGCGGCTGATGTCCCAGCAGCGCTACACCAGCTCATGGACCAACGAGGCCATGGATGACGCTGACGCCATCTACACCACCACCATCACACATGCATGGAGAACGCGAGCGAAGACTGATGATGACGACCACAGCAGCTTAATCAGAGGTCCTCCAGCAAGCTAGACTTGCGAAGATAATTAACCGGGTGCTTTCCGAGACCCCGGGAACCAGAAGACCACATCGCCCAAGTCGGATCTGCCCAACGGCTGCACACTATGGAGCGCACATATTTATAGGGAGCATGTATTTGTATTTTAAAAATATGAATAAAGCTTGTGTTTCCTATCCTTTGTTTCTTTTGTGTATTTTCTATATACACTGGCCCGCCCGCACCTTCATTTCCCACGTAGAGAAAACCTTGCGTGATTTTTTTTCTCAAAACAAATTGGCACGCCCAGTGAGACCTGGTTCTCCTCCCATCTCTGCTGCGCAGTGGTCGGATTCGTCTTCACCATTCTCCAGTCTACATGATGATTGTAGCCAGGGGGCTGTCTTGACGAGAGGTCCTCTCCTTGCCAGAGGACCAGCTAATACTGTCAAGAGTCTAGTGTTCCTCCTGATCCTGTTCGAAGATCTCTCCACCCGTACGCAGGCCCGTATCTAAGCACGTGCGGGCCGTGCGACCGCACAGGGCCCCCGAATTTGAAGGGCCCCCAAAATATTAGATATACATTACATATAGTCATGTAAATACTTTAATTTAGTTAATTATTGATCCAATTTGTAGCAAAATATGGCCCAAATTGCTCCTAAAAGATAAATCATTGTAGGCGTATCACTTATCACTTCCTTTTACATAAGTGCTACTCGGGGTCAGGTGTGTGATCTCGAGTGGACCTATCACAGCACCACAAGCTCTCCAGGATTCCATATTTTGAACCTAAAATCGGCATAATAAACCAGGCCCCTCAATGCTTTGTTGCTAAAACAAACTTTTTTTGGAAAAAAATTTTGTTGCTCAAACAATAACAATTGTTCCAGCAATAAAGAAATTATTCCGGAACAAAAAAATAGTTATTAGACCTTTTGTGATGATTTAACTGCCAGTCACACGTGTGACTTCTAACATTTGTACTTTCACACAGCACATCGCGCTTGCCGGTTGCTATCGCTTGGTATTCGCGATCCTGCACTAGGCCACTAGGGCCCAGTCCATTGTTTCGCACAGGGCCCTCGAATTTGCCGGTACGGCCCTGCCCGTACGTGGTGACCCCGTGCAAGCTGATGGAGCCATCGTCAGCGAGATCGAAGTGCTGCCCGCAGTCCAAGTCATCAGGCAGCTTCCTCCTCCTACGATCTCTGAATGAGCTAGAGATCTCTCCATCACCATCAACAGTAGGGGCACTTCTGATCCACTTCAAGCAGATTCCTCTTGTAGCGGTCTTCGAGCATCGTGCCAAGACATACATGCACCGAGCTCAAGATCCGGCGCAGCTAGCTCCAGAAGCTCCTGTCAAGGAAAGCTCGGAAAAGAGCTTTCGCCAAGGCAAAGGTGGAGCATCACGACCTAATGCAAGAAGGACGAGCTCTACCGAAAGAGTCCATGGTGGCCAAGTTGAATGGAGGAATCCAGGCCGCGCAATAACTGTGCGCCAGGGTGAGCAAAAGGAGCATGGGAACTGCAACTCTCGGGGCACCTACACCAACACATATTCAAGAAGTGCCATCCCCTGAGCTGTTTTGGAAGCCTCTACTTATTTGAGGCTCCTCTATTAATAGCCCGATGGTGGTTTTTTAGGGCCACTTCATATTTTTGGTGTGGTGTTTTCATGCAGTGCCATAGCTGAGGAGAAAGCAGGCGTGGCGCTCGCAGGCGGGATTTTTTTTTTCTATTTCAGGTTGCACATGTGAAGGGATGGATGATGAAGCAAGTAGCTACTGGTCACGCCAGCTAGTGGACATGCTTGCTAGTTGGAGAGGTGACGTGGCCTTGCCCAAGTCCAAGTTCCACCGCGCTGCAGTGTTGCGCGGGTTGGGACCATACCGTTCATGGAGGCCGCCATGAGTCACTGCCACTCCATCAACGAAGGTCCTGTGCTGCAGCCATGGCTCAGCTCATCGACATCAGCTAGCGAGGATGCTGTCATCGACCTCTACAAGCGAACGTCCTTGTCGGCGCGCGCTGCCCGCAGTGTGTCTGGGGACACTCAGAATCGGCGCCACAGCCCTGTGGCGTGGCTTCCCGTGTCGTTCATCATGACACGTACCAGCACAGAGGGAAAATTAAGGTGGCACGACAATGCACCATACTCTAGTGGCCGGCTTGGAGGCCCCATCAATAGCTACATGCTCTTCTCTGCCGACAGCACCATCCATGACAGCGACACCTTCGAACATGCCAACGTCCCGTCGGACACCATGCATGGCGGCATCAAGCGGGCGTCCGCGACAACTCAATGCCATCATCGCTATTAAGCCCACGTTCGTGCAGCTGGACGTCATCACCACCATGAAGGCCGTGCCTGCGGTGGCCGGACGCCATCACTGCCACGAGCCCACGTCAGCGACGACTCGACGCCACCATCGCTATGAAGCCCGCGTCCGCGATGGACAGACACCATCACCGACATGAAGGCTACGCCCGCGACAAGCTGGACGTCATCACCGCCATGAAGGCCGCATGATGAGTGGATATCATCATCGCCATGAAGCTTGGCCAGTATGACTAGGCGTCGTCGGTGCCATGAAGCACCTGTCCACGATGTTGCAGCCGGCACCCGTTGTCTCTGCGGTCCACACTACATATACGTTGCGACAGTGCTGCGCAATGGCATGAGGAGAGTCGGGAAGTAGCGGCCTCATTGACTTCGATGAGCGGGTGATACAACATTACTCGGGGGACGTCATGCATACCCACGAAGAGAGCGCACCACTGATGGTGTGCTCTAGGTACTAAGTTCAGCTTCATATTATCTTGGAGCACCTACGTGTCCAAGATTATTCCCTAGCCAAGAGGAGTGTTGCAAGGCTGCTGGGTGGAGACACAGCGCCAAGACTGCAACCACGCGCTTGAGCGGAGCCAAAGAAACTAGAAGAGCACCTCAAGAACGAGGGGCGTCATAGCCTTTCTCTTTAAACTATGCCCTTTTCTCCTCCATGCCTATGTGTTTTGTAGGCTGCTGGGGACCCGGCCCGGAGCTGATGCTATGGCAGCCGGAGCCAAGAATGGCGCTAAAGATCATCCGTGTTCATGTGAAGCTACATCACTAGAACAACGTCGCGTTCATCTCTGAGCCCACTGCTAGAGGCGCCGGAGACAACATGGGGATGGAGAACTGATAGAAGGCAACATGACACTGCCTATCCCGGCGCCATGGCATCCTTGGCTGTCGATCAGGTCTACTACTGGAGTTTGCGTATGGCCGTACTAGACAGAGTAACGCCGTTGCAACTTCTTAAGAGCCAGGCTACTGCTGCGCCGGAGCTCATCATATCTGCATCAAGAGCCCATCCATCCAAGCATATGCAAGGAAATCCTAGTGGTGTGGCCTTCTCCCTCATCGCCGGGCTACACTGCATCATCCACACCTTCATCAAGTCACCTTCATCAAGTCAAGACGTCCATGGCCGTCACCGACGCTGGGCACACACCCTTGCCATTCACCCAGCGCAAGGACCATCCACCAAGCCAACCATGAGGGCGTAACACGCCAGGGGCACCTAGGCACGCATGCATATGTACATGCACCACTGCTACCTCCTTGGCTACACCGCCGACGGCATCCGGCGTCCTCTTCATCAACAACACGTCGAGCAGCACCACCTCCCTGGCTACATCACCGACAGCACCCAACATCATCTTCATCATCTATACCAGGAGTAGCACCGCCTCCTCAACTATATCGCCGATAGGATCCCGGCATCTACTTCACCAAACATACAAGGGGCAGCACCGCACCTACTCAACTACATCGTCAGCAGCATCTCGGCATCTTCCGCTACATCAACACTAGAAGCGGCGGCACACCTCGGTCATTTACGCCGCTGATGGCATCTCGGTGTCTTCCACTACATCAACACGTCAAGAGTGGCATCAAACCTCCTTTGATCATCTACAATGCAACATCTGTCTCTCCAGTCATCTACACCACCAATGGCATTCTGGCGTACCCTGCTACATCAGCATTAATGGGCGCGACAATGCGCCTTCCATCAGCCATACCACCAACGGTGTTCCGGCGTGCTCTTCTTCGTTGACAGCATTGGGGGCAGCAGTAAACCCCATCGCTCCTCTCCACCGCCGACGGCGTTCCAGCATGGTCTTTTTCATTGACAGCACCGGTGGCAGCAGTGAAACCCCTCGCTCGTTTCCACCGCCGATAGTGTTCCAGTGTGGCCCTCTTCATCGACATCACCAAGGAGCGGGGCCTCACCTCCTCGCCTGTCTCCACCGCCGATGGCTTCCCGTCGCTTTCATCAACATTGACGCCACGAGGAGTGGGGCCTCACCTCCTCGCCCGTCTCCACCGCCGACGGCTTCCCGGCGCTTTCATCGCATTGACGCCATGAGGAGTGGCACCTCACCTCCTCGCTCGTCTCCACCGCCGATGGCTTCTCGGTGCATCCATCAATGTTGATGCCACGAGGAGTGGCACCTCACCTCCTCGCTCGTCTCCACTCTCGACGGCTTCCTGGCGCTTTCATCAACATTGAGGCCACGAGGAGCAGCACCTCACCTCCTCTCCCGTCTCCACCGCCGACGGATTCTCGGCACATTCATCCTCATCGACACCATAAGTAGAGGCACCAAGCCTCCTTAGTTGTCTATACCGCCGATGGCTTCCCAATATCTTCTGCAACATCAATGGGACAAGAAGGGGCAGCGCTGCAGCTCCTTCATTTTTCCTACATCGCCAACAACATCCTGGCATCATCATCTACATCAACCACATTGGGGGCAACAACGCACCTCCTCGGCTATTTTCACCGCCAATGACATTCTGGCGTGAATTTATACATCAACACTGGGGGCAACAGTGTGCCTCCTCGGCCATCTTCACTGCCAATGACATTCTGGCATGAACTTCTACATCGACACTGGGGGAACAGTGTGCCTCCTCAGCCATCTTCACCGCCAATGACATTCTAGCATGATCTTCTGCATCGACAGTGGGGGCGATTGGGTGTTTCCCCAACCATGTGCAGCGCCGATGGCATTCCGGCGCAATCTTCAATACTGGGGGCAATGATGCGCCTCCTTGCTCATCTACACCGCTAACAACGTTCTGGCATTACTTTCCACGACAGCATCACTGGGGCAATATCTTGCATCCATCCATATGTGGCACCGATGATGTTCCGGCGTAACTTCCAACACTGGGCAGCAGTATATCCCCTCAGTCATCCACACTGTTGATGGTATTCCGACTACTCCTACATTCATCCCAAATTTGTGAGTTTTTTTTTTGCATAAATCATTTTGCCTCTCATTTGATCATTTTGCACTCACTATTGCACTACTTGGTCATGCTTTTTCTTTCTAAAAAGGGACCTCACGTATCCTAAAAAAAACACAAATGGCTCTCTCCATGGAATGTTCAGCTGCAGTGCAGGGTCAGAACTGCCTTAGGACTTTGTCTGGATGTATTCAAGGTGGAGCTTGTGGCCGACGCCCCTCTACACACTGTGTGCAGCTCATGCCGAGTGCGCTCTACTGGAGGCAGTGGGAAGGCGACTTGGGCTACTCCTGAGCAGCGAGGCAACCATGCTCCTCGTGCTTCCTAGTCTAGGGGCAACACATTCCAGGGAAGACTATAGGAGAAGAGCAAGAAAAGGGCTACCTGGTGCAACACAAGTTCCATTCAGTGTGCAGCCACTTGCCATCCCTGGAAGGTGAAAACAAGGGACCAAAAGAAAGTAACGCCTGCGAGGATTCACCTAGATACACGAGGTGAATGGCTACTCTCCAAGTTCCTGCAAGATCCATGTTTTAAGAGGTCTCCAAAGAAGATGACCTAATCAAGTGATAAGCAAATTCCAAGATCCAAAAAGTCAAATATCAAACTCAATTTCAAAGGGTCTCCAAAGAAGATGACCCTGATACAAGTTTCAAGCAAGTCTGATCCCAATCGGAAGGTGGAGGGTAGCCGTTCACCATCCTCAGCAAAAGTAATGGCAAAAAAAAATTCCAGCTGTTATCCCAAAATCACCCATACCAACTTAGCCAAACCTATGTCCCTACGCCAAGGGATGTAAGTGGGTTATGGTATACTCAACGTGAAGGAGACTCAAGCCATAGTTCCCATCACCTCCAGCAGAGTCGTGGAAGCATGTTGTCCACACTCACATGTACATGGCGGCAAGGCTGTTCCACCTTCGCTATGATCATACAGCAGCACACGGCTCAGTCCTTTGGCAGTCCAATCCTAAGTTGCTCTTATAGCTAACGCTCAGGGGAGAGCCAACATTTTTTTCCAACCGCAACAAAAATGTACTCCTATAAATCCAACTCTTACATTGGATGCTTTCTTTTCTTCGTGGCTAACCAGCGAGCACAAGCAAGGTGTATGCCATTTTCTTAAGCATTGCAGGTTCTTTTCGCTTTGCTTTGACGGGAGCAGTGTGGTGCACCAGTGCGGGATGGCACCAAGCTGTGAAACCCTTCCATTCGGTCGGCTGGCACCACAACAGCAAGGTGGTCACGACTGGATTGATAAAAACTTCTCCACCAAGCGGTACAGCTTCTTCATCGCGAGTTGGAGACAAGGTGTTTTGTTGGCCAATGCCGTAGCAGCTACACGGCCCCAACACAAGCCCCTGAGCATACATGGGAAGCTAGCAAGAACATTCGCTAAGTGTCCCTCCCATTGTGCATCTTTAGTTTATTCATTTCCCGTCTCCCTCTCTTCCCTCTGCGCCCCTCTTGCGTGCTAACTTTTTACAGAAAGCATAGCAATATGGCATGAAGGAGGATGCGGATGTTGACGAGGTCAGATCGTCATTCTTGTACATGGCAGCGCCGATTGCACGCGCGCCTAGAGTGAAGCCATCAAGGAACTGAAGGGACGTACAAGCGGGAGGGCTCCGGTTCGCCCGACCCCTACGGGTGTGCTCCGTCTCGCTCGACCCCTATGGGAGAGATTCGACTCCCCAACCCCCACGGGAGGGCTCGCAAACACGGAGACAATGATGTACATCGGCGTTACTTCTGCACCCAACTGGATGCTGATCTGGCTGATGGCCACAATATGTACAACAAAAGTCGCTTGTAAAGTAGGGTAGTGTCACGAATGGCTGTGACGGCAGGCCACGCTATAGTGTGCGCACCACAAAAGATATGTACAAAATCAGGTATATTGAATAAAATACATATGGAGCAGATGTTATTTGCCCATAAAGTTTCATTATAGATAAGAAGAGGAGTTCCTGGCCGGATTGGAAACAATCAAGCTGCAAGCTCACAACGTTAATGGGCGCTTCCTCATCAGGTTGATTAAAACCTACTCCCGTTTGCCCTCCTCCCCGCGCTTCACGGTAAAAGGAGGGACGCGTGGCGTGCAGCCTGAGCTTGAGCATTTTACCAGAAAAGCCCTCTTCTTTTATATAAATTACAGATAAACCCAGGCTATCCGGACCGTACAGTAGCAGCATTCTTAAAATTTTCATACAGACCCTCACACTAATATTTAATTACATACAAAGAAGGAGAAATTCGATAATACTTCGTGTTTGCAAAAAAACCCCGAGGTATTTTTTCGCGCAGGCACCACAGCCTCCTCACTCTCCTCCAGCTCCCTCTCCCTCCCGCTCGGCCACTCCGGGCTTCCTGCTCCCCGGTGCCGCCCTCTCTCCCCCTCTCTGCTCTCTCCCTCCCCTTCTCCCTCTCCTCCTCCTGCTCTCCGACACCGCCGCCCGCTCCCGCGGGATCCAGATCCGGCACGGGGTGCGGCTCGGAGGGAGAGAAGGCGATCTTGGAGAGATTTGCGATGGCCTGGCGGTTCGAGAGCCGCGCGGCCCCTCGCCGTGGCTAACGCCGACTTTGATGCGCGGGCAGCGCTTGAATGCGAGCACCGCGTGGAGAAGTGCATGGGCGTCGGGGCTGTAGAGGCGGACGCTTGCACCATTCTCGATTTCTCTTCCCCCAATTTCCCTTCTCTGCTCTTCGATGCATCAAATCAGAGGAGATGCTGCCAATCGATCTGCTCTACTTTTCCAATCACCGATACCAGCTTCTTCCCCAGCATGGCAGCACGTGTCCTCCCTCCGTCATTTGCTCTCCATCGCAATAATCTAGCTGGATCTACTGCCCAATTGATCTGCTCTACTTCTCCAACGACAAGCGGGCGGGTGAGATCAGCCGGCCGTGGACGGGCGGGAGCTGCGACTGTCAGCTCTACCAAGCTCCGCCCCCGCATGTGGGCAAGCTCTGCGTGAGTGGGCTCTGGCAAGCTCGGACGGGCGCAAGAGGGCAGGAGCCGTGGGGCAGGCTCCACCGCCACGGGTGGCGAGCTCCGCGTAGGAAGGCTTCGGCGAGCTCGGCCGGTTGCAAGCAGGCGAGAGCAGCTACCTCCGCGTATGGATCCTGCTGGTGAGCCACCCTCCAAGTGCTGTAACCACCCATCTCGATCCCCTTCCTCTTCACCTGTTTTTTTTCTTTTGATTGCATTATGGTTGTACCTTTCTCTGCTTGTCATTGAGAGATAATAATTAGTAAAGGAAAGTTTAGACTTGGTGTCTAATCAGCACTGAAGTCTGTAGATTGGGTATCACAGGAATACATGTAAGCAAAACATAGAATAATGTTATATTAAAGTAAGAGTAAAGTTTAAGTTGTAACTATGATTGAGATCAGGACCTACATATATGTTGAATTGTCATATATAGTTTGCATACATGACCTGTCATGTTTAACACTTGAAGTTATGGTAGAAGGCCAAGTGCCAATTGGTTCAAGCTTCAAGAGATGTTATGCTGAAAGTATTATCAAGCTTTTTCAATTGCATTGATGTGTAAATGATATATGGTCGTCTACTGGGTAAAAAAAATTGTTTCTAACTAGGATGGAAAATGACTAGTAAGTTTGAGCGGCCCATCATATCCTGAGCTCCTTTTGGCTTCGGAGGCCTTGTTGTGAGAAATTATCTTACTGGGTTTCTTCATTATGTAGATGGACTATGTGGTCGATGCGAAGCCATTGCTCAAGAAGATGGAGAGGAATGGAATAGGCCTTAAGAGAGCTTCATTTATATGGTTTATGCACTATATTATGACAAGCAGAAGAGGTTCAATGCCGCAAAGAAGATGTACAATCTGGGGATGCAGAAGTAAGCAATCTGTTTGTTCCAGTGGTGTACATCAGTAATAGATTATAGGGATGTGGACAGATTAGTGCAACAGAAAGAATTATAGAAATACAAACAATTTCGGTTATGTTTACTTCTTGTTTTAATTGCCTTGCATTATTTCAAACATTGAGGTGCAGAGGATATTTCTTCAGGTAACTGCAAACCAATTTTAGAATGCCGCACTCATGCTATCCTAATGGAACATTTAAATTAAAAAATACTCACTTGTGCCACATGGATATATTATGAGGATTCTCTGTTCTTAAGAATCATAGATTGTATATGTTCGTTCTTTAAGAATCATAGTGTATATTCTATATGTTCAGTTGGTGATTTATTTACCTTTTGCAATTCTCAAGATGCAAAAAAAAAGTACACAAGAAAGTGTCTAGCCTAACTAACATGATAATTTTAATGTTTATTTGTCAATAAAAAGTACACTAGAAAAAAGTACTACCGAATGAACATTGTTAATATATAGGGGGCTCCCATTTCTTTGCAGTCTAAAATTTGACAGTTCTTTGTACCTCTCACATAAAGATGATGGATTTGTTTTATTCTGCTCATTTGTATGCATCGGATAAAGCCATAAAGGTGATCATGATCTGCCCATTTTGTTTTAGAAGCTCATTTACATATGCCTACAGTGGGAAGAAACTAGGACGGACTTGAGAAAAGCTTCAAAACAGTGCAATATTCTTGGTCAGCTCATGGTTATTGTACTCTTTTCAAATGCGACAATTTTATCATAGCTGCTATAAGTGAACATCAGGTTTATCAAAACTTATGGGACACATATAATTGTTGAAATGGCAATCCGAGCTCAGGATGTTATATGTGTTAAACGATATCATTCTTTATTCAACTGCTGATTTAAATCTGCATGTGGCGGATCTTAGTGATTTTTTTCCTGATGGGAAGAGCCATTTCCCAATATATCACAAAACAAAGAGCAAGGTACAAATGCTTCTACCTCGAGTCCATGTTGATGTGTTCTTGTGTACTGGAAAAGAAAGAAAAGCTAATCTGATTCATTTCAATACAGGTGCGTGATGTTTCTGTCAGGATAGTGCAGCAACCTAATAACCTGCACCTTTCTACCTACTCTGAAACATCAACCAAGGATGTAAGTATTTCTTATAACTTAGTGTCAATTTGCTGCCTCATGATATCGAGATCGAGACATAAGTGCCAAGGAAACTTGATGCTATTATGTTCAAATTTGCCCCTATCACTTCTCTTCTTACTGGTATTCCTGGTAGTGGTTACCTCAGCCATGCCATTAATTTATATCTTCGCTGTAAGTCCGAAAATAAATCTTTTTCATAGAACTATGTTACACGCTGTTTACTTTGTTAACTGTCTTTTAATTGAAACATCTTGGTTTGGAAGCTATTTAGCTGATTAGGTTATTCTACGGTTTGTTCTCCCAGATAAACCTGATCTTCAAGACTTGCAGTATTTCTTGAAGTTTCAAGCGCCTCTACAATGGGCACCTATGTTCAATGAGCTTGTCCTCATAATTTTTTAGAGATGCTTTTTGCTATTTTCTGTATGCCTCATCCAAATATGGGTGCATGTGTCTGAGGTAGCCACAAGGGCCCTAGAGGATGCTTCTGATCACTATAATTTTGGTATCAACATAAGATCCTCATCCAAATATTAGTATTTTTTGGGTAATGTGTATCTGTACCTTAGTTATCCCATTTGATCACATTTCAGATAATAACAGGAACTTGTTTGTCAATTTATTCTTGTCTTAAGACTGAATGTTAGATTGTTTACTAGGAAATATATTGTCACATGCTGTCACATGTCACAGATAATGATGATTTAATGATCCCAAGTTTGACTGTTAGATAATCTGATCTCAGTGACTTGGAAGCTTCACAGGCTTCTTTTCCTCAACAATTCAAGAGCATTAGCTTCACTGTTTGGGATGTTGGCTGCCAAGACAAGGTAAGAATAAGACCTTTTTATTTGGATGACGATACATTTGTATAGACCTGTAGCACTACTTGAAATTGTGTTTCAGTTGTAACTTCTCAATGGGTTACATGGTTTGCTTTTTCTGTGGCATCTTCATTATGCAGCAATCTCATGGATTTCTGCTACCCTAAAGTGTAGTACAAACCTGAAGCAATTTGCTGGTATAAAATTTCAGATTGGCATGCACAGACAGGAATTGGGGAAGTGGTTTTTATCTGACAGTGATATATTTGATGACTAGCATGCACAGTGTAATCAAAATCAGAGCATTTTACTCTTGAGACGTCACTGATTAGGAATTCTAGAATAATGTATTCTTCTGTTCTACGAGCAAATTAACATGTTCAGTTTGAAGTCCAATTGTAACGTTGATTCCAAGAATTGGCTTCTCTTGTTCCTGTTGCAGTTGGTCTATGTTGTTGTATAACAGAACTTATAAAGGATTATGCATATTTTAATCTCTATTGAAATCTAGATTCGTCTCTACTATGATGGTCATTGGTAGGGCGCGCAACGCACGCCTGATGTTCTAGTGTTTGTTAAACAGCGGTCGCAAGTGGAGGGTCCTGCATCGCCCGACCCCGCAGTCAAGCTCTGCCTCGCCCGACCATCGCTGGAATGACAAGCTTGAAGGTTCCCGACCATGATCACGGTGGCACAAAGCAGGTGACCGGCGCCAGCATGATGAGCTCAACTCGCTGCCGTGACCTCAGCGGCGCGAAGGCAAACGGTGCAGAACCAGGTCATCATCAGCCTACACTAGCAAGTTTGCGGCGAACTCAGCGCTTGCATCTATACAACTCGTCGAGCTCAACAGAACAGCAGCTGCGAGGTAGTGTGCAAAAAAAAAAGAAAGAAAGAAAGGATCCAGTTGAATAACTAAGGAAGTTTATTCGAAAAAAAAACAAAAGTATGGCACGACATGCTAATCAACCAAAAGGGGTGCAGACAATGCCCCGTTCCTAGCCAGGCTCTAAAGTTATTAAGATACCAGTGCGACTCTAACCAAGATGTCCACGTGACCAGGAGCATAAAAAACTATCTCGAGCCAAAGTAACATGGCCCAGCCTACTCCGACGACCATGATCCCCTCTCAGAAAAGATTTGATCTTATCTCCGGCTGCGTGCGTTCCGCGATGCGTCGGTTAAGATATGGATTTTCTCCACCAATTTGAGTTTGGATTAGCTACGCATCCAATCCCAAATTGGTGAGGGGCATTTGTTTGACGTATTTTTGTCATGATATATTCAAATGTCATGAATTAAGTTCAAGTGTTTTATTGAAAAGCTAGAAGAGAAAAGAAGCAATAAAAAGAGAGAAGCTAGCTGCAGCAAGCTTGTGGGCTTCATATACGTGCATGTTCCCTGAATCGGCGGCGTGTACGCGTTCAAGGTCTCTACAATACGTGTTGCCATCTCCAGCTGCTGCCGACCCCACGTGGCAGCCGGCGTGGCCTAGAAGATTCTAGAAGCCCTGAACTCTCTCTACATGGCAACAACCCATTTGGCCCATAGCAAAAGGAGAGAAGTCCGCGCGCATTATCCTCAGTCTTTTAGCTTCTCGTGCACGTGTGCTGGAGGGCATGCTTGGTCACGCCCACGGTGCAGCGAGTCTGGCTAGCCAGGATGCGTGTGGTTCCGTTTTGCACGCCAGGAGCCGGGCGGATAAGTCTGCCGAGTTTTTCTCAACTGAAGGCCGGCGGCGTCGAGGGAGACCTGGGGCTGCGTGTCACCCTAATCCCTGCCTATATAAAGGCCACGAGGTCTTCACATTTGGGGAGGGGGGGGGGGCTTTTCTTCTTTTTCTGCCAGGAGGGCAGCCATGCGAAGGAGCCGGGGGTCGAGACCCGCGCACCTCCTGTTCGCCTTGACGAGCGGAGAAGCCAGCAAGAAGGCGGGCGTGTTCGTTAGGTCGCCGCCGGAGTCACACACACGGCGTCCGCACCAGAAGCCAGGATCGCCGGCCGTCGTCGAGTGCGTCGTCCATTATCTGATCGTCAATCGCCATCAAGCTCGCCATCTGGGACTGCCGATGACTTCCAGGGTGGTCAGCGGCCCCCTCAGCCAGAGTTGATCTTCTCCATCGAAATTCCATCGGTGACGCAGAACAAGTCAAGCGCGGCACTGCCCGGTTTGCCGCCAACCTCGACTGACGGCCGCGCGCCGGTGGTATCCTCATCACCCTCACGCACTGGGGTTTGGGATCGGGAGCAGCGGGCGAAGGAGCCACCGGCGAAGCGCCGCCAGCCGATCTCTATCGGAGATGCCGACGCTGTGCACCTCCTGCTCGCCTTGACGAGCGGAGGAAAGGGACCCCGTGCACGGAGGAGCCAGAAGAGATGGTCGTCCCCTTCGTATCCATCATCTATCGTCGCCGCAGGCTGCCGGCGCCCTTCCTCCTCCATCGAGCACCAGGATGGCGTGCGGCCGGCATCCATCGTCACAAGCCTCCGTGCAAGGCCGGCGGCGCCCTCCTGCGCGTCATCCACTTGGAGGCCAGGCCGGTGGCGCCCTCATGTGTCGATCGTCCACTGCAAGTCCACTGCGGCTCTGCGCGAGCACGCAGACACGAGACGCCCTACGAGTTAAACATGGGAGAGCATTCCTAATGATTCCCTTTGTTTCTTTAATCAGCATGCATGGGCGGATGGGTGCTGCGCCTAGCTCGGGAGATGCTTGTGTCTCGCCGACCCCGACGCCAGACACTTAAATCGGCATGCTCGCGTGGCGGCCGTTCATGGAGGCACCCCCTGAATCACAACCCAGCTTCACTACCGTCACCACGCCGGCGTCCGCACCACACCTGGAGCTTGCATGCACGTGAGGAGCCACGGAGCAGCACTACCATCATGGCCACCACGTCCGTCGATCTGCAAGTCTGCACCACGCCGGAGTCGTCCTCGCCGTCATCTTCATCTTCGTCTGCAGCACGCTGGCGACGACCTCGCCGTCGTCCTCATCTTCCTCGTCACCTGCACCACGCCGGCGATTACCTCGATACCGCCCTCGTCCTCCCGTCCTCGTCCTCCCGTCATCTACAAGGAGCCGGAATCGGCGACCGCACCAGCGCCAAACAGAGGACAAGAAGCAAGTCAAGGGAGCGAGGAAAAGCCATGGCGCCCCTGTTCATCTCCGGAAATGCGGCAGGGAGTTACTTGGTCTATATACGATCAGCTACTACGACGCCCGCCGTCATCTAGATGCACGAGCCACATGGTTCCACACCCAGCGGAGCGGCGACCCCATCATCATCGACAGCTACTTCGGCTTGCTCGCCAGCGGAGCGGCGACCCCATCATCATTGACGGCTACTTCGGCTTGCTCGCTAGCGGAGCGGTGACCCCACCATCATCAACGGCTACTTCGGCTTGCTCGCCATCGGCACCGGTTTGAACCACCACCCGATACCAAATGAAGGCGGCGCTATAAGCACCGGTTGATGGTAATAACCGGTTCCTATGGCGATGAAACGTGGCAGCTACTAAGAGCTAGGGCCTAAGGCACCGGTTGGTGCCTTGACCCGGTGCTATTAAACAAAATTTAGCACCGGGTCATTGAAACCAACCGGTGCCTTTGGCCCGAGTCTATAAATACCCCAGCCCCTCCCCCCTCAAGCTGTCGTGAACTCACTGTTTATGGCAGCTGAGTGAGGTGAGGGGAGGGGAATTTTTGTTTTTTTTTGAAAAAAAAGGTTAGTTATTTTTCTTTATAACTTAGCAATTAATTTTTAGAAACAGTTATTATTTGATTTAATTTATACATGTGATAATTATTTTTATTTGTAGCATCTTATTGTAGTTATATATGTTATCAATTTATTTGATATTTGAATACTATCAAATTATTGTATTTATATGTTTTATCCATTTATTTGATAAGTGAATAGTATCTATTTATTATAATTATATGCATTATCAATTATATAAATGTATTGTTATAAATTGGTAGTATGAATGAACTATTTGTATAGTACAATGATGTATATAAATGTATTGTGGACCCAGATGAGTCGGCAATGGATGTACATGGCCGACCGGCGTTCAAAGGAGTTCATGGATGGCGTGCATGAATTCATAGAAGCGGCCGAGAAACACAAGTATGGCGGTTTCGTTCGTTGTCCATGCAAATTCTGTAAGAATGAGAAGGATTACTCATCATCAAGAACCATCTATAGTCACTTGTTCAATATTTGTTTCATGCCGAACTACTATATTTGGACCAAGCATGACGAAAGAGGAATTGTGCTGGATAATAATGTAGAAGAAGAGGACAGGATTCCTGACTTTGCAGCCAATTATAATTCCTTTTTCAATGACACTGCAATGGGTGAGCCTGAAGAAGATACTGAAGTATACATTGTAGAAGATGATCTTGGTCAGATGCTGCGCGAAGCTGAGGAAGATTGCGAAACAGAAAAGGAATCGAGAGATCTGAAGCGTATGTTGGAGGACTACAGAACATTGTTGTACCCTGATTACAAACAAGACCAAAAGAAGTTGGGTACCACATTGGAATTATTGCAATGGAAGACATCAAATGGTTTGTCTGACAAGGGATTCGAGGAGTTGCTGAAACTTATAAAAAACTTACTCCCTGAGGGTAACACCTTGCCGGAGACAACATACGAGGCAAAAAAAGTTGTTTGTCCTTTAGGATTAGAGGCATAGAAGATACATGCTTGTCCTAATGACTGCATCCTATATCGAGGTGAGTATGAAAAATTGGATTCATGCCCTGTATGCAACGCATACCGGTATAAGATCCCTCGAGATGATCCAGGCGGTGTTGAGGGGATGCGTGTTAAGAAGAGGGTACCTGCCAAGGTGATGTGTTATTTTCCTCTAATACCACGTCTGAAACGTTTGTTTATGAACAAAACGAATGCTAAATTGATGCGACGGCACAAAGAAGAACGTAAGCAAGACAATATGTTGAGGCACCCCGCTGATGGGTCGCAGTGGAGAAAAGTGGGCAGAACATTCCCAACATTTGCAAATGATGCGAGGAATATAAGATTCGGCTTAAGTACGGATGGCATGAATCCTTTCGATGAGCAGAGTAGTTGCCATAGTACCTGGCCTGTGACACTCTGTATATACAACCTTCCTCCCTAGTTGTGTATGAAGCGGAAATTCATTATGATGCCGGTGCTTATCCCCGGCCCGAAGCAACCCGATAACGATATAGATGTGTATCTGAAACCACTAATTGAGGATCTTCTATTGTTGTGGAAAGAGGAGGGTGTTCGTATGTGGGATGCGCACGCAGAGGATCATTTTAACCTTCGTGCATTGCTTTTCGTAACCACCAACGATTGTCCAGCACTAAGTAACCTCTCTGGACAATCCAATAAGGGTTATAGGGCATGCACCCATTGTTTAGAAGAAACCGACAGCATGTACCTCAAGCACTATAGGAAGATCGTGTATATGGGTCATCGTCGATTTCTTCCTATCAAGCACCCATTAAGGAGGAGGCATGCTCACTACGATGGAAAGGCAGATCATCGTACCAAGCCTAGGCACCATTGTGGGAAAATGGTGTTTGAAATGGTCAAAGATATAAAAGTAGTATTCGGAAATCAGTGCAGAGTGATGACGGACGTGCACCTATGTGGAAGAAGAAGAGTATTTTTTGGGAGTTACCTTATTGGGAAGTCTTAGACGTCCGCCACGCAATTGATGTGAAGCACCTAACAAAAAATCTTTGTGTGAACCTTCTAGGTTTCCTTGGTGTCTACGGTAAGGCAAAGGATACATTGGAAGCGCGGCAAGATCTTCAACGTATGAAACAACGGGCCACCCTACATCCAGAAAAAAGGGATAAAGGACGTCATTATCTAGGTCCTGTGTGCTACACTCTTAGTAAGGAAGAGAAGCAAAGTATGTTTGACTGTTTGAACAGTATCAAGGTCCCATCAGGGTACTCTTCGAATATAAAGAGGCTGCTGAACTTGAAAGAGAAGAAATTTGCACACGTAAAGTCCCATGACTGTCACGTGTTGATGACGCAATTGATTCCAGTTGCACTTAGAGATATTCTACCAGCTAATGTTCGAGCAACAATCATAAAGCTATGCACCTTTCTCAACACAATTTCTCAGAAGGCAATCGATCCATCGAGTTTAAGCAGGCTACAAGAGGATGTTGTCCAAAGTTTAGTCAGTCTTTAAATGATATTTCCTCCATCATTCTTCAATATTATGATGCATCTTCTAGTTCACCTGGTCAAAGAGATTGGTATTCTCGGTCCTGTTTTCCTTCATAATATGTTCCCTTTTGAATGATACTTTGCAGTCCTAAAGAAATACGTTCGTAATCGGGCTCGTCCAGAAGGAAGCATTGTGAAGGGTTACATCACAGAGGAGGTCATTGAGTTTTGTGTTGACTATGTGGAAGAACTCTGCCCAATTGGGATTCCAGTATCACGTCATGAGGGGCGGCTGATTGGAAAGGGCACACTTGGAAGAAAATCAGTAAATGCCACAGATCATGCCACGTTGAGCAAAGCACATCTCATAGTTCTGCAACAATCAGCCTTGGTGGATCCATACATGGAGGAGCACATGCAAATTGTGCGAACCATATACCCTTTGAAGTCTGAGACATGGATTACAAAACATCATAACGATACATTCGCCACCTGGTTGCAGAAGGAAGTCATGGCTAACGATCAAATTCATGAGCAGCTAGCTTGGCTGGACAGGGGTCCAGCAAATTCAATCTTGATGTACCAAGGATATGAAATTAATGGTTACACATTTTATACAAGAGCCCAAGATAACAAGAGCACCAATCAAAATAGTAGTGTCCGTATAGATGCCACCGACTCTAGTGGCCAAATGAACTCATATTTTGGTTACATTGAAGAGATCTAGGAACTCGACTATGGGCCGTTGAAAATACCTCTATTTCAGTGTCAATGGGTTAAACTCACAGGAAAAGGTGTTGATATCGACGAGTACGGAATGACAACGGTAGACCTGAAAGAGTTTGGCTATCGAGACGAACCATTCGTCCTAGCTAAATATGTCACTCAAGTTTTCTATGTGCAGGACATGTCTAGCAAACCGAGAAAGGACAAGTCCAGGAATAAATCAAGTTTTGTAGGTGCCGGAGATGAGCCAAAGCGCCATATTGTTCTGGCAGGAAAAAGGAAAATTGTGGGAGTCGACGATGTCACAGATGAAGAAGAATACAATAAGGTTGAAGATATGACTCCGTTCGCAGTGGAGGTTGACACAAGTATTCTTTTAGCCGAAGAGGAGGCTCCGTACGCACGTCATGATCATAATGAAGGGACGATTGTAAAGCGAACCATCGTTAATATTCCCTTAGTTGAATGATTATGTCTTGTAATATTTTCTGTGAACATTATTAGAGTTATTGGGCAATTAAATGATTTTCTAGGCATTTATTAGATTTATTATTCAATTAACTAATTTATTAGATGATCAAATGATAAATTTGATAAATAATATAATTATTGGGAAATTAAATGATTTTCTAGCCATTTATCAGATTTATTAGGCAATTAAATGATTTATTAGGTAGTTAATAGATTTATTAAGCAATTAACAAATTTATTAGGCATTAATCAGATGTATTATTGAATTAACTAATTTATTAGATCATTAAATGATTTTCTAGGCAATTATCAGATTTATTATGCAATTATCAAAATTATTATGAATTATCTAATTTATTAGATGATTAAATGATTTATTATGCAATTATCAGATTTATTCTGAATTATCTAATTTATTTGACGATTAAATAATTTACTAGGCAATTATTAGATTTATTACTCAATTATCTAATTTATTAGATGATTAAATTATTTATTATGCAATTATCAGATTTATTACTCAATTATCTAATTTATTATACGATTAAATGATTTACTACGCAATTAATATATTTATTGGGCAACTAAATGATTTTCTAGGTAATTAACTGATTTGTTTGTGAACTATTAAAAAAATAATAGAAAAGGAGGCCTAAGGTACCGGTTGAAACCTTCACCCGGTACCAAAGGTACCTTTTTGCAAAAAAAGGTTGCGCGGCAGGAGTCGAACCCTGGCCGCAGCTTGCAAAGTGTGTAGTGTTGCCATTGAGCTACTCTATGAATTCGAAACAACGAGCGGCAAAAATACTAAAGACAACAGAATTTTCGTCCTTAGGTACCGGTTGGTATTATTTAACCGGTACCTTAGGCCTTTTAAGTTCCCCGCCTGTTGGGAACTAAGGTACCGGGCGCAAACCTAACCGGTACATTTGCGGTGCCTAAGGTACCAGTTGGGTTTACAACCGGTGCCTTAGGCTTTTCTTAGGTATCGGGTTATGTTTTCACCCGGTACCTAAGGGCCAGGGTACAATGCCATGTTCTTCTTCCTCCCAGTCTGCTTCCTCTCCAGTGCCCGATCGTCGACTTCCACGACGCACCCTCCATGCCCGACCTTCCGCCGCCCCCTCCGTGCCTGGTCGTCCACCGCCACGCCGTCTCGACGCTGCTGCCCTCGACGCCGGCCGCCCTCGACGCCCCCGCCGTCGACGCCGGCCCCGCCTCGGCGCCCCCGTGCCCCCGGCATCGGCCTCCACGCCGCGCCGGCCCCGAGCGCCCCGGCCACCTCCACGCCACGCCGACCTCGAGCGCCCCGGCATCGGCCTCCACGCCCCCGGCGCGCCGCCGGCCTTCCCCCATGCCCCTCCTCAACGCCGCGCGCGCGGCCCCCTCCACTGCGACGCCGGCCCCCTCCTACGCGCTGTGCGCCGACTCGCCGGCCTCCTCCACCGCGCCGCGCCGAGCTGCTCCCCCTCCACCACTGCCACCGACCTCCCCCCATCGACGTAAGCAATGGCGCCGCCGCCGCCGGCTCTTGCTTTTTCCTTTTTTTTCTTAATTATTATATCTAATGTTTTTCTACGATTTCTTGTATTTAATTATGTAGTGAATAATGTGTAATTTTCTAGTTTGTAATTTCTATTTGTACTATTTAATTATGTAGTGAATAATTTAGTATAGAGAGAAGAATTTAGATAGAGAGAATGTAGAGAATTTAGTATAATGAAAAGAAATAATTTCTATTTAATTTTTGCAGTGAATAATGTACATGTCAGTGTCAATTATTTGTTACTTTTTTTTACAAGTGTAATTTAGATGTACATGTATTCAAAGACTTCAATTTATTATAAATATACTTGTATTTAAAGACTTAAATTTATTGTAAATGGACATGTATTCAAAGACTTCAATTTATCAAGCTCCTCTGTAACTCATTACATGTATTCCATGTGTAATTTAGATTGATTTAAATTAATTCTCGACCTCGAACACCTCGATGCTTTAAATTTAGAGTACGGCCCTCTAACGCGTTACTAACACACTCACACAGACTCTCTTTCTCACACACACACTCTCACACACACACTAACACACTAACACTCACACACACACACTAATACCTCGGCACTTTAAATTTAGAGTGCGGCCCCCTAACACCGACGCTCTCTCACTGTCTCCTCACCGACGCTCTCTCGCTGTCTCCTCACCGACACTCGGTCTCTCGCTCACACACACACACACACACACTCTCACACACTCACTCACACACTCACTCAGACACACTCACACTGACTCACACACACACTCACTAACTCTCTCTCTTTCTCTGTCCTACTAACACACAAACACACACACACACTGACTCACACACACACTCACTAACTCTCTCTCTTTCTCTGTCCCACTAACACACAAACACACACACATACTCACATACACACACACACACTCACCCACTCACTCACTCACACACACACTCTCTCTCTCACACACACACACACTCACACTCACAAACACACACACACACTCTCTCTCCCTCTAACATACACACACTCTCTCTCTCACACACACACACTCTCTCTCTTTCAAACACACATATTCGTTCAAAGAATTGAATTCTCCTGCTTCATTTAAGGATGGACACATACTCTAATACAGTTTTACGGTTTCAGTTAAGGATGGACCCCTTTGGTGATGACGAGGCCGCCAGGCAATACATGTTGGACACAATAAATGAAGATACAAGGGCCAACACCACCCAACCAATCGGTGAAGAAGATGCTCGGACAACTGATTCGTTCCTGAATATGTCTGGAGATGCCGATGAAGAAGATGATGACTTTGCACCGCCACCCAATCAACAGCAGCATGTTACAGTACGAATCTTAAAACTATATGCATGGTGACTTCGGTAGATTAGTTTTGCGATTAACATATCTTTTCTGTAATTTAGTCGACCTCCGCATCGACTTCATTGAGCCAGTCAAAAGGGAGACGCCGGCCAACCAAGAAAATGGAGGGAAGACAGGTCGTCACAGAAGTGGACGCAGAGGGCTGTCCAAGTGCTCTAGAGGCTGCTAGCACAAAATTTGTCAACCAATGTGGGGTTATTGTTCGGGCAATAATTCCAATCACCACAAGACTATGGAAAACGAGCAAACCCGAAGAACAGCAACACGCCGTGCCTGCACATCAGAAGGAAATGCTATGGGAAAAACTCAAGGATATGTTCACTCTTCCTGAAGGAGTTGACCAAGAACTTGTGAAGAAATGTGCCCTGAAAAAGATGGCCCTTGCCTTTGCAACTTTCAAGAAGAAGTTGTACATCAATTACATCAAGAAGGATAAGGAGCTAAACTGGGACGATCTTCCTCAGGTTAAACCATACTGGGAGGAGTTCAAATAATACAAACTATCAGAGGAAACCCAAGAAAAATCCGAACAGGCCAAGGTGAATGCAGCAAATAAGAAGTACAGCCACCACCTTGGGGCTGCCGGGTACAAGAAGTCAATAAAAAAATGGCAGAAGATGGAGCAGGACCTTATGGATAGAGGCATCAGGCCGACGACTTGGGATTGGCTGGATATATCCAAGTGGTGGTTATTTGCTAATGGCGTGACACTAAACCAGTTGGATGGAAATTTGGTCGTGCCCGAGCATATGCAAGAAGTGTCCCGTGATCTAGTCGCTGCAATAGATGAGACCCAACAAGGAACATTCCATCCTCAAAGGCAGAATGATGAGCTGACAAGGGCATTAAAGAATCCGAAACACCCTGGACGAGCCCGCGGCATCGGCGTGGTCCCATGGAAAGTTGCTTGGGCCAGAGATTCCTCTTACAAGACTCACCGAAAGAGCAAAGCCGAACAGGAAGAGACACTTCGTGCCATGCAAGAAGAGATGACAAGGAAGGTTGCGTCCTTGGAATCTCAGATGGACGCCAGGGTCAATAAGGCAGTCCAGCTAGCTCTGAGCCAAAGGGGCACTGCTGGGTCGCACCCGGATGTTGTGATAAGCCCGGTCTCTCAGCGACGCAGCAGCTGTGCATCCACAGCGGCGCCCGATGTACAAGCGGAACAGCAACCCCAGATTGAGCCAACGGCGGTAGATGACCAGAGGTATCCAGTGGATGATGTCACCATGCCGACACCGTCCGAGCTTCATGTGCGAGCAAGAAATATATCCATTCATGTCGCATACGGGTCAGCCCTGCCCCTGAATCCTTCTACTACAATTCATGGAAGGCCGATACCCCCTGGCTACACCTCCGTCACAGTCGAGCAGATAGTTGGAAACAATGAGGATCTTGAGCTTGACTTCGTTGGAGGGGATGGAGAGAAGACATTGGGAGACACACTGCACGGGGTCGTTCTATGGCGCAAGGCCGACATCAAACTTACTGCAAGCACAACGGCTCCCGTGCAGACCAATCGCCCGTCTCCGCGGTCTCCCTCACCGCCGTCCCCACAACCACCTCCTTCACCACCGTCTCCGCCGGCGCAAAGGGCCACGAGTACTCCAACTCCTCCTGACCCAGAAAAAGGAAAGAAAAAGATAGCATCCGGCCTCCCAGCGGATGGACCCTCAAAGATGAAGCAAAAAACAGTCGAAAGAAAATTAACCTACGAGAAAACTGCTGAGGAGTTGGAAGAGGAGACTGCTCAATATATAAAAGAACAATTGAAGCCTAAAGTCCCCCCGCCGAGGGAAAAGGTACCTCTAGAACAAGAGAAAAAGCTTCTCGCAAACCTAGACAACCCACCAAAACCGAAAAGCTTACCCTCGGACTATGATCGTACTCTGACAAAAGCACACAAGGTTAGAAATCTGAAGAAAAAATGTGGCAAGACCATTCCTCAGCTTGGCACACAACAAAAAGGACTCGAGCCCCTCCGGGTGCCAGGGTTGCCACTCCTACACCCGATGGACGTACAACTTCAGGCGGACCTACAGGCCACAATATTTCTTTCTGAAACTGGATTAATGCTAGAGGAGGCAACGGGGCAAGTGGAGGCGGAAATCCCTGTCGCTCCCGTTCTTACTCCATTCCAGCATGGAAAACCTTTTGTCACTGAGGAAGAGGAGAAAAGTCTAGGCACGCAGATGTTCAATTTGCATAGATGATACCAGCGAATGTCGAAGGACCATGGGAAAATGTTTGGAGTCAAGTATCGTGACCATGATTTCTTCCGCGGGGAGGAGGACTTCTGGGTGTACTTCGAAAATTTATATCACATTTACCATCGACAAGCCCTCAATGCCGCTATCATCACCATTTGGGTTTTGTAAGTATCACTTACCTCTACATTAATACTTTTTGTTAACAAGAACATAATTATATGTGTGCATTATAAAATTTCTATTGTATCGTTTAGACAGGAGACCCAAAGAAGCCGAAAACATGGATGGCACCATCAGATCGGCTTCATGTCTCCTTTGCTAGTCAACCAGAAAGTGCTCAACGAAAATTACAAGGAAACGTGCGAAAACATGTACGATTCATTGACTAGCCAAAATTACAAATCCTATATATTCATACCATACAACTTTGGGTAAGCCTTGGTTGACTCAATCCTCTGTTATATTACTAAATAAATACTAAGTCGTCTAATGCATGTATGTATATATCCTATCTATATCCACAGTTATCATTGGATTTTACTCATACTTTCCGTAGAGACCGGCAATCTTATAGTCTTTGACTCAATGAGAAATCCAAAGTCCGCAATCGAACATATCATAGACCCCTTGAACAGATAAGTTCAGTTTGCACAATCAAATCTTTTTTTCTGTTAATAACAATTTCTGAATATCAAACTTAACTTTGAGCGCAGGGTTTGGAAAAAATTTGTGAGAAATAACAAAGGACGTGGTCAATGGAGGCCCGAACTGAACGTTAACATGGATTATCCGGTATGTTGATTCATAAAGATTTGTCTAGTTGAGTATATAATCCCAAATTGTTCTAAATTGAGTAATTTATTTGTTTCTCCTTAAGTGTGCGAGACAACAACAAGAAACTGATTGGTGCGGGTACTACGTATGCGACTACTTGCACATCATGACTCCATGCGGGAAGGTTACTGATGAAGACACGAGAGTACGTCCAAACCGTTCACTAGTATATTTTCATAATTGTACTAACACACATGATGTTAATCCTTTTTTTCTAAATGATAGATGTCTCAAATGGCGGATGAATGTTACTCTACTGATCGGATCAACGCCGTGTGCGAGCAGCTCGCCGGATTCATTTTGAACGAGATCTTGGATCCTAGAGGCGAGTTCTACCATGACGGTCACATCCATAGAGGACTTCCATCTACCTCCTGAGGGGACCATTAGTTGGACTACAAACATGACTTGTACATTTGTAAATATTTTTAAACATTATGTCTTGATGTTTGTAAATTTGTAAATATATTAGTTCATCTAATTAGCTTAATTATATGCTCGCATTTCACTTTTAGTTAGTTTCAAATATTCTCTGAAAACGAACACGAACGACCAATGAACGTATAGTACTGTAGAGCTTGAGTGCGTTTAGTAATTATAAAAGAATAAACAGTAATAAATATAACAAAGAAAACTAGATTTTGGAAAAAAAGGGAAAAAGTCATTGGTTTCCGGTTGGAAAGACCAACCGGTACCAAAGAGGCTGCCACCTTGCGTCAGCGTGGCAGCCTCTTTGGTACCGGTTGGACTTTCCAACCGGTACTAATGGGTGCCTAAGGCACCGGGTTAAATACCTAGTGTCCTAAGGTGAGGCCATTGGTCTCGGTTGGCGGGAACCAGTTGGAAAACCGGTGCCTAAGGCCATTTCCAACCGGTTCCCATGGCCCGTTTTCTAGTAGTGCTTGGAGGCCAGGCCGGTGGCACCCTCATGTGTCGATCGTCCACTGTAAGTCCACTTCGGCTCTGCACGAGCATGCAGACACGAGACGCCCTATGAGTTAAACATGGGTGAGCATTCCTAATGATTCCCTTTGTTTCTTTAATCAGCATGCATGGGCGGATGGGTGTTGCGCCTAGCTCGGGAGATGCTTGTGTCTCGCCGACCCCAACGCCAGACACTTAAATCGGCATGCTTGCGTGGCGGCCGTTCATGGAGGCACCCCCTGAATCACAACCCAGCTTCACTACCGTCACCACACCGGCGTCCGCACCACACCTGGAGCTTGCATGCACGTGAGGAGTCACGGAGCAGCACTACCATCATGGCCACCACGTCCGTCGATCTGCAAGTCTGCACCACGCCGGAGTCGTCCTCGCCGTCATCTTCATCTTCGTCTGTAGCACGCTGGCGACAACCTTGCCGTCGTCCTCATCTTCCTCATCACCTGCACCACGCCGGCGATTACCTCGACACCGCCCTCGTCCTCCCGTCATCTACAAGGAGCCGGAAACGACGACCGCACCAGCGCCAAACAGAGGACGCCCGCCGTCATCTAGATGCACGAGCCACATGGTTCCACACCCAGAGGAGCGGCGACCCATCATCATTGACAGCTACTTTGGCTTGCTCGCCAGCAGAGCGGTGACCCCATCATCATTGACGGCTACTTCGGCTTGCTCGCCAGCGGAGCGGTGACCCCACCATCATCAACGGCTACTTCGGCTTGCTCGCCAGCGGAATGGTGACCCCACCATCATCAACGGCTACTTCGCCTCGGCCGCCAGCAGAGCGGCGGCATCCCTCATCATCATCGACGACCACTTCGGCTTCCACAGCAGGCCGGCGGCACCCCTCGTCGTCAACAACCACCTCAGCTCAGCCGCCGGCCGAGCGGCTGCACCCCTAGTACCCACCATCGCCCACCTCGCCGCAGGAATGGATAGTTGCACGTCTATGCCGATGTCGAGGAGCCACACCGAGCCGGAGGCTTGTTCGCCGGCCAGACGCCTGACGAGCATTTACACACATGCAAATTCATACTTGCTTTGCCACAAGCTAGCAAGGCACCTAGGTGTGTTGATGAGAAAACAAGAGTTACAGTGCCATGCACAACGTGCGCCACAAGAAGACCAAGTTGCATCAAAGTGTTGATGCCTCGTCTCCACGGATCGTCTACTGCGCCTATGATCTTCTATCACGATACTTCGTCGACTCCGTCCAGCTCGCCGACTCTGTATCGAGTACCTACCCCTACAACGACTACGACGCCATTCCGGACCGTTGAGGCCGAACGAATAAGGCGGGCTGCTGATATCCCAGCAGCGCTACACCAGCTCATGGACCGACGAAGCCATGGATGACGCTGACGCCATCTACACCACCACCACCACACATGCATGGAGAACGCGAATAAGACTGATGATGACGACCACAGCAGCTTAATCGGAGGTCCTCCGGCAAGCTAGACTTGCGAAGATAATTAACCGGGTGCTTTCCGAGGCCCCGGGAACAAGAAGACCACATCGCCCAAGTCGGATCTACCCAACGGCTGCACACTATGGAGCACACATATTTATAGGGAACTTGTATTTGTATTTTTAAAATATGAATAAAGCTTGTGTTCCCTATTCTTTGTTTCTTTTGTGTATTTTCTATATACACTGGCACGCCCGCATCTTTATTTCCCATGTAGAGAAAACCTTGCGTGATTTTTTTCTCAAAACACATGGTCCTATCCATAGGTTTCATGTCCTCATCACCTCTTGTTGGCGCGGATGTCGTTGCGGCGTAGTCGATTGTTCTGAGCCTAGTCGTCCTCGCTGGGATGGGTGTCGAAGTCATCAGAGATGATAGAGACTTGGCGCTGCTCTGTTGCAGATGAGCGGTTGGGTGGGAGGGTAAACAAAGCCTCCTGGAATCCGACTGCTGCTTCTGAGGTCGGGTCAGATCGGATTTGACTGGAGGCAAGCGAATCCCGCGTCATAGAAGATGGATCTGATCCGGGTACTCGGATCTGGTACGAGTATGTGGCAGCGACATTGCGGAGTCTGTAAAGGACGTGATCCAGGTTATCACAATGACAAAGAGCGTATTCGCCGAATTGGATGCACTCGGCGATGGATTTGCCGAAGTGATCTATCTACGCAAGCAGATCATCGGCAGATGCAGTAGGGCGATGGGTCACCCTTGGAAGGCTGGTTGCCACGTTGGCGATGTCGAGTTCGGGAACTCGACGCGTGACGGAGTGTGGGGCAGTTAGATCGAATCTGGCCACGGTGGGGATGCTGCTCTCCATGGTGGAGGAGCTAGAAGTAGGGTTCCTTGGATCCGTGACCTCCGAGAAGCTTCCAAAGGTGAAGAAGAGGTCGGCGGTCGCCTCCATCAGAGCAGCGATGTTGGCGGAGAAGACGACACTGGTGTTGGCTGTTGACAGTCGTCAAGTGTGAAATATGATCGTCAACTATACTCATAAAAGAAGGAAAACTATACCTCTTACTCAAATATTTGTATCTCTAACCTAGCTCCACAGTTGTTTTCGAAGATTTATATATGTTTTCAGGAGCACAAGTCCGGAATAAGAAGAAAACACATTGAATACGCATACAAAGTTGTAAATGATCGCGTCCTGCGTAACACATGCAAAAGAGGCTCACAAACCAGACCAAACCGAACAACCAAGCCCCAGCACTGATCATCTGACATCAGGACCCACCAGGAAGTGTACCAGAGAAGTGCGGTGGCCAGAGGCGGCCAGGGGTTTCGGCCGACCCCACCTGTAAGCCTTTCCCGCAGAGTTTTGGTGGGAAGGCTGGTCGACCCCACTTGTAAGCCTTTCCCGCTGAGTTTTGGCGGGAAGGCTGATCTTATCCTCCCAATGGCGGTTTGGCATGTTTCCATACAAGGAGATGGCAAGTACCGACCTCTCAAGCTATAAAAGGGGCCTCCCACCACTCTCACCACACACACCACTTGAAGGCCTCTCTCTCACACTCTCTTGTGACTTGAACTCCTTAGGGTAGTGGAGCTAGGCTAGTACTCCATCTCCTTAGCGAAATGCAGTCGTCCTCGGGGTCAGCGAGCAATCCTCGGCCGCTGCTGGTACTGCGGGGGAGGCCGGTACTGCTGCTGCTGGTACTGCTGGGGTGGCTGGAGGCGAGGACGGGTGTTGCTGCTGGAAGCAACGGGAATGATCTTTCTCTTCTTATCCTCCATCTCCAGGTGCTTGTGCTCCGTGTTGAGCGCGCTGTCATCCAGATGGTTGAAGTCGTCGAAGCGGAGGTTGAGCAGCGCGTACTGGATGTAGTCCTCTAGTCCCTCCATGAAATTCTCCTGCTTCTCGCGGTCATCCGCGACCTCGGCAGGGGCGTAGCGAGTGAGCTGAAGGAAACGATCACGATACTCCGTGACCGTCATAGTTCCCTGAAGTGAAAAGGACAGATGTATGATGAATAATTAGCTCATGCTTCAGAAAGATAGAACAAGGGGGATACTAGCTCAAAAGGAAAATGCTGAAAGATTATATCTGAGTTTACCTGCTTAAGTGCAAGGAACTCCTTCTTCTTCGTCTTCATAATGCCCACGGGGACGTTGTGGCTGCGGAACTGCTCCCGGAACTGGATCCAAGTGAAAGCCTCGCGGTCCTGAACTGGGTGGGACTCCCACCAGTCTAATGCTGCCCCTCACAGCTGTCCTGCTGCGTACAAGACTCGCTCAGGATCATCGCACTGGGCGATGTCCAGCTGGCGCTCCACTGCACGGAGCCAGTCGTCCACCTGGAGTGGGTCAGACGTGTGAGAAAACGTCGGCGGGTGACCCCTCAGGAACTCAGCACGCCTATCATGGGTCTGCGGCGGTGGAGGAGGTGGAGGCTGAGTGTGAGCCTGCTGAAGTGCCTGAACGGTGTTGTTCAAGGTAGCCATCATCTGCATCTGGAGCTGGAAGTACTGCTCCGGGGTCAGAGGCGGTTTTACCCCCAACGGTCTAACTCATTTTATTAATTAATTAACTTTAACCTATGACTGATTTTCATTAAACAATTTAACTACTAAGCTATGCAATCAACCAAAGATCCAAATCAAACATTTGCATAATAACAGACATACAAATTTTATACTTTAGCCGAGTTTAACATACAACTTGACTAACACAACGCGTCGCAGAACGTGCAATCATATTATTATAAAGGGGTCATTTAGCTTACACCTATGATGGTCAGACGACTTACTTCAGGCCAAATTCTACGGAAACTATTCTGTAGACAGAAATCAAGGCAAGACGAGTAAAAAAATCTTAGAATTCAAGGAGTATAATAGCAAAATAGTTTCAGTAGACAAGGCTGAGAGAGAAGAAGACTTAAAACTCGACCAGTTCTATCTAGGCTTTCCTCCTACAGTCGATACGGCTCTGATACCACTCTGTAACACCCGGTTTATAAAAGGATATAAACCGAGCAATCATATACGTGCCAGGATCAAGTCACACGTATATACAACAGAATGAACAATATATCACAGCACATATCACGTATAAAGATATAATAAGGCGAGTACGAATGTTATTTATTACATTAATGACAAAATGTCTGATACAGAGTATGCGGAAGCGTAAAAACATATACGTAAACTCTCGACGAAGCTGGGCGCCACAGGGACGTCGACCGGGAGACGAACGCCTAGAAGTCCTCGTACTCCTGGTAGCTCCGGGTGAACTCCCTCGCGTTGGCAGGAACTGAGCAGCAGTAGAGTATCCCCAAGAGGAAAAAGAGTAGAGTAGGCAAGAGTGAGTACATAACTTGTACTCAACAAGTATAACACAAACTATGAGGCTCTAAGGTTGGCTGACTCAACTGCATTAGCTTTTAATCTTGCCAATATTTTATTAAAGCTATTTTCTACAAGTTGATGAATTACCATAAACCCAGTTATATAGTAATTAATCATGATACTACTGAGAACCATACCAAACCAAGCCACCCGGGGAAACCTCCCTAACCAAAGAAAGATAACCCCACTAATCAAAAGGAGGATCTGGGCCGCTCATGACCGTGAGTGCGGCTAGTATACCAGTTTTACACTCTGCAGAGGTTGCACATCTTTACCCACAAGTCATGAGCTATGCTAGTTGTTCATCACACTTCCTTAGGTGAGATGACTAGCAAACTCACTACGAGGCCGTTACAATGAATCTCGTTGGTAAGGCGTAACCGCGAAGAGTTGGATCGGCGACGATGGGGCCCACCTCATGGGGGTACAAGCACAGGTGCGCAAACCAAGCACAGACCAAGCCGGAGGAGCAGGGACCATTGAAGCTTACCACCCTTTGCCCCGCAGGTAAGTTACTCCAAACCAAAAAGACCTAATTAGTAAGCCAAGACCGTCCCATTCCAGTCTTGTGGTAGCGCTGTTGTCCCAGGTTGTCGCTCTATGAACCGGTCCTTATGGTGAGTGGCCAACCAAGCACTAAGCACCGTGCTGGCCCCCTAAACCATGTTTCTAACAAAATATATTTTAACGAGACGTGAGCCACCCAAGCACGGAGCATAGAGGGCCACTCCCAGAATTAAGTTGAATAAACCATTAATCAAATTAATTAAAAAAAGGACCAAGTGTGTTATAGCACGGCCACCTAGCACAACTAACCAAAATGCAACCCAAGGGATATATATAAGATAATAAAGTGGCTAGGAAAATCCTTATAGGCATATAGTATTAAAATGCAGTATGAAAATGTATTAAAAGTGATAGGTGGTGTTCATGTTATACTTGCCTTCCTCAAACTGCTCCTGCTGCTGCTCCAACTGATCTGAAGATGGCTGCTCCGGGTACTGGTACTGGGGCTCCTCAGATGGATCAATGTCTACTCATGAACACATGGCCAAAAACAATACACAACATAAACATACAAGCAAACAAGTGCAAATACTAAGAAACAGTACAACAATATATAAAGACAGCAAGAAAAACTAAGCTAGAACTATTCTACGCATTACAACAATCGCGTGGACATAAAGAACACCTAAAACTGAGCTAGAACGCGAAAACTAGGCCTAAAACAAGGTCCAGGGGCTTTTCTGCAAGAAAAACTAAGTTTCTGGGGATTTTCTGCAAAAACCGAGGGCCTAAACATAATTAAACCTTAGATCCAGGGGCTAACATGCAAAACCGCCAGCTCTGGACTGCGGGTTCCATTTCTAGAAAGCTTGGGGGGTTTGTGCTAAATTCTGGGCCTAAATGGAATTACTTTTCAACTAGCAGGGACTGCGGGTTGAATATAGAAAAGCTGAGGGGCTCTTTAACAATTGTGCCAGGCCGAAGGGGTACGCGTGATCCTCGGCCATCGGATCTGGATCTGGTGGCTCGGATCTAACCGTTACGGCGTTCTAATCCAACGCGTTCACTCGGGATCGGACGGGTCAGGGTGAAAGGCGCACGGGACGCGGCGGCGCCGTCGCCGGAGCTCTGCTCCGCGGCGGGGGATCGCCGGAGAAGGCGGTCTGGGGGCTCTAGGGGCTCGTTTGGTGCAAAAGAACGAGCGCGACACGCGTGGTCCACTGGGGTGGATAGTTCGGTGCTGCGGGGGTCAGAGCAAGGTGCACGGCGGTGCGGGCGGCTCGGCGTGGCGGCGCATCGCCGGCGTGCGATGTACCAGTACCTAGGGTGTGCTAGGGGCCCAAAAACCTAGCAAAAATGGAGCAGGGGGGATGCTGGTGCTCACCGAGGCTCTGAAGCGAGCAGGAAGGCTGTGCAGCGGCGTCGGGTCGTTGACCGGCGGCGGCGTTCGACGGAGCTCGGGGTCCGGGCGTTGCAGGGCGTCTCCCGGCTCCTGGATTCCACGGATCGGTTCGTGAAGGTCCTGCGAGGGAGCCACGGGGGTCAGCAGGCACGGAGCGGAACCAGAGGTGTGGAATTACGGCGGCTGTGGTGGAACCACCCAAAACTACTGGGCCTGGGTGCACTTATCTTTGTTGCTAAGCAACTCTGACCCAAATTGGCACTCACCGGTAGTTCCTCGAGTGAAGCCTCGATAAAAGCCACGCTCTTCCAGGATTAGCAGACAACACTCACACGAAGGTGAGCCCAGAGATTTCAACACAGAACATTTCATACATCTCAGAGTTTGCAGCGGAAAAGAAATTTATTACAAACCATGTTCAGAGTAGCGAAAGTACTACAGAGTTCCTTCTACTCAAATTATTCAAGTCTCATTGTTCAGCGGAAGCAGTAAAAGATAACTAGCGAAATAACATGACGCATCGATAAAGCCCGTACGAAAGCGTCACTCAGCGGGAGGGTGGTCAGCACCAGCTGAAGGGCCATCCCACTCAACAGACCAACCCGGAGGCAAGGTACACGGCCAAGTAAGACTTGCAAACAGATCTTCGAAGTTAGTACCTGAAAAACAGTGCCACAAGCAAGGCTGAGTATACTAATACTCAGCAAGACTGACCCATCATCGGATATAACATAGTCCGATAACTAGACATGCAAGGCTTTTTGGTTGGGGGGTTTGTTTTGCCAAAAACGCCACTAAATGTTGATCCTTATTTTCATATTTTATTTAGCCATCTTCCAGTTGGATTAACCATTCTAAGTTTGCATCCAACTCTACACAAACATGGTAGAGCAATCATTTAATCAACCACCAGTATTATCATCATCATGTTCCACATGTTACTCTATGTGACCGAAAACATTAAGCAATCTCATGCCGTGAGAGGCGGACGATTCTGAATCGAATTTCAACCTGGCCAGGGGAACCTAGACCACACGTATGGGAACCAAGTCACCCACACAACATTTCCCCTTTCTTTCCAGTCCGTGGATCCGGAACACCCTCCCCGACTACAGAGCCCGACGTCTCTGCACCCGTACGTCCGGACAAAAATAAAACCTACTTCTACCAAGAGGGTGCGAGATCGTTCCACTCGCTGGTCCAATCAGGTACTTCAGCTTACCGATTACCATATTTCTCGGTATGTGGCTAGTACTTTCAAACGCTTAACAAAATGAGCCACACACCGCGACCTTAGCCATTTTTGACTACACCAGCGGGGTATCACAACTACACAACCCCGCCCGTTGTCCTTATATTTCAGCAGGAATTTAAAGTCAGTCAACTCCTATAATCTCGCGAAAGGCAGGAAACCTCTCGACTTTTACCGTACCTAGTTAGCGGGGCAACTAGTCGAGAAAAAGATCCGGATAACAAACATAGGTACCTAGTGATCATGCACCTAAGGTTTTCGATCAACTCCTAGAAAACGTAAATGCGCAATAAAATTATTACAACATATACAAAATAGTAAGATGAATATAATGCGTAAAATAATGGGATTATGCACCGGGGCTTGCCTTCTTGAGCACTGTTCTAAAATAGCCTTGGGCTCTTCCGAACATTGGTTCGGGTCTTGATTCAAATCAGTATAAATAAGAGAGACACTCTCCGTAGTGGTAGTATTCGCGGGCACCAATTCGTAATCACCGTCAAGTAGATTTATCGTTTCTATATGCATGCAGAAATGATATTGTTACAACATGATATAAACATATTTCTTTCCTTCACTATAAAGTTGTAGTCCAGTATAGCATGTATTTGTTGTGGTGGTCTTAGTTAACTTTATTTTCTGGGCAATCGTTTATAGAGTAGTTCTTAAATTCACTTTACTTCATAAAAGAGCTGTGTGGTTTGGTTTTTATTTTTATCATTAAAACATAGCATGCTTTCACTATTTCATAACAACAAATTTAGTCATGAGCTAGTGATGAAAAATTAATGTAACATAGATCATATACTCTAGCATATAGGGTATCAATTTCAGCATCTAATCATAAAGCAATTATCCATAACAATCATGTAAGTAGATTATTCTAGTTGCTTCACCTTTTTGAACAGAAGGTTTGATATGGTTTCTGGTGCTACAAATTTTATGGGAGCATCTACCAAGCATCTACTCAGTACTGTAATTTTTTCAGATTTTATTCACTTATGTAGCTGAGGTAATAAAAAGAACAAAAACAACAAGCCATTAACTAAGATTAATTCTCCAGAGAGTTGTACTAGGTATATGATTCTCAAATTTTTACCAGAACCTATTCATGAGCTAAACATACTCCATAAAAATTATCGAGCTTTATAACCACCAGATAAATTAGTTATGCATTTAACTTAACATGATTTAGCATAAATTTCTCAAGGTGCATTTAACCAGTACTGCATATGAAATTTTTATTACAGATAGAACATACTCTAATCAAGATCATGTCCAAAAATCAAGTTCAGTTATGGTGTAGATTACTAAGAACAAAAATAGTAAATCTAGCCCTAAGATGCTAAGCATGATTATTCACCAAAGAAAAACTCAGTAACTGCACCTCAAAATTTTTAGACAAGAACACAGAGCTAAAAAGAGACTTCAGAAATAAATATAGATTTTTCGGAGCATAACAACTATATATGGAGAATTAAGTTGATTAAACAAACATAAAACATGGTATATAGTAAATGAACTCTAATAAATTTGAAATTTAGGGATTAACAGGGTTTCAGTTTCACATGCATGCAGTAAAAAGTCCAGATCAAGTTAATGTGCATATTTTCTAGTATTAATTCGAGAAAGTCAATAATAGATTAGAGAATCTTGATTGTTCCAATATGATAACTGTTTTGGTTGGGCGTTATCTTTTTACTGTGATCTTAATATTCCATTATTGATAACATATCCAAAAATCAAGGTCATTTGCTGAGTAGAACTTCATGAACATGCATAAGGTGATTTTCTTATTCTTTTTCTCCGATTAAAATAAAAGCAAAATATGAACATGTGAATGTAACAAAAGTTGTAGTTCTTGTTCTAAGGATTCCAGAACAGTTGAGTTTGCATTTTTACGATTTTTCTACGAATTGTTATGTATTTTCAAAGTTCACTATTTTGAAGTTTAAGCACATTTCGCAGTTTGACCCCTGAAAGTTTTGGTTCTTTTAATTTGGGGTCCCTGGCGGAAATCCAAAACAGGGGAGGAACTGGCTCGGCGTTTCCCGGCGATGGGGATGGCCGGTGGCGAGGGGAAAGTGGGGGAAAAGGTAGAGGAGCTCGAGAGCTATCTGCGAGTACCTTGGGTTGGGGCTGGGGCGACTCGAGGCGGCGGCTCCACAGGAGCAGGCGGACGGCGGCGGGTCTGGTCGCCGGTGGCACCACTCCGGCGAGGGAAAGGCGGCGGGGCTTGGCCGGTGAGGTGCAGGGCGGTGAGAGGAACCCGTTCAGGGGCTCTATTGGAGCCGAGGAGGGGCGGAGGGTGTGGTTCCACGGTGAGCCGAGCTTGCCGGCGGCAATGGCATGGGCGGCTTTCCTGCGCGCGAGCAGGGAGGGCGATGGCCCTTTTTATAGGCGCGAGATGGAGGGGAGGCGGGTCTGGGCGAGTTGGAAAGCGGTCTACTGGGGTAGGCGCGGCCGGGGAGGGCGCAGCCAGGCGCGGCGTGTGGCTCGGCCATGGCAATATCGTGGCGAGCAGGAGAGGAACAGGGGCGCGTGTCGAGCTCAGGGGAACGCCAGGAGAGCTGGTTTGGGGCAAACCCAGGGGCGCGGGAGCGGTTTTGGGCGGAGGCGCGACGCGTGGGGCAGCCAGGTGGCTTCGCCGGCGTACGGCGCTGCCCGTAGGCCGAGCGCAGGGAGACGAGAGGTTGAAGAACCGGCCAGTGGCAGTTCTGTAATTTTCTCGAAGTTCAAAAATCCAGTTATGTAAACTCTAATTTTCTCCTCCATCTTGGCCTCAAATGAAAAAGTGTTGAATACCATTTTTGCTCAATTTTTTGGGATCTACAACTTTCGTGTTATGCACTTTTTCATTCAAGCAATGGTTTGAGAGTTATTTAATTATTTCAAAAACTGCCATTTAAAGTACTTATCATTTCATGTGAATTTTGGCACTTTTACTCCTTGGCTTCAACTAGGTTTTTGTTTAACATGACATGATGAATATGTCTATTTATTTTCATATGCATGTTTGCATTGTTTTGCAAGTTATTTCAACTGCCTTGCTACTAGAATTTGAACTCCTTTTTATTTAATTTGTTTGAATTAGTAGCTCTTCACAAATCTAGGAATGGTTCCAATAATCATTTTAACTGATGGTTTTTCCAGTTTAAATTTGATTTGCATAGAAAGTTTATAGCTCATTAGGAAATATGTATTTTAGTGTCTTATTACCACACATGTCAAGTCAGGTTTAAAAGTGTACCAAATATTGTTTTTCAAACACATTGCACTCAAACACATGCACACATACATCTAAACACAAGTTTGCAAAAACTAGACATAGGGTTCTTATTTAAATTTTCTTAGCTCATTTATGTGTGAAATTATGTTAATTGACTGGCTTTGGTTAAACTGACACCGGAGGTGTCACAGCGGCAGACCGGCTCACCTCCGGCAGCGTCCGGCGCAAATCCGATGGCTTCACGGGCCGGGGTCGCGGGTGCGGGCCTGGGGAAGCTTGCTGGTGACGAGGCAGAGCTACGATGGGGTTTGGCCGGGGCTAGGATGTGGCGGTGCGGTGTGGCCACGGTGGCGCACGGTGCTCTGCGCGGCGGAGCTATGCGGGCGTGGTGCTGCGGTGCAGAGGTGGCAGCTGCGGGATGAAAGGAGGTCCGTGGTGCGGCTGCGGTGCCAATTAAAGGGATCCCGGGATCCTGGGCGTGCGTGCCCGGGAAGATCGCAGCGGAAATCACGGCGTATCCGCTCGTGGAGGATGCGGATCGCGTACAACCGCCCCGCGTGATCTGAGTCCGGGTTGGAGCTTCTAGAAGGAGAGGGTGGTCGGGGGTTGACCAGTGGGCCTCGGGCGCGCGCACGGGGCGGAGCGGGCCACGGGTCAGCGAGGGAGCACGGCGAGAGAGGAGCAGAGGGAACCGGCGCGGGGAAGAAGGAAAGGAAAGTGAAGGCGCCGACAGGCGTGCCCTGCTTATTAGGGGCACGACGCGCACACGGAAGCGAGGCGCCGGGCTTGCGGGGAGGGTGGCGTGCTGGGCTGGGCGCCACGGGTGTGGGCCGCGTGCGGGATCAGGCCTAGGAAGAGAGGGAGTGGAGGGTCGCCGGGTTGGGCCGAGAAGGAAGTGGGCCGCGGGGAGAGGGAGTGGCTGGGCCCGCGTGGAAGTGGGTTGGACACGCGTGGTCCACTGGGGTGGATAGTGCGGTGCTGCGGGGGTCAGAGCAAGGTGCCCGGCGGTGCGGGCGGCTCGGCGTGGCGGCGCATCGCCGGCATGCGATGTACCAGTACCTAGGGTGTGCCAGGGGCCCACAAACCTAGCGCAAATGGAGCTGGGGGGATGCTGGTGCTCACCGAGGCTCTGAAGCGAGCAGGAAGGCTGTGCAGCGGCGTCGGGTCGTTGACCGGCGGCGGCGCTCGACGGAGCTCGGGGTCCGGGCGTTGCAGGGCGTCTCCCGGCTCCTGGATTCCATGGATCGGTTCGTGAAGGTCCTGCGATGAGCCACGGGGGTCAGCAGGCACGGAGCGGAACTAGAGGTGTGGAATTGCGGCGGCAGACCGGCTCACCTCCGGCAGCGTCCGGCACAAATCCGATGGCTTCACGGGCCGGGGTCACGGGTGCGGGCCTAGGGAAGCTTGCTGGTGATGAGGCAGAGCTACGACGGGGTTTGGCCGGGGCTAGGATGCGGCGGTGCGGCGTGGACACGGCGGCGCACGGTGCTCTGCGCGGCAGAGCTGTGAGGGCGTGGTGCTGCGGTGCAGAGGTGGCAGCTGCGGGATGAAAGGAAGTCCGTGGTGCGGCTGCGGTGCCAATTAAAGGGATCCCGGGATCCTGGGCGTGCGTGCCCGGGAAGATCGCAGCGGAAATCACGGCGTATCCGCTCGTGGAGGATGCGGATCGCGTACAACCGCCCCGCGTGATCCGAGTTCGGGCTGGAGCTTCTAGAAGGCGAGAGTGGTCGGGGGCTGGCCAGTGGGCCTCGGGCGCGCGCACGGGGCAGAGCGGGCCACGGGTCAGCGAGGGAGCGCGGCGAGAGAGGAGCAGAGGGAACCGGCGCGGGGAAGAAGGAAAGGAAAGTGAAGGCGCCGACAGGCGGGCCCTGCTTGTCAGGGGCACGACGCGCACATGGATGCGAGGCGCCGGGCTTGCGGGGAGGGTGGCATGCTAGGCTGGGCGCCACGGGTGTGGGCCGCGCGCGGGATCAGGCCCGGGAAGAGAGGGAGACGAGGGTCGCCGGGTTGGGCCGAGAAGGAAGTGGGCCGCGGGGAGAGGGAGTGGCTGGGCCCGCGTGGAAGTGGGTTGGGCTGCTATGGGTTCTTCTCCTTTTCTATTTCTTTTTCCTCTCTTCTATTTCAACTAACTCAAACTAATTCGATTCAAATTCAAATTTGAATTCAACCCTAACACTCAAACAAATAAAACAATGCACCAGCAAGAATGCAACATCAAGATTAAACCTAGAAAAATTTAATTGCTTGTGAAACAAAAATTAGATTAAATGCAAGTCTAAACACAATAAACCTTAGAAATTTAAATAAAGCCAATTAAATTTATTATTAAAAGCTGGAATTTAAATTAGGGGGTTACACTTGTACTCCTTAGGGTAGTGGAGCTAGGCTAGTACTTCATCTCCTTAGCGAATCCAGTCGTCCTCGGGGTCGGCGAGCAATCCTCGGCCTCTGGTATGGCTTTGTATTCCGACTTTCGTTATGCTATTCATTCTGAGTTCGTTCTTGGTTATCTTGCTATGTTTGTAGCTTGCTTGGCCTTGATATATGCTTTATCAAGTTATAGTAGTTGTTTGCTTAAACCAGATGATCTGGGTAAGGATATCGGTTCGTTGTGCTTTCGGGCTTGCCTTAGCATCTTACTTGTCCATCCGAAGGGTGGGGGACCCGGGGGTGCTAGGGTAGTGACCTCATATGCGGGCATGGTGCCCGGGTATGTGGGATCCTTCGGATATGACGGTGCTCCACTGTGTGACTGGGGTAGAGCGCAGGTGGTGACAGCCCTGTCGATCCGCCGGGAAGCTGGTTCTTGGTTAGCGTACTCCCCGACATTCGGGTATCGTGTAGGAGTTCATGTAAAGATGAAACAGGACTGGATGTTCTCCAGTGCGGGTCATTCTCCCCGATGTCCCTAATTTCCCGGCACCTGTAGTTCTAAGCATGTGGGTAACGTAGCTTATCTGCTGACATGAATAGTATACTAGGAATCTGTGCCTATGCTCCCACTAACCTTAGGATTGCTTGTTTATTCTTTATTCACGAGAGTTGGTTGTTCTATGTGTGTCATATTACCCCTGATTATCCATTATTTATCACTTACCCCTGTGTAGTCAATAGTCTGCATCTTACTTCATACATGTCATGGTTATGGAACTTGTAAATAACTTTACATAACCTAGCCATCCCTTGGGAAAATATAAATAACGATACCCTGAATACTTCCAGCTGAAATGCTATAACGGTATATCCGTGCGCTTGCGGATCTTTCTGTAAACGTTAAAACATACCAACACGGCATTCTCTTGGCGGCGTTGCTAGGAACTAACCCCTCCTAGTGGCGACGCTTAGAAATGTCAACAACCATTTCTGGCGCCATTGCTAGGGATGGCACTAGGTGTAAAGATATTTACTAAGCATATAAACATGGCTAATGTGTTTATCTTTTTGTTTTCACATGTGTATGTCTGGTTTCTCATTGCCAACAAACTTTATTGAAAATCCCTAGATGCTCATGAGAAGGGTCCGACCTCACGTCGTCCCTCCTCCGATCTCGCAGTCGACAAGCAAGCCAGCTTTCCAAGCACCATCAACAATCACCAAACCCATGGCTGAGAAGACTCTCCGCGATTTCTCTGTCCCCTCAGCTGCCAATGTGGCAACTGGACCCAACATTGATGTTGGGGACGTGAACTTTGAGCTGAAGTCCAACCTCATAAACATGGTGCAGGCTAGCCCATTCTGTGGCAAGCCGAATAAGGACACCAATGCCCATCTCCAGAACTTTCTGGAGCTTTGCAAACCGTAACTTTATGGGGAGTTATGACTGACACCATCAGGCTCTGCATGTTTCCTTTCTCCCTCCTAGGGAAGGCGAAATAGTGGTTTTATCATAACAAGGAAGCCATCAGCACGTGGGACAAATGTTCCACGTTGTTCCTTGCCAAATTCTTTCCGTTGAGCAAAACAAATGCCCTATGTGGAAGAATTACAAGTTTCCAGCAGAAGGGGATGGAATCCATCCCAGAAGCTTGGGAGAGACTCCAAGAATACATACTCACCTGTCCTCATCATGGGATGGACGAGTGGCTTGTGCTTCAAAGCTTCTACAATGGGCTAATGGCAACATCCAAAGCCCATCTTGATGCTGCTGCTGGAGGAGCCTATCTGGACCTGACAATTGCCAAGGCTACAACCTTAATTTAAAAGATGGTCTCCAACCAGGGATAGAACGAGGAGCGTTCCCAGCCCAGAACCAAAGGCGGAATGCATACCGTCAAGGAGATGGACATGCTAGCCGCCAAGCTGGACCACCTACTAAAGAAGCTTGATGAAGGGAACCGGCAACAAATGCCTATTCCCGTCCATGCCATGAACTCGTACTTGATGTGCGAGGAATGTGGTGACTGTGGACACTCGGGGAATGACTGCCCCGAGACTCGAGAAGACGCAGCCTACATCAATAACAACAACACTGAGTTCCGTCCACAAGGAGGCCAGGGGTGAGGTCAGGCACGCCCACCATTCCAAGGAGGAGGTAACAATTTCAACTCAAATTTCAATTCAAATTTCAATTCGAACCAACCCTCCTTGAGAGATCTAGTCTTTGGCCAAGCTAAAATAAACGAATCTTTCAACAAAAAGCTTGCTACCAATGATAAAATTTTGGAAGGAATAAATGCAAAAGTTGAAACTCTTTCTTCTGCTCTTAAAAACCAATTAAGTTTCAACAAAATGATAGAAACACAACTAGCTCAAATCGCTGCTGCTGTTCCTGTCTCTAAGATCGGGAAGATTCTGGGGCAATCCGAATCTCTCGTTGAAACTGCAAACATGGTGTCTACCGGGTGGGGCAACCCTCCCCGGAAGACTTCTCACACTAACCATGCAGGAAGAACCACACACCCAAGGATGAATGCGTGGGGCGGGCTGACAGCGAAACTACATGGAGATCCAGGGGTGCCCATGATCAGTTGTTCCATCTTCGATGAATCCTATAGACGGCCCCTCTGCGACCTTGGGTCAAGCATAAACACCACGCCCAAGGTAATCTTTAAACAATTACAGTATCCTACTCTTTCCCAGACCCGTATGTTCGTACAGCTTACAGATTCCATAGTCCGATATCCCGAAGGGATAGTCAAAAACATCTACATACGAATCAGGAACTGCTTCGTCCTCGCCGACTTCATTGTCCACAACATGGAGGGGGACCTGGGTTTAGACCTTATTCTCGGACGGCCCTTCCTGAACAGTGTGAAGGCTAGGATCCATGTCGGATCTGGAGAAGTCTAGTTCCACATCGGGGTCGACAACATATTCTTTAAATTCCTCTACAATAAGGACCAGAAGTTCGTGATCCAGCAGGCTCACGATGGGAGTCCACTCTGGGGTGCACCTGAACCCCAGCCGGAAGAACCTACGACCACAAGATCAAAGTAAAGACGTGCAAAGAAAATGTGGCGTATGGTCGCAAGTTCGTCCTCGTCCAATTCTCCTAGACGAGCCGAGTAGTGGTAATCACAGCAGGAGAAAGGTCCCGCTCGTCAAACTCAAAACGACGAGCCCTTACCGAAGGTAAATCGGTACGTATCTCATATTTACTTTTCCACCATTTTACTTTTCTCGACTTTTTTGATTATTCCCACTGCATATTTTAATTTTCAAAACACTCATGCATGCTAGAAACTTTTCTAGCACCTTTTCTGTTTTCCACAAAAATCTAAAAATATTTTCGAGCATGAAAATCCTTTGAAAAATAAATTTAAACATCTTTTCGAAGCAAAGTTTGGCCGGCACCAAAGTTTAAAAAGTTTATGACCGTTAGAAGGGCGGTAGGCCCTGGCTGTCAGCAAAGGGCCCACCTAGGGTTGGCCGAACCCTAGGGTCGGCCAGCCCCCTGCCAACGGCTAGTGGGCCCACCCTTCTCCAACAGTCACTAGTCGTTGAGGATGGTCTCCTCCAACGGTGCCCGGCCATTCTCCATTTAAATAGAGGCCGAGAAGTGGGTGTTGAGCTCTCACACTCAACTCTCATTTCTTTGCTGCAACTTTGCTCTCGGGTTTTCATTGGATTTTTGCTCAAAATTTGAATTCAAGAAACCTCTCTCTCTCTCTCATTTCTTTGCTGCAAGAAAGAAGGAGCAACTCACGGGTAAGAGCATTCGATTTGGTTTCACTAACATAACCCGTTTCGAGTTGCACGTGTTTTGTCCAACATGAAAGGCTTAGGACGGAAGATCTCCAGTGCATTCAAGAAGATGACGGGTAGAAGTTCATCCCATTCTCGGAGTCGCTCAAGCTCGTACACACCCGAACCTATGCCTACACCAAGCACGATCGACTACGAGGAAGAAGAACAATACGAAGAGATGCAAGCCGAGGTCATAGAGATTGACATGAAAGATGCCCCATATCTCGACTTATGAGATGATCATGAATGACAAGGCTACGCCATCCTCAAGAACCGAAGCTTCCATCCACACCAGAGCATTCGATCCGGACCACTTCGTCAAAATAGTTATGTACGAAGACTTCTCTAACGTTTGGCATGCAATTGGATCGGATAACTTCATTCCCATTAAGGAGCATGGTTCTCGATTCCTCACCATCCAATTTCTTTGCACTCTTCGGGAGGTGGAAAACGGGGTTTATTTTCGACTTTTAGGGAAAGAATATTTGCTTTCTTGGAAAACTTTTGCCGGCCACCTCGATTTCAACAAACGCTGGCCGATTTCTCTCGATCAAGCTTGCCGCAGTTTTAACCGTCATGAATTTTGGAGCCAGATTTCGAGTCAAGTTGTCCATGGCAAGTTTGCACCTCGGTGCAGTGACATTCATAATCCAACTCTTCAGTTGATGCACAAGTGGTTAACTATCACTCTCTTTCCAAGAGATGATGTCCGACCCGTGCGCAATGATGAGTTACTCATACTTTATGCCATGGTCAACAAGATCAAAATCTCCCCCACGCAAGCTTTTGTTAAGCAATGGCTTTTGAATTTCAAGATGACGGGTCCTATTGAGTGCACTTCTTTGATTACTCGTATCGCTACACGTATCGGTGCCTTAGAGGGGAATTTTATTCCTTTCATTGAGGGCGACCATACATATATCAACGAAGCTTATCTGATTCATGGTCACACACTCGAGAAAGGCCCGAATGACTCTTTGATTTTCTTTTACTTGGGCTATACAAATAATATTCCGCTGCCCAATGCAGAGTTTCATTTGTATAATTGCCATTCGCTAAGCATCCCTCTCGTTCCACGAGAAGGAGGTCGTGGGCATAGATCTTCTGGTTTGCCTGGCAGGATGACAAGAAGCAGGACCAGAAGGGAGGCAGAGCCGACACCACCGCCTCAGCAGCCACATCACTCACATCAGCAAGAGGCCGATGGTTCGTCATGGCACAGTGCCAGCACTAAGGAGTGAAAAAGCCTAGGTCTGTTTAACCATCAGAAGCTTAAAGCAAGGTTTTGGTCATTCACAGCCTTGTCCAAGTTCATGCTAAAGTGCAATAGCAAGCAGTCCCGAACTAGATCAGTGAGACAAAACAAACCCACCTGGATCTTTTCATTATAGCACAGCATGGACATCATTCAGATTTTACTGTAATTTAGCACAAGATTATCATATAAGCATTGAAACTCGAGCTGCATAAATGATTCCAAGAAAAGGATATAGCTACCAGGCATGTACAAGATAGTAAAAGCAAAGTCAGCCTACACATACTAGTAGCCAAGTAAAGCGGTGACCATATTTCAGATTTTCAAAAGAATAAAAGCCATGCTCGGTATCAGATATTCAACATATTCAAATGAGCCTAACCACACATGGTCACCAGCATCCACACCTCAAAATATATACACGAAACACAAGTAGAAGCTACTAAGCATACAAGGAAGCTAGTGCAAGTGATAAACGCATATACTGTATGATGATGCAATGGTGGGTTTGAATATTACCAATCAAATTGACTGTTGACGAGCCGATGGTTAAAATCCCGCCTGGTACGTACTTGCCATAATGCATTCTCATCACAACTATCGGCTGTTAGAAAGCCGAACACCTGTAGCCTAAAGTCCAATCAGCACATCTGTTGTCGTAGAGAGCTCTTCAAATGCTTTGTCGATGTGGATGAAGTAACCACATCGAAGGAGCACAGAAGCTGAATCAGCTGGCTAATGTGACAAATGCCCTGACCCTCTATCCGTGAGGGTCGGGCGAGACGAACCTCGTCCGCAGGGGTCGAGCAAAGCAGACCCGTCCGTAGGCGACGAATGCCCTGACCCCATAGGAGCCGAATTCGCCGATGTCAATGGTGTTGCAGGAATGGGAATAGCCGATGACGATGACGATGCAGAAGTACTATTGGCCGGATCGATCGGCTAATGTACCAGACACTCCCACGCCCACATGGGTGCAGAAGTAGCCGATGTCGATGGTCGGAACTGCGAAGGAGCGGAAGTAGCCGATGGCGAAGAAGCTATAGGAGCACCGGCGGTAGTTCTTCATCCGGACGAAAAATTTTGTATGGGTCTCCATATTTCATCACCAAATCGTGCCAAAATGTGTTTATTCTGTGAGGCCAGTGGATAAGACCAGCCTCAATCCGATTTTTGTCGCTTCGATCCGATCACAGTCTTCCAGCGCGATCCCTGAGATCGGCTCTTGCCCTTCCGCGTCCCGGGCGTTCATGTCTGCGAGCGAAACCTCGCTGGAGTCATCTGCACGGACCACCTCCACTTCATCGCCATCCCATTGGACCAAACACTGGTGCATCGTGGAAGGAACACAACAATTGGCATGAATCCAATCCCTCCCAAGCAGCACTGTGTACGTACTCTTACTGTTGACGATGAAGAACAAGGTTGGGACGGTCTTGCGGCCAACTGTCAACTCCACATTGAGGACGCCCTGTGCCTCTGACGGCTGGCCGTTGAAATCATTGAGCATCATGTTGGTCTTGATAAGATCAGTAGTAGAACAACCCAATCGGCGCAGTACTGAGTACGGCATTAGATTGACCGCGGCGCCAGTGTCGACCAACATCCTGTTCACAGGCTTGCCGTCGATGAGGCCCTTGCGATATAATCCCTTCAGGTGCTTGTAGCTTTTCTCCTTGGTCTTCTCGAAGATGATTGGTTGTGGGCCAAGATCCAGCTACATGACGACCAATTCCTCCGGTTGGGGCGCCCGAAACTCCGACGGGACCACGAACACCATGTTCACATCAGCCGATGGCTTGTCATCGGCTCTTGGCTGCTTGGGGCGCCATTCCCTCCTTGGAGGGTGTCATTCCACCCTTTGCGGGCGCCTGACTTGCTCTGCGAAATCCGGACGTGCTTTCCTCAACACGTCAAGGTATTTTGCTTCCGCCTCTTCGAGATTGCGTAAACGCTACACTCTGCGCTTCTGTGATCGGCTGAGCCCGTCAGGACACCAACGTGGATGATGATACTTGTCTTCCTCTTCTGGCTCGAGATCATCCCCGGATGGCCGCCTCACACAGTCATCGTGACGTGTTCTGGGACCTAAGCGCCGGAACACCGATGTCTCGCCTTGCTGGCGTCCCTGAGGCCTACACTCCAAGCAATCATCTATAGTAGGCAATCGGCTCATGCCGGAGTTCCAACAGTACCTGAAGAACGGGCAATGCCAGTGGTCGCGTACAGCCTGGCACCTCCCCAGAGTCATCCCTGTGCGGTGCTCATACTCCTCCTCTTCCGATTCATATTGGCGGCGCACTTTGTACTGATATTGGTACTTTTCCAGAAGCCGATTGGAAGCTGGGAGCTGATTGCGGATGTGACGCACTTGCTCTTCAGTCACATGCTGCTGCTCCAGCTCATGTTTATCCTGGGGCCATTTGCCAGAAACGGCCTGCCTCCTTTGCTCGTCACGACGGTGTACTGGCCCCGCCATGTTGATCTGGAATGAAAAATTCTGGCCCGTAGGAGTGAAGTCTGACAACTCTACCACATTGGCCTGTGGGAAGGGCTTCGTGTCAACCTTCATCATGTGTTGGGCTAGGATTAATCGGCCTTGCTCGATAGCCGATTGAATCTGACAATGCAGATCCTTGCATTCACCCGTGGCATGAGTGAATGAATGATGCCATTTACAGTATAGCCTCCCCTGCAGCTCTTGTGCGGTTGGCAGCTTGTGATTCTCTGGGAGCTTCAGCTGTTTTTCTTTGAGTAGCAGATCAAATATCTGCTCTGCTTTGGCTACGTCGAAGTCGAAGCCCTTCACAAGCCCCTGCTGTTTGATCCATTTGCACGGGACAGGGTTTGCCCCCCGAGTCCACTCTGCCATGGCCACTTCACGTTCGGGTATCGTGTAGGAGTTCACGCGGAGATGAAACGGGACTGGATGTTCTCCAGTGCGGGTCATTCTCCCCAATGTCCCTAATTTTCCGGCACCTGTAGTTCTAAGCATGTGGCTAACATAGCTTATCTGCTAACATGAATAGTATACTAGGAATGTGTGCCTATGCTCCCACTAACCTTAGGATTGCTTGTTTATTCTTTATTCATGAGAGTTGGTTGTTCTGTGTGTGTCACATTATCCCTGATTATCCATTATTTATCACTTACCCCTGTGTAGTCAGTAGTCTGCATCTTACTTCATACGTGTCATGGTTATGGAACTAGTAAATAACTTTACACAACCTGGCCATCCCTTGGGAAAATATAAATAACGATACCCTGAATACTTCTGGGTGAAATGCTACAACAGTATATCCGTGCGCTTGCGGATCTTTCTGTAAATGTTAAGACATACCAACCCGGCATTTCCTTTGCGGTGTTGCTAGGAACTAACCCCTCCTAGTGGTGATGCTTAGAAATGTCAACATTGGCTGCCATTGAGCTCGATGTATGAGCCCTGAGTTCCCTACCAGGAGGGTACTCGGCGGTAGAGTTTCAGGACAGAGATCTCAGGACCAAGAGCTCAATGGTAATATGAAGATGCAAGGGTTTAGACAGGTTTGGGCCGCAATGAGCGTAACACCTTACGTCATGTGTTCGGTGTGGTATTAGGGTTTTAGATGATGTAGCGATGAGTTGGGATGCATCGAATGACATGCCTATGGGTCTACCCATGCCTCCTTTATATGGACCAGGAGTCATGGGGTACAAGTATAGTAAGATCCGCTCGGGTTGTTACAAGGAAGAAGGTCGGGTATGATCCCTAGATATCCAGGCATCTAGCTGGAGCCTTCATCCTAGTCCCTAGAAGATCCTCCCTCCATGCAGTCGAGTCACTGCATGTCGGGTAGTTGCAGCCAAGTCACCGAGCAGGGTAGTCACCGGATACGGGCACCCTACTCGGCAGGGAGGTACGTAGATCTACCTCCATCAGAGATCGAGGTGGACAGAGCTAAAATCAAGGTCATAGAGAAGCTCCCACCTTTGGTGAACGTAAAAGGGATCCGTAGCTTCCTAGGTCATGCGGGGTTCCATAGTCGGTTCATTAAAGACTTATCTCAAATCGCTAGGCCCCTCACCAAACTTCTAGCTAAGGATGCACCCTTCGGGTTTACCGATGAGTGCTTAAAATCCTATCACATCCTAAAACAAGCACTCGTTTCAGCTCCAATAATTCAACCCCCTAATTGGACGCTGCCGTTTGAAATAATGTGTGATGCTAGTGATTATGCTATTGGGACGGTCCTTGGCCAAACCAAAGATAAAAAGCATCATACAATCGCCGATACAAGTAAAACTTTGTCAGGAGCTCAATTAAATTATGCAACAACTGAAAAAGAGCTCCTGGACATTGTCTTTGCAATTGATAAGTTTAGATCTTACTTGGTTGGAGCAAAAGATTATGTAATCACCGATCATGCTGCTTTAAAATACTTACTCACCAAGAAAGATGCTAAACCACACTTGCTAAGGTGGATCTTGCTACTCCAAGAATTTGATTTGGAAATAAAATATAAAAATGGAGTAGAAAATACTGTTGCCGACCATTTGTCGCTTATGCCTATCACTAACATGCATGATCTTCCCATCAACAATTTTCTACGTGGCGACATGCTACTGAAGGTGACAGTTTCGAACCCGTGGTACGCGAACATTGTGAACTTCATGGTTTCAGGATACGTACCACTAGGGGAAAACAAGAAGAAGCTGTTGTACGAGAGCAGACGCCACTTCTGGGACAATCCATGCCTGTACAGGGTATGCTCAAATGGCATGCTCAGAAGATGTGTACCAACAGCTGAAGGGATCCAAATCATTGAGAAGTGCCACTCCGCACCATATGGAGGCCACTATGGCGTATTTCACACCCAGGCGAAAATATGGCTAAGTGGTTTCTACTAGCCATCAATGTATGACGAAACCCGAAACTTCGTCATGAGGTACAGAAAGTGCCGGATGCAAGGTGGCATCACCTCCTGAGATGTAATGCCCCTGAACTTCAATCTTCAAGTTGAGTTGTTTGATGTCTAGGGCATTGATTTCATGGGCCATTCCCGAACTCAAAAGACTGCGAATACATCCTGGTCGCCGTCGACTACGTGTCGAAGTGGGTTGAGGCTCTACCATGTAGAGCCGCCGATGCCAAGCATGCCCTTAAGATGTTTCATGATATCATCTTCCCACACTTCGGGACTCCAAGGATGGTCATAAGTGACAGAGGGTCTCATTTCATTAATCAGACCTTTTCGAAACTTCCTAAAAGAACTTTTGGCAAAGCATAACATCGCGACTCCGTATCACCCACAGACCAGGGCAGGCAGAAACCTCCAACAAACAGATCAAGAACATCCTACAGAAAATGGTGAATGAAATGGATAAGGCATGGAAAAATAAGCTGCCTGATGCACTCTGGGCTTACAGAACGGCTTACAAAACCCCCATAGGCATGTCACCATACCAGCTGATTTATGGTAAAACCTGCCATCTACCAGTCGAGCTAGAACACAGAGGTCCCTGGGCAAACTGAACATGTACCATGGATAGTAAGATGTCAGGAAGAAATAGAAAGATCCAACTATCTCAGCTGGAAGAGTGGAGGGAAAAAGCCTACCACAGTGCCATGATCTACAAGGACAGAACTAAGAGATGGCACGATAAGAGAATTAGACCCAAGGAATTCAAGATACGAGACAAGGTATTACTTTTTAATTCCATGGTCAAGCTCTTTGGGCAAGGAAAACTTCGAAGCAAATGGGAGGGGCCATACACTGTCACCTATGCATCTTCACATGGAGCAATCACAATCCAGGATGACGACGGTAAGGTTTTCAAGGTAAATGGCCAACAGTTAAAAGTTTTCCTTGAGCCCATTAATTTAAAGGATGAAGTAGACATAATTAATTTAATTGATTTCCATCTTCTTCCTTAAAAATAATTCAAACCGGCAGAGATTTGCCTTTGTTTTCTTTGTGTCAAATAAAATAGGTACAAGAGAATAAGTGTGGGGGGAGCACTACCGAGAACATAGCCGCAGACCAGCACCGAATACCACGAGCAAGGCAAGACCTAAAAGGCTTAACCAAGGGATCAGCGAACCCCTAGGGTTGGCCAAACCTTGGTGAAGTCCCTGCATCATCTGCTTCGACACATGCACTAGTTTGCACTCCCACACTCGTATACTTCCCTACTTACATGAGAGTTTAAAAACTAAAACTTCAAAAAAAAGAGAAAATGCTTTTGCACTCCATGCACTTCATGATAAACTTTCATACTTTTTATTCCATGACTTTCACCTTGTTCTTGTGAACTAAAACTTGATAGGGAACCCATTCTATCTAATAATTGACTCTTGAGATATGGTTGAACGAATGGAACCTAACTCTTCCTTGCAAAGTACTTGGGATTTCTTTTATAAAATTAAAAAATCAATAGCATGCTTCCTTGTTTGTTTATGAAATTCCTATCCAAGGTCATATGTTGTTCAAAATTGAAAACCTTCCACATATGCAACTTGTTATCTCATTGATTGTTGTCAAATTGTTGTGACCCTTTGTGAGATATATTTCATACTCTCATGATCAAGACCACGTACACTCCATACATATTTGCCAACTTCTACACTGGAAGTTGCGCAAGAACATTTCACCCATCCATCCATATTATCCCACAAAATAAAACTCCATGTTATTCATGACTACCCTCTCTAAGTTATAATTCCTAGAAAAAAGGACATGGGCAACTCAAAAAGAAATGAAAGACATGCTCAAAAAAGCATGATAAAAAAATAAAAGTTGGACATTATTAAAAAAAGAAGTTGGACACATCAAGGTCCAAGTATTTCAAAAGAGAGAGAATGCCCATGTCTGAAGAATGACAGTGGAGAGGAATGGTTCACGAAAAGGAGTTGATACACTATCCACCGAAATATTCACACACATGCACATTTTGATCAAGGATTATGACTTGTTTTCTCCCTGGGATCCGGTCTTTGGCTCATCAACATATGAAAAACAGGTATGCCTTCAACTTCTTCTCTACCCTGAGCTCCTTATAAGCCTTTCTAGAGGTAGGAAAAAAAGAAGGCAACACTTTGCCTTGGTGAGGAATCCAAAAAGTGAAAAGAGAGATCTGAGAGAACAAACTGAGAAGCTAGGCTGTTTTTTATTCTGAAAATTCATAAAACCCAAGTTTCTAAGCAAGAGAGATTAAGGAACCTGAAGTTAAAACCATTCCAAGTTTCAATTATCAAGATAAGCATGGTAAACATATAAAAGTTCACAATTCTTGGAAAAGCTTGGAATAACTTGTATGCAGGTTAAACCAAGGAAGTTGCATCCACCTTAGTCCTTCAACCTTTACTCGAGGACGAGCAAAGGGCTAAATGTGGGGGTGTTGTTGACGGTCCTTAGGTCATAAAATCAACCGTCAATGCCTGTAGCTTTTCATGTCATTCCAATCACCAAACTTAGTTATAGGGCTTATAACTAATCAATTCCACAAGTTTTGGTGAATTGTGATTTGTAGGAACCCATACGTGAAATAAGATGAAAACATACACAAGACGCAACACAGATACATAAAGGATCCAATCATGCGTCAAACATACAAGAAGGGCCCATTTGAAAGAGAAAACCTACCACAAGATGGGGATCCACCTGTTAGTCACCCAGCCAAAGGCGGTGGCCAGAGGCGCCAAAGTGGGGCTGGCCGAACCCCCGGTTCGGCCGAAACTAGACTGCCACTAGTCCAGGTGCGTTGTTGACGCTCCTTAGCGCCCCAATTTATATACTGCAAGCGTACGGATCGTGGTAGCTTTTCCATTAGAGTATTCCCCAAAGGTTTATCAATCCGTGGATCGACAAAGAACTACCTAAGGTTTTCCATCTAATCTAACGGATCTATCCTAACATGAAGCATGAATTGCACATATAGAGTAACCTTTAATAGATATGAGTGTTGTGTAAAGGTTGAACTAGGCCTATTGTCATCTAGTTGTAGTTCAAGCTAATGAGCAAATAAATCATGCATCTCAATCAATGGCATCGTTAAATCAAAACCTCCAATCCAACCCCTCGGGAACCCCCCTACTCAGGCCACGCCCTGTCACGACACTCCCTTTGGACAAAAGCACCCTGAAGCACGCTAGACGTGTCGAACCCCCTTGGGTAGATCAGGTATGAACTCCTAGCTACCATAACTACAAGAACACCCCATGCAATCTATCTCGAGAATAGATCTAGGAATAAGCGCACCCAAGGTAAGGACGAAATAAAAAAGGAGAGACATGATCGCTAATAGATTCGGAAGACATGATTATCATTACTCACATAATAGATTCGTTTGGATCGTCACCACCGAGTACATACCATTGACGACTCCAACTAGCTCATGAACTCCACCATGGCACAACCACACAGGGAGGCCATGGCAGCTAGGGGCGGCCTAAGCCATCTCCTAGACAACTTCGAAGACTTGCGGCGGCCGTCGTCTCCCTCCGGTCTTGGCCCTAGGTTTTCGTCAAGTTCTGGGTGGATGGATGCCACGAGTTGAATAAGGTGCGAGCTATTTATGAGCCGAGGAAGCCACTGGTCGAAGGGGAGGCCGAACCTCCTCGGAAACGGGCTAGGCCGGCTGGCTCATGGGTCTAGGCCGGCTGGCCTACCCTCTTTCGGGCCCGCCTCGGTCTCATCTTTCGCGTGTAGACTCCTCGCATCTTCTAGAGTTTATGTCCTTCACGATTGCACCCCTTTGGATGTCATTATCTTGGAGATATCTTCGAGGAAAGGATAGGATAGGGAATCCTTCCCTAAATCTTCATTTGCTTTGCTTAATCCCGAAGTATCTTGATCTCATCTTCGTGGGCTTGGTCCTTTGGGCTCTCTTGGAGGATGGATGTGCATGAATGGACTTCGAATCAACATGGGCTTTGGTCCTTCTTTGGGCTTTGGCCTTCGTCTTTCTCCATGTTAGCGCTCGATCACGGGCCTCGTCATTTCATGCTCCAAAATAAGCCAAAAACCTGCAAAAATGAAGTTCCTCCAAAATATATGTGCAAATGACCAATAATTAGGCTGGGGTTAGGATGGTTAGTGATTTTGATATTAAATTCATGCCATTATCAAGGATAAACAAGGGATAAAATGGGTACTTAAGGAGCGCCAACATGCGTCTTGGTGGGAGATTCGTCCTTATCACTCTAAAGGTGGTGCTCAGTGTTTCCATCTCTGAAGATGGTCGGAACCGACCTCCTTGGGCTATAAAAGGGGCCTCCCTCACCCCTCACAACACATGACATTTTTTGAGAGAAGAAGGAGAAGGGGAGAGTCCACCTTTAGAGATATCTTGTATAGTAGGCTAGGGTGTGTGTGAGGAGAAGTCGGGAGGAGTGGCAGAGTTGTCGGCTTCCCTCTGCTTATACCTCGGCGGATACGAGCCTCTTTCGAGTAAGTATTCGGGTTATCGTCTACTTGTTGAGTTTTTATATGAGTTAAGCTTTCGTTATGTTTTGCTTGCGGGATCATCGTCCGTCCTCAAGACAGTTGCTCTAGTCTAAGGGCACGAGTCCTGGATGGAGTCGGGACTAGAGTAGTAATCGATAGCGTAGACATGTCTGGGCTATAGGTTACCATTGTTTGCATACCTTCTCCATGGTCTGTCCGGGTAGGCAGCAGGTGGTGATAGCCCTGTCCGTCCCATGTAGTACGCCACGTGAGGGTTGAGTGTAGAGCTAATAGCCGGATACTCTTGGCAGACCAGGAGTAAGCCGGAGCCCGAAGTAAGCAAGTGAGAGATTGTTTATCTCTCTAAAGTACCTCTTTACTTAGACAACCACACTACCCAAAGGCCACCCTTCTCTCTTCCTTCAGACAAACTAGTTACAAGATCATTACACCTCCGTTCCTTGTAGAAAATCTGATACCCTGAGGACTTCCGGGTGAAGTGCTACAATGGTATTTCCGTGCACTTGAAATTTCTCTGTGAGAGTTAAGAAATACCAACACTCACCCTGGGATGCAGATAAAAGCTTCACATAGATGCATGAAGGTGGAAAGATGAAGAATATATTGGGGGGGTCAAATGGTGGAGTTGGATTCCCCAAAACTTCAGAAGAGCATGGAGGAAATCAGAAGTAGGAACGGCAAGACCGTGCTCAACAAAATCGCGAAAGAGAATGACTTCGTTTGTACCTTCGTATGGCTGGTCTTCACCCTTTGCACATCACCATTGGATGATGGCGCGGGTCTGCAGAATTCTGTCATCGACCAGCTCGGTAATTCCAGATTTCGCCATCTTGCATTTCTTCCATCCCTTCGCAAGATTCTCAACTACTTCCGTCATAGCCTTAGCTTTGGACTTCTTCGAAGCTGTTGCGGAACCACCCAATTTAATTGGGCCTGGGTTCTCTGATCTTTGTTGTTAGGCAACGCTGACCCAAAATTGGCACTCACCAGTAGTTCCTCGAGTAAAGTCTCGATTAAAGCCATGTTTTCCAGGATCAACAGACAACACCCACACGAAGATGAGCCCAGATATTACAACACAGATCATTTCATACATCTCAGAGTTGCAGCAGAAATTTAATTATTACAAAAAAATAAGACAAGTACTACAGAGGTCTTATCTACAATAGTTCATCAGAGTATCATTATTGCAGCGGAAGGATGAAAATAGCTAACGTCATAATGATGTCATGATGAAGACCGTACGAGACATCAATCAGTAGAGTTAGTGTCGGCCAGGAAACAACCCACTTCATAGACCAACCCGAAGGTAAAGCAATTAAACCAGCAAACATATTTTCTACAGCAATACTTGAAACCAAAGGCACAAGCAAGGCTGAGTATACTAATACTCAGCAAAGCTTACCCGTCATCGGATATACCTTAGTTCGTTAACTAGACATGCAAGGCTTTTCGGCTGGAGGTGTTTGTTTTGCCGAAAAAGTGACTAAGAGTAGGTCCTTAAATTCAAATTTTATCTTATCCATATTCTAGTTCAATTAACCATTCTAAATGAGCATCTATTTCTAAACAAGTGTGGTAGTAAAAATATTAATCATACAACAGTATTATCATCATCATATTCCACTTGTTACTCTATGTGGCAAAAGTGTTAAGCAGTCTCAGACCGTGAGAAGCGGATGATTTGAATCGAGTTTCTTAACCATGCAAGGTAAACCTAACACACACGCATGGGGAACAAAATCGCCCACGCAACTTTTCCTCTTTCTTCCTGGTCCGTGGATCAGGGCCACCCGCCTAGAGTACAAGAGGTCCACGCACCACAGACGCCGCCGGGCTGCTTCTGCTCTTGCACTCGCCGTTAGACGGGACCGAAGTTAGATGGGTGGGAGAAGTCCACTCGCCTGTCAAATCAGGTACCGAGCTTACCGATTACCATATTCTCGGCATGTGGCTAGTACGTTCAAACGCTTAACCACCACTACCACACACTGCGACCTTAACACCTTTTCATTACACAGACGGGGTATCACAACTACACAACCCCCGCCCGTCATCCTTATATTGCAGCAGTATGTAAAGTCAGTCAATTCCTATAATCTCGCGAGAGGCAGGAAACCCCTCGACTTCTACTTTACCTAGTTAGCAGGGCAACTAGTCGAAGTGACCCAGGGTAACATTACATAGGAATCTAGGAGCATGCAACTATGGTTTCAACCAACTCCTAAGAATTTAAATGCGCAAATAAAATTATTACAACAGATATTGAATGAATAGATATAAATATACACGAAAATAATGGGATTGATGCACCGGAGCTTGCCTTCATGAGTAGAGTTAGCCTTGGGCTCTTCCGAACATTGGTCCGGGTCTTGATTCAATTCAATTAAGTTCAAGTCAGTTAGATTCAGCCGAGACTCCGCGGGCTCATTCTCATTCGTAGGCACCAACTCATAAATACTCTCGGATAGATGATCAGAATCTATATGAATGCAAAAGTGCTCTTTGTTACAACAGGATACAATTTACGTTCATTTCCTTCACGATAAAGTTGCAATCCAATAAAAGTGTTACTTAGGTGATGTACTTGTTTAACTTGTTTTTACTGGGCAGTCATTTATAGAGTAGTTCATATCTTCAATTGACTTCATAAAATGAACTGGGCGGTGGTTTTTAATTGCTACTCATTATGCATAAGGATATTTGACAATTTCATTCCATAAGCAAAGAACAGGTTCTGGTGCTCTAACTTTTACACAAGGTAGTAGTTCTAAGCATGAACCAGTAGTAAAAATTTCAGGTACAAACAGTAAAGCATTTAGCCATGAAAAATCATTTAAACAGACCAAGTGCATAACAAGATAAATTTATACAGAATGATCTAAAGCATTTCTGGCATTCAAATTTTTACAGGAGACTATATGCATGTTATACTCTCTGTTATAATTTTTCCCGATTATAGTCACGCATGTATCAGGAGCAATAATTATGACAAAATAAACATATGTAGAGGAAGATTAATTTCTACATGAAGGTACAAAATGTTTCTGTTTCTCAACATTTTACAGAGGATTCAAGACAGTATAATTAACACACTGTAAATTTATAAGAATTTTCCTAAGCATTACTCAGGAGTAATAATGTTGACAATGTTTTATCACCTATAACAAGATTAAAATCTACAGAGTGTTGTAGAGTGTTTCTGGGTCACAACATTTTACCAGTGTCTAATCTAAGCATGAACATGCTTCAGTAAAAATATCAGTATTTTTTCCTAACAAAATATATAGTATTATATTTACTTAACTTAGCATATGCATAATTATTAGGGCTAGATTTTGGTAATAAATAAATCCCAAACTTTTTTTTGCAGCACCAGGAGACACTTAGCAAGCTTGTGCTAAAATTTCATAGGTAGATATGTACCTTACTAACCAGAGTAAAAATAACAATTTTAGCTAGGCAATCACTTTAGCAATTATTATCTGTAGTTCTACTCATCATCTGACTCTCAAAATTTTCATTCAGGGTTATATAACAGAAAGTAAGTGCTGGTGTAATTATTAGATTTTTCCTTGTACAGGAACTATTTATTCCAATAAAGTGATATTTAACAAGGACTAAATGATATATATAAATACAATTTTTTTAGAATGGTTTGAGAAAAATGGACGCATCACGTCGTTCGATCCAACGGCTGGGAAGGTACAGGCACCAAGAGGCACCAAAAAGAGAGGCACCCGGTATGCACCCGGTGCATACTAAATGGTGGGCCCTAAGCACCTGGTGCATACCGAAGTGGTGGGCCCCCACCGGTGGAGATGAGGCGGGAAAATTGTATTTCTAATATTTTTTATTTGATCGAGGGTACAATGGTAAATCCTTAATTGTGTGAATAATGTTTTGAGTAGTAAAGTTTGATTGAATGGTTGATCTAATATAGTTTTAGCCCACTAAGGTTGAGCCCACGTCGGTTCTAGGGTTCTAGGGTTCCTGGCGCACCTAGGGTTTCTCCGAGTGAGGGGGGCGTGGTTCGGCGATGAAGGGAGGGAGGTTGCGGGCCTACAACCATGGCATCGTGAAGCTCACGCTCATCAGGGTGGTCTGCATCATCGAGAGGAAGAGGAGGCGGGGAGATGGAGAGGTTTAGGTCGCCGGTGCCGTACCGAGTAGGTCCGTATGACTACTCCCCGGCGGTGAAGTGCCGCTGCAATAGGAAGGTGCCTTGCTGGACATCATGAAGCGACAACAACTCGGGCCGGAGGTACTACAGATGCCCTTCAGGATTGATAAGCATTTCTTTAGGTTGTCCCCTTAGATTGGTCTGCTCTACGATTGATTTTCTGATTTGCTGTGCAATTCGTTTGAATGTAGAAACCCGGGGATTGCGGCTATTATGTGTGGATGGATCGTGAGGCCACACAGTGTGAGCGGATTTTGATGTGTGACCTTCGTGATGCTGTTTGGCAGCTGAGGAGGGAGAAAGAAGAGGAGCAGCAGCATGTTCAGAGGATTCAGGAGGAAAATGGAGAGCTCAGGTAGATGTAGTGCATCTAGAAAAGGAGAAGGATGAATTCAATAAGAAGATGGAGGAAAAGGAGCAAATTGACTTGAAGGAGAAGAGCAACTTCAGTTGTTTCGGTAGGTGCATTGTAGTTTTTGCTTTGTTAGGGCTGTTGTTTGTACTGAAGTACTCATCATTATGACTTGCTCTGTTAGAGCCTGATCTTTTGTGGCAAGCTTTGTTTGTGCATGATCTTTTCATGTAAATGTTGACTGAGCTTGCAGCATAATTCAATGCAAAATGAACTGGTTTGCAAAATGAAGTGATAAATGCACATGGATGGCAGTTAACAATATTAGTTCATAGAGCACTAACATGAACCTGAGTTCATAGAGCTAAGGTAATAGCACTAACATGAACCTAAGTTCATAAACATCATCTCATAGCAGCAAATATTTATAGAAAACAATATCTTCAGGTTGATGTCATCAAACAGTATAAGAAGTAGTAACATGAGTTCAGGAAAGGTATCATCTTCCAGCTAGAGATTTTTAGTACTTGACACCAAACAACAAGTAAGAAAGGCGGCCACTGCTCCTTGGGATGCTCTAGGAATGGTTTGCTGAAATGGTCCTTGAAAAGATGCTTGAAAAGTTGATGCATCCTTGTTGCTTGAGCAGGAGCTGCCAATGGTTGAAGACTGTAGAGAAGGACCTGGTCCTTCTTCTTGAGTAGCTAGAGCTGGAGCTCTTGGTGCTTTTCTGTGCTCTTTGTGTACATGATCAATATATGTCTGTGAGGCATTGAAATGATGTAGTTCGTCTGATGATAAATTGTTAGGTGGTTATGTCAGATGAACACCGATCACATTGGTACATGGAAAAACAGTCCCATGGTTGCGGTTCCTGTAGTTGCACCTACAGAAGTGAAGGTGTGTCATGGTCAAAGATCAATATACATTGTCGTTGCCCACAATTTATGTCAGAGCCCACAAAAATGGCGTGCAATTTCTCTTCCAGGTGTGGACTAAGTGTGTGCATCTCAGGAAGAGAAGTTGTCCGTTCGACCCGTGTCTTGAAGTTCCATACCTCCCGAGTGATCGATGAAACCAACGGGACGATCCATAGCGTCTGGTGAACGCAAAGACCAGATCTCTAGTGCTAGTTGCTGTTACTGTAGATGTTGAGTTTGTATTGTTAGTGACATTGATTTGGCAAGAGAAAATGTAAGTCAGCCAGATCTTCCAAGTTATTGATTGTACACTGAACTTGTCCGTCGATCGACGGTCAATTTGGTTAATGAATCAATCACCAGTCATCTCGCTCAGTGCTTCTGGCCGGTGGCCACTAGTCAAAAACAAGTGTTGAAAGAGGTGGTCAGTCTGCGAATGTGTCAAGCCAGTGAATAATACTCCGGTGGCAGTAACCATTGAACACGGGTCAATCATTTGTGTTACCATTGTCTGGCTCCGGAGCGTCGAGTTACACAAAATCAATCCGATGATTGGTACGGGTGGGGCACCGGCCTCACTGCACCTGTCTCGCAAAGGATCAAGAATATGCTAAGTAACCCAAGCAGGCCGCGAGGCAATTGGGCCGGAACACGTGAAACAACCCAAGCAGCCGGCGAGGTGGATGGGCCGGATGGGGGCGGGCGGCGGTCACAGCCCACGAAGATTAACAGGGGCAATCCGGTAGATCATGACAGCTCTCACCGGCAAGCCAGTTATCTTTACCGGACAGATTGACAGGTCTGTCCTATGGTGTATATTCCGGCCAGCATGTCCGGTGAACACCGGTCGAGTTGATATGTCCAACCAGTCCCACCGGTATGACCGGTCAGTGCAGAAAACTAAACAATACTGCCATAGCGTCTCCTTGTTTCGTGTGCGGTGTGATTCAGTAGCATACGCAAACTACTACAGTAGTTAGCAGCAAGGGTGAGGCCACGTTGCTTCTGCTTGGTGCACTAGCTCCAGTGTAAACAAAAATTTACCACTAACGATGCATGACATCGCATGTAATCAGGAGAAGTTATACAAGGCTCTGAATGGATGCAGCGTTCGTGGTCAATATGGATCTGCTGGCTTCGTCCCTGGCCAGCAAGTGGACAAAGACTGATGTGACGTCTCAGAAGACACAGTTCTACCTGCTCTATCGCAACTTACGCCACACCACTACCATCAATCGCAATCAAATGCTACATGAACATGGAGTCTAGAAACAAACATAACATAACCTAACATGAATGTAAAATGTTACAGACGCACAGGCTCTGGATGACATGAACATGGAGTCTACAACCATACACAACATAATATGGGACCATAGGGATAACATAACTTGCAGAAGTACATCACATCCTAACGATAACGCTAGAGGGAGCTGAGGAAGGACTCGCATGTGAAACAGATCTTGCAATCCTCACTGCAGAAGTTTGACCACGGATGCCATCTATACTCGCCAACGTGTTTGCTGCACCAGCCCTCCTCGACGGCGTCGACGCCCCATCCTTCTTGCCGGTATGGGTACGCACAATGGTGAACGTCCACGCGAGGTGCTGGCTGAGGCACGCTGGGGCCGCGCGCCAGAAAGGCCACACGTACCTCCACAGTGTGTGGAAGACATGCTCCTACGGAAGAGAAAGCCCGCAGTTGTTCAAGAAGGGGGACGCCGGGTCGTCGTCCGCCGCCTCCGCCAGGAGCTCCTTGGCCCGGAGGTCGTACTCGGCACCATGATTTCCTCGCCACAGGAGCACAGCGAGCAGGAACGCCGTCGGCTTGTGGCCCCGCTGGGCAACCCGATCGAGATCATCGAGTGGCGCATCAAGAGCCCCGCCGTGCTGTCAGAAGACAGCCCTCATACCCATGATGAAGAGCGCCTCCGGGTTGCCCGCACCGTGGGTGTTGATGATCAGGCACTCGCTGCTCGCCTCGTCGATCGACTGGTGTAGCCCGAGGCTCAGGTTGAGGCTGCGGCGGACCAGCCTTGCGCCGCACACCTAGTCTCTCATGAGAGAGAAAGCGCCCCTAAGGCTACGAAGATCGGCCATGGGGTAGTCGAACGAGGCCGCGACACATGCGGCGATGTGGATGAGCATCTCCTCTAGAAGGTCAGCAAGGGATCTCGCAGGCGCCATAGGCCGCCGGGCGACGAGGAGGGCGAAGGAGGTTCTGGTCGGGGTGGTCGGCGATAATGGAGATGGAAAGAGGCCGGAAAGTGGGCGAGTGCGCAGTGGCAAAGGGATGAGAGGACTGGTTTGGTGTCATTCCCTTATGTAGCAATCAAAGAGACGCCCGAATGGCAACCTTGGGAACTGCCGTCGTCTCACACCGCCCCACTAATTGCACTGTAACCGCACTCAGAACAGGCGCGTCCTTTGAATTCATCCGGTGGTGATGTGCTTTGTAGCCAACGGTTAGATAGGTGAGTTTAGATGTCATGGAAGTCGTTTGAATTCCGCAAGCGACGGTTAGGATTCCCAATGACTATGGAGGGGTGCGAGCATCCGCGGTGATGGTTCCAGAGGGCCGTTGCCCGTGTCGCTCGGCATTGAGTAAAAGAGGAATGTATCAGTCCAATTTGAAGAACATGACAATCAGGTGTGTAGCACATGTGCGTCCACGAGCATCTGGGTGCATGAATCGATCACCAGTCATCGCGCTCGGTGTTTCTGACCGGTGGCCACCAGTCCAAAACATGCGTCGAAAGAGGTGGTCAGTCAGCGAATGTATCAAGCAAGTGAATAATACTCCGGTGGCAGTAAACACTGAACACGGGCCAATGATTTGTGTTACCATTGTCTGGCTCTGGAGTGTCGAGTTTCACAAAATCAATCCGATGATTGGTAGGGTGGCGCACCAGCCTCACTGCACCCGTCTTGCAAACGATCAATAAAATGCTAGTGGGGCTCATCCTAAAGATCACCGGATTATGGAACCGAGAACACTGGTCCAAATGGTCATTGGAAACTATGAGGAAATCTGACGAGTACATGAACAAAATGTCCGGTCATAACAACAGTTTGACTCATGAGTGCAATAATAGAGGAAAATGCTAAGTTACCCAAGCAGGCCGCGAGGCAGATGGGCCGGAACACATGAAACAATCCAAGCAGCCGGCGAGGTGGATGGGCCGGATGGGGGTGGGCGGCGGTCACAGCCCACGAAGATTTACAGGGGCAATCCAGTAGATCATGACAGCTTTCACCGGCAAGCCCGTTATCTTCACCGGACAGATCGACAGGTCCATCCTGTGGTGTATAGTCTGGTGAACATGTCTGGTCAACACCAGTCGAGTTGATATTTCCGACCGGTCCACACCGGTGTGACCGGGCAGTGCAGAAAACTCAACGAAACTTTTTTCAAAAAATTAAACTCGCGCAAGATAGAAAATGCGGCAAGAGCAGAAAAGGCAAACCAGACATTAAGCATAAGCAGGGTGTCGTGCACACGGCGAACACCCCAGATGTTCCCCCAAGCCGCACAAATAGCTTGGGGCCCAGCATTTACAACATTTCACAAAAAAGATGGCTGCCGGCCGGCCCCCGTGCTCCGTCTCCGTCCCGTCGGGCCACTACAAGCCATCCAGGTCTGGATCCGCGCCACTACGAATGCTTGTTCTAATACACTCAATGTTCATGTAGCATCTAAATGCGATTGATGGTAGTGGCGTGGATTGATGCTTATGAAACCCACCAACTCTGACATGCGTTGTGAATTATTGGTATAGTAGCAACCGCAAAACACAAGTTCAAATCAAACACAAGTGTGCAAATCAAATATTTATCACACAAAGCAGCATTAAGAAACACAGGTTTTGTAGTTCTGTCCAGCTAGATAAAGGGCTAAATGGGCATATACTTAAGCCATCCCCCACCCATGATGATTAGAACATGGATGCTGTGTGCATATTATATGGAGATCCTTAATGACTCTAGGCAGTAACCCATCGTCCATCTCCCTTCTGAGTTATTGATTGTATGGTGAACTTGTCCGTCGAGCAATGGTGGAATTGGTGCATTAATCGACCACCAGTCATCTCGCTTAGTGCTTCTGACCGGTGGCCACCAGTCTAAAACATGCGTCGAAAGAGGTGGTCAATCAGCGAATGTGTCAATCGAGTGAATAATATTCTGGTGAAGTAAGCACTAAACATGGGTCAATCATTTGTGCTACCATTGTCTGGCCCCGGAGTGTCGAGTTTCACAAAATCAATCCGGTGATTGGTGATGTGGATTGATGCTAATGAAACCCGCCATCTCTGACATGCGTTGTGAATTAGTGGTCTACTAGCAACTACAAAACACAAGTTCAAATCACATACAGGTTTGCAAATCAAATATTTATCACACACAAGCAGCACTGTAAATCTGTACATCTAGATAAAGGGCTAAATGGGAGTATACATAGGCCATCCACAACCCATGATGACTATAGATGGTGTCTAAAGATAAAAGAGAGTAAGAAACTACTGCCACTCCCAGTTGTGGTTTCATGTGAGTTTCATGCACTTTAGATAGAGTGCCATGTCACCATTTTAGATAATGTGGCACTAGTTTAATAATGAGAGAGATAAAATGGGTTTCATCTTGATGAAGAAGAAACCATCCATGCACAGTTACCAACTCTTGATGAGTCTTAGAATTAAATGGGATGAGAGCCTATGAAATAGCAAATATGAGACAATGCATTGTGGAGTGAGTTTCATTCAACTTCATTTGTATTCTTGGTGATGTGGCATTCTTGGAAACAACAAAATAAAACCTTCCCAATGCATAGTCTCTCCTTTGACTTACCCTATCACTCTTCTCTCTTACTTGGTTATTGTGTAAACATGGAGTCTTGCATGAGAAACCATGTCTATCTTTTCCCGCTTTAACTCTCTCTTGGCATGTCACCAAATTGCTTTAATTGGCAGTATCTTTAATGCTATGGACACCATCCTAGTAGGAGGGTTGGGGATGGTCTTAGTAGCACTATAGCCCACAATCATACTCCTACAGCCCAATCGGCCTATCTATAGTTGTTGCCCTAGGGCCTAGTCTTCATCGATTGGTAGGTCGGCCCTACCGGACCCACACCACTCCACCTCTTTGGCACCGCTTCAACTTCCCCGGACCCACGCCTCTCTGCCTCTGGGATTTAGATTCAGTGACACTACACAGTGAAGACATATCCCGGGACAACGAGCCACTGACGTGTGGGACCCTTATCACGTGGGTCAAACATGTCAGTGGCTTGATATCACTGGAAATTACACCGTACGTTGTCACTGAATCTGCGTCACCGCCTTGCACTCCCCCACTGCATTTAAAGGTTGGAGGAGGGCTTGTCGTCGGCGGTTCCAAGGTCCCGCGCCGTTCCGACTTCGCCTCATCCCTTGGCCTGCGCTCTCGCCCTCTTTCCACCGCCATTGTCATCGACCACCCCGACCAGAAGCTCATCCGCCCTCCTCTCATCGCCGGGCGGCCTATGGCGCCGGCGAGATCCCTCGCTGACCTTCCAGAGGAGATGCTCATCCACGTCGCCGCCCACGTCGCGGCTTCGTCTGGCTACCCCATGGCCGATCTCCGCCGCCTCCGGGGGGCCTGCTCTCTCATGAGAGACAAGGTGTGTGGCGCGGCGCTGGTGCGACGCAACCTCATCCTGAGGCGGGCGCTGCAGCAGCCGGCCGATGCGGCGATCAGCGAGCGACTGATCGTGAACACCCACGACGCGGGCAACCTGGAGGCACTCTTCATCATGGGGATGAGGGTCATCTTCCGACAGGACAGCGGGGCCACAAGCCGGCGGTGTACCTGCTCGCTTTGCTCCTGTGGCGAGCAAATTGTGGCACCGAGCACGACCTCTGGGCCAAGAAGCTCCTAGCGGAGGCGGCGGAAGACAACCCGGCGATCGCCGTCTTGAACGACAGCGGCATTTCCCTTCCACACGACCATGTCTTCGACACGCTGTGGAGGTATGTGTGGGCTAACTGGATCGAGGTCGTCCCTGTGCCTGGGCCAGTGCCTCGCTCGGTTCACCATTGCGCGTCCCGGTACCCGGTGAAGGTCGGATGGGTCGATGAGGGCTGGTGCGGCAAGCCCGTCGGCCATGTCGGATGGAACCAGTGGTCAAACTACTACAGCGAGGAATGCAGGATCCGTAGCAAGTGCAAGTCCATGTTCCGCATCCTCCGCCCTCATTCTTAGGATGTTATGTACACCTGCAAGTTATGTTATCCGTAGGACCTCATATCATGTTATATTATGTTTGGTTCTAGACTCCATGGTCATGTCATGTTATGTCATCCAGAGCCTGTGCTTCTACAACATTTTACCTTCCTATCATGTTATGTTATGTCATGCTTGGTTCTAGACTCCATGTTCTTGAAGCATTTAACTACGATTGATGGTAGTGGCATGGGCATAAGTTGCAATAAATTTGGTCAAACTATGCACAGGGGCGAATCTACGAGGGGGGATTAATCCCCCCCACCTCCCCAAGATCCATTGATACCTCCCTATGCCCCCCCATTTTTAGGATGAAACAATGAACCAGAAAGAGGAGAGGAAGAAGAAAAGGGGAGCAAGAAAAGAGAGTGCTCCTGAGCCCTCTAAATATTCAGGCTAGGTGACACTGACTGTGCGTGCTAAGAGGTCACATCAATCTGCTTCCCCGTACTGTGCCTGCTGGTTGGTAGTGCCTCTAGTTATAATTTCTTTAATTTTAATATCAGTAAGATAATCTTGTTTACAATGTTAGAACTTGGTCCTAATTAATCCTCACTAGTTAATAAAGTTTTGGCATTACTGTTTGTATAAACTGTTGGAGTAGTTGATTCCTTTTTTCATTATTAACATCAGTTGAATACTATCTTGCAGTTTGCAGTTTCTTCAGTTGCTTGTTTGCTTGCTGTGTTTGAGTCAGAGGCAGTCATTTGACAGTACGAGGGGATTGCAGCCAAGCCTCTGAAGGTGATTGCCAGTGCTGCATTTGTTGCTTCTGTGGTCAGTGATGGCTAGGACCAAGCAGACCGCCAAGCGTGACGATGAGGGTGAGGGCAGCAACCAATCTCGCATACCGGCAAAGGACAAAGGCAAGGGTGTTGCAGATCAGCCTAGAAAGACGAAGAAGCTGTGCAAGAAAGCACGGGTAGCGTCGGCAGCAGGAGAAGCAAGGTCAGGCACTATGAGGATCATGGAACCAGCTAATCAGGATATTGAGTCTCCACCTCGTACGAGATTCACCAGCAGTCAATGCTCATGTTCTGCATCCACCACTCAGTCCGGTATGAAGAGGCCCCACGCCTAGACTGCATCAGTGCTACTGGTTTCTATTGATGCTATAGCCAGAAGAGTCAAGAAGCTGCGGTTTGTTTCTGTTGAGGAGTGGTGTAACACCCTAATTTAAATTTCAGCATTTATTAATAAATTTAATTGGCTTTATTTAATTTTCTAGGATTTATTATGATTATTCTTGCATTTAATCTAATTTTGTTTCACAAGGAATTAAAATTTTTCTAGGTTTAAACTTGTTTGTGCATTCATGCTGGTGCATAACTTTATTTGATTGAGAGTGGTTTGAATTCAAATTCAAATTTGAATTCAAATTTGAATTTGAATTCAAATTCGAATTTGAATTCAAATAGGTTTAGTTTGGTTTGAATTAGGAAAAGAAAAGAGAAGAAAAAGGAAAGGAATCCAAACCTAGTGACCAGCCCAACCCATCTCGGCCGGCCCAGCGCCCACGGCCCACTTTCCTTCCCTCGCGGCCCGCCTCATCCTTTTCTTGCGCAGCCCACTCCACGCCCGTTCCGGCCCGCTTTGTCTTCTCCCCGGTCCAGCCCAGCTGCGCCCGACGCCGCGCGCGCGCTCGTGTCCGCTGATAGCCGACCCCACCCGTCAGCTCCTTCGTCTCCGCCGCGCCCACTTCTCTGTTCTCTGGCCCCGGCCGTGTTTCCTGCCGCGTCCGCGCTCTGGATCAACCCACGCCACGCAACAACCCCGCAATCACCACTGCCGGCTCCGCCCGCGGCCTACACCTTCTAGAAGATGGCACGAAATCGGGCGGATAGGGCCGGATCCGTTGTGCAGATCCGCAGTCTCCGCGACACCGTGGCCCGCACGCCGAGGCCTGGCCTCCCCTTGAAACGCGCCCTTGACCCTCCCCCGCATCCCACCTTCCTTCTGCAACCCCACCCAAACCCTAGCCGCAGCCGGGCCTTGCCTCTGCTCGGAGCAGAGCACCCCGCCGTCGTGCCCTCTCCGCTCCGCTATCCCCCAGCCTCTGAGAGCCACCGCATGAGCTCCTCCTTGGCGTCAGGAGCATCACCGGCCGACTTCCCATCCCCTTGCTCCACGCTCGCTCGGGATTTTCACCCGGACCCGCCTCTGGTGAGCGCCGCCGCCCCCGTTATTCCATGCCACTGGCGTGTTTTCAGGCCTCCCAAACCCTCTGTACCGCTCCGCAGCTCCACCAGGACTCGAGCCGTGGGATCCAAGCGACCGGAGGACCACCACAGCAGCCCGTTCCCAAGCTCCATCGAGCACCGCCGCCGGTCTTCACTGCCGACCACCCTGCACGACCTCCTCGTCTGAATCCCAGATTCGGTAAGCTTTCCCACATCACCTTGTTTCTTTAGTGCTAGGATTAGAGTTCCGTAGACCATCCCAGGGGCGGGAACACGTCACCGGTGATTTGCCGCCGCAGCTCTACCGTGGCGGGAGTGCTGCAGCATGACACGGCCGCACGCGCACCCCGTTTCAGCTCTACGCACACGCGTGGGACCTCCTTGCCCCTTTTGCAATAGTAGATCGGCCCTGGCATGGACGAACGCCCTGCGCAAGCGATGCGCCGCGGTACAGGAGCGCCGCCGTCCTTGATCTCAAGGCCACATGCCCTGTAGACCCCCGCTTTGAGCCCCAGTTGATCACGCATGGCGTGAGAAGCATCCCCGACCCAAGCCCGCTCCGTTTTGAGCCCTGGAACACCGGAAACACCAAACGACGGCGAGCCCCCGCGCAGCGCCGCCGCGAGAATTGGCTCCGGCGACTCAGTGCCACCTCCCCCGCGTCCCTTTGATCTCGAGCGACGAATCAAGATCCTACGGCGCACAGCAGCCCGTGCCGAAGTTAATCGGGAAAGAAAACGGTTAGCGCATGGCTTTTTGCTGAAGAGCCCTTCAGTTTCTTGGTAATCAACCCGCGGTCCAAGTCTGTTCAAAAGTATTTACAGTTTAGTCCTATTTTTAGCGCTTTAGCCCTTGAGTTCCTTTAAAATCGAACCCGTCGTCTAGACCTGCTGTTTTTGCGTGTTCGACCCTAGATCTACCCTTTAATTATGTTTAGGTCCTCGGTTTTTGCACAGAACCCCTAGAACTTTCAGTTTTCTCACAGTTTAGCCCCTAGACCTTGTTTTAGCTCTAGATTTCACGTTCTAGCTCCGTTTTAGGCGTTCTTTATGTCCACGCGATTGTTGTAATGCGTAGAACAGTTCTAGCTTAGTTTTGTTTGCTGTTTTTATGTATTGTTGTGATGTTTCTTAGTGTTTTCTCTTGTTTGCATGTATGTGTATATGCTGGACTTGTTTTGGCGTTGCGATCGTGAGTAGACGTTGATCCTTCGGAGGAGTACCAGTACCCTGGAGCACCTTTTTAATTAATTTGATTAATGGTATATGCAACTTAATTCTGGGAGTGGCCCCCTATGATCTATGCTTGAGTGGCTCACATCTCGTTAAAAATTGGTTTTTCCAGAAACATGATTTAGGGGGCCAACACGGTGCTTAGTGCTTGGTTGGCCACTCTCCATAAGGACCGGTTCATAGAGCAACAACCTGGGACAACAGCGCTACCATAAGACTGGAATGGGATGGTCTTGGCTTACTAATTAGGTCTTTTTGGTTTGGAGTAACTTAAATGCGGGGCAAGGGTGGTAAGCTTCAATGGTCCCTGCTCCTCCGGCTTGATCTGTGCTTCGTGTCTTGTACCCCCGTGAGGTGGGCCCCATCGTCGCTGATCCAACTCTTCGCAGTTATGCCTTACCAACGAGATTCTTTGTAACGGCCTCGTAGTGTGCTTGCTAGCCATCTCACCTAAGGAAGTGTGATGAACAACTAGCGTAGCTCACGACTTGTGGGTAAAGATGTGCAACCTCTACAGAGTGTAAAACTGGTATACTAGCCATGCTCACGGTCATGAGTGGCCTAGATCCTCCTTTTGATTAGGGGGGTTACCTTGGTGGTTTCGGTTTGGTTCTCAGTAGTATCATAATTAATTTTGATTAATTACTATGTAACTGGGTTTATGGTAATTTAACCACTTGTAGAAATTAGCTTTAATAAAATTTTGCTAAGATTAAAAGCTAATGCAGTTGAGTCAGCCAACCTTAGAGCCTCATAGTTTGTGTTATACTTGTTGAGTACAAGTTGTATACTCACACTTGCCTCCTCTACTCTTTTTCCTCTTGTCCTTTTTGGGATACCCTACTGCTGCTCAGTTCCTGCCGACGCGAGGGAGTTCACCCAGAGCTACCGGGAGTATGAGGACTTCTAGGCGGTCGTCTCTGTGACACCCTAGGTGTCTGCACAGTAGTTGTGTATCTATTTTATTTATCATGTGCTTGAATTGCTTGAAAAAGGATCTTTTTGTAAATATAAAGGTTATATGTGTAATTATGATTTTATGCAAGGTCATTTCTATAGTTTTATTTGAATAGGATGGGTGATTATAGCTTTTATAGAGGGTTTATTTGCAAAATTTCAGTGCAATCATTGCATGGCAGGAAATCTTTCAATTCAGCCTAAGTTTAAAGTGAATTTACCTTGAAAAAGACAAAAGTCCTTTGAATTCAAAATCCCTACTATGTTTTCAAAATTTGCTCTTTATCCTTTGATCAAATCAATTTTTGCACAACATCAAAGTTGTAGACCTTAAAAAATTGAACAACTTTCATGTTGGGCACTTTTTCATTTGAGCACTAGATTAAAAGTTATCCTTGTTTTACAGTTAGGTCCTTGAATTTTCGGAAATTGCAAATAGGTCCCCTTCTCCTTCCTCCAGCCTGCTTCCTCTATTTCTCTGTCACCGCCGCTGTGCAGTGCCGCCGCCCGCCATGGAGGGCCGCCCCCGAGCTACCTCCTGCTTCGCGCTGGCGCCCACGCGTCGCTCCCGATCTCCTCCACCGCTTCTTGCCCACGCGCTGGAGCCTCCCCTGCCTTGCCACGCAGCACAGAGCCGCCCGCCGGCTGCCACCTCGCCGTCGCCGTGGCCCGGCCAAGACAGAGCCCGCCGCTCTCTCCTCTCGCGTGCAGCAGCACTACAAATACCCCCGTGAACCGTTCCCCTCACATTTTCGCTCATTCCTCGCACCCAGACCTCAGAACGCCACCACCGCTCCACCCCGAACGCCGGCGAGCTCAAGCCGCCGTCGACCCGCCATTCCAGAGCAGCTCCGCCCACGCCAACCCCACCAACAGCTCCGCCGTGCCCTGGTGCAGCTCCCCCACCCCTTCTCCTCGCCCAATCCCCACTGGAACTACCCCGCCACCGTAGCCGAGCTCCAACAGCCGCCGCTTGCCGTCGACGCCATAGCTCCGGTCCTCCTCTCGAGCTCCCAAGCCACCCAAGGGTTCGCCTCGGCCTCCTCTCCGTTTTCCCCACCCTAAACCTCGCCGCTGATGACCCCTCTCGCCGGATTTGACGGTCAAACCACCGCCCCCCTCTCTGACCACTGGCCAGGGACCTCGGGTTGAAAGAAAGATAACCCCCGGGGGGTTATTTGAATAGCCGTAGACTCAAGTGAATAGTAGCAGCAAGGGCCTCTTTGTTATTTCTAGCTGTAAACTTTGAAATTCAATAGAAATTCGTACAAAATTCGTAAAATAGCAAATCCAGTTGTTCTGGAATCCTTGTGTACAGCTCTATGCAGTAGAATCAAAATATGATTGATGTTTGTTGAAAGGTTTTGCTGTACAAATTGATTTGTGTCACTAGGTATATAAAGACTAGTTGTTTTATCTTTTTCTTAACTATTGGTAGAAGCCATGTCTTGCAGTGAAATTTTTATGGTGAATTACTCATATGAATATAGTATTGCTGTAAAAATTCCGTTGTCAGTTCTCATGTGTAGCTATTTCTTTGATTTAATGCTTGTTAAGTAAACTTTAATCATGTTAAATAGTTTCCTTACCTAGAAAATCCTGGTAATTTTTGTAGAGCCTTGTTTTAGTCATAGATTGCTTTCTGTAAAATTTTAGCATCAGTTCATGAATATAACAGGAGCTAAAAATGAATCTTTTAAGCTGATGTCTGTTTTGTTTATTTTATCCTAATTAATTATGTGCATAATAAATCCTGAAAAATTTATAGTACCTAAGACAGATCTGTGTCGACCTACTCTTAAATTTTCAGCGTCTGTTTTTCTATGGTTTAATCTGAAGAATTCAATCTTGTTCTAGGAGTTGTCTGAATACATGAATCGTTTTGATTAAATGGCTGCATGAGTTGGTATGAAATTTGCAGGGTAGATCACTCTATTTACCTTCTGTTTGATGTAATTTTTGCTGAATTTACTACTATATGTGTGCTGAGTTGTTTATTTATTAACAAACCATGATTTAATTGCTATAGGAAACCACTACAACTTACTTTATGAAGTTAGTAAGCTTCTTTTGTGCCGTTGATCATGATGCCTTGTGTAGTTAGATATGTTGAGTTACTGCTCTATAAATGATTGCCCATGTGTGTATTAATTTTGTTTGCTTAGCTTCACCACATCGTGAGTGTGTTCATAATTCCATCTATTGCATTACATTTAGATACGACTGCTTTGTCGGACGGGACGTACGAGCTGATCCTGGAGTCTGACGGAGGTGATTTCGAAGCTCAAGTGAACACTGTTGTACTAACTGAAGCCCCGGACCAAAGTTCGGAAGAGCCCAGGGCTGAAATAGTTAGTGACTACCGAGAAGGCAAGCCCCGGACATAACCTATATTTCAAATTATTACCATTTACTATTATTATTTACTTGTGCATTTATAGTTCTTAGGATTTGAATTCAAACCCTAGATGCATGATCCTAGGAACCTATGTACTGAACACTAGACCTGAGTTCGATCAATGGCTAAGCTTTTAGGACCGGTAAAAGTCGAGTGATTGCCTGTCACTCGCGAGCTCTATAGGAATTGCTTGTTTACTTTCTGTTATCAATATAAGGACGACAGATGGGGTTGTGTTCGATATCATGACCTTGTGTGAGACCCCGTCTGTGTTGATGAACTTGCTAAGGTTGCGGTGTGTGGTAGCGGTGGTTAAGTTTTTGAACATACTAGCCACATACCGTAAATATGGTACGCGGTAAGCCTAGTAGCCGATTGGACCGGGGAGTGGATATACCTTTCACTCTCTCTTAGGGATAGGTTTTATTTTTATGTTGTGCAACAATGCGACTTCGAGGGACAAGGTTGGACCTTGGAGCCCAGTAGTCGGGGAGAGTGACCCTATCCACAAGCCGGAAAGAAAGGTAAATGGTTGTTAGGGAACGACCCGACGGTGTTCCAAACGTGTGTGTTAGGTCTGCCTGGCCAGGTTAATAAATTCGATTCGAATCGTCTGCTTCTCATAGTTTGGGACTGCTTGATCCCTTTGCCACACAGAGTAATAAGGGCAATATTATGTTATTCAATTTTGATGTTTGCTTAAAGATCTACCATGATTGGATAGTAGTTGCTTACATAGAATGGTTAATCAACTAGAATCTTGGAAGCTAAAACTTGAAAGTAAGGACCTACTCTTTATTGCTTTTCAGCAAAAGGAAAACCAAAGCCTCACAAAACCCTGCATAGTCTAGTTAGGTGGGCTAAGTATACCCATTGATGGTTAAGTCTTGCTGAGTATTAGAATACTCAGCCTTGCTGTTGAAACCCTTTTTCAGGTATGAGTTTTGAGGATCAGATCGCTAGCTTGACATGTCCCTGCTCTTTGCCTCCTGGCTGGTCCGTAGAGTGGGATATGTCTTTGCCCGGCAATGACCCTAACGAGTGATACCATGCTTTGGCTAGCCTGGTATACTTTTGCGACGTGTGGTAGCCGTTGTGTGTTATCTTCCGCTGTTTAAACTCTGAATCTTTACACTTATGGCTTGTATAACTGTTTTACTAAATTTGGTTTTGTAATAATGGTTTGAACTGGTTTGTAATCACTACTTTGCCTGTGCTGTAAAATTGTGGTTGCAATATCTCTGGACTCGCCTTCGTGCGGGGTATGCTTGTTCGATCCGAGAACTGGTGGTTGTATCGGGACGTTACTCGACAGAACAAGAATTGTTCCGTTTGAAGTGCGTTTGAGCCGGTGTTGCCTTTATGGTGATGGCCTGCGCACTTGAGCCGGGATAATTTAGGTGGTTCTGCCACAGTCTCCCAGTCGACGTCTCTGTGGTGCCCAGCTTCTGAGAGACTTCGTATATGTTTTATGCTTCCGCATACTCTGTATCAGACATTTTGTCATTATTGTAATAAATAACATTCGTATTCACTTTATTATATCTTTTTATGTGATATGTGCTGTGATATATTGTTCATTCTATTGTATATACGTGTGACTTGATCCTGGCACATATATGATTGCTCGGTTTATGTCTTTTTATAAACCGGGTGTTACAGAGTGGTATCAGAGCCATATCGACTATAGGACGAAAGCCTAGATAGAACTGGTCGAGTTTTAGGTCCTCTTCTCTCTAAGCCTTGTCTGCTGAAATTATTTTGCTATTATATTCCTTGAATTCTAAGATTTTTACTCGTCTTATCTTGATTTTTCTCTATAGAATTAGTTTTAGTTTCCGTAGCTTTGGCCCCGAAGTATCTCACCGACCCTTTTCAGTCTAGGATTCCCTGACCTCAGCACGATAGACCGTTTTGCAACGCGTTGTGTTAGTCGAGTGGTGTTAAACTCGGCTAAAGTGTAAAATTTATATGCTTGTTATTATGCAAATGTTTGATTTGGATCTTTGGTTGATTGCATAGTTTAGCAGTTAAATTTGTTTAATGAAAATCAGTCTTAACTTAAGTTAATTATTAAAATTAGTTAGATCGTTGGGGTTAAAACCATGCACTCTATCATGTCTACTTTATCATGCCTAAGTCTTCCTTGTAGAAAGATATCATATCCGTCTGAAATTATTTCTGCAATATCTTTACTCATACATCTTTTGTACAAATCAGAAGGTGAACAGCAGGAGCACCGGTTCCGGTTCTGTCCAGCAGCAAGGGCAGAACAACCAGGGTACCGGAATGCCGATGCCTCCACCATTGACTCCGGAGCAGTTCTTCCGGCCCCAGATGCAGATGATGGCCACCCTAAACAACACTATTCAGGCACTGCAACAGGTCCACGCTCAGCCGCCGCCTCCGCCTCCACCACAGCAGCCCCGCGATAGGCGCGCGGAGTTTCTGAGGGGTCACCCGCCGACGTTCTCCCACACGTCTGACCCACTCCAGGCGGACGACTGGCTCCGTGCAGTGGAGCGTCAGTTGGACATCGCCCAGTGCGATGATCGGGAGCGTGTCTTGTACATAGCAGGATAGCTGCGAGGGGCAGCTTTGGACTGGTGGGAGTCCCACCGGGTTCAGGACCGCGAGGCTTTCACCTGGACCCAGTTCCTGGAGCGGTTCCGTAGCCACAACGTCCCCGCGGGCGTGATGAAGACAAAGAAGAAGGAGTTCCTTGCGCTTAAGCAGGTAAACTCAGATATAATCTTTCAGCATTTCCTTTCTGAAATAGGAGCTAATCATTCGTCATACACCTTTCTTTTTCACTTCAGGGGACTATGACGGTAACGGAGTATCGTGATCGTTTCCTTCAGCTCGCTCGCTACGCCCTTGCCGAGGTCGTGGATGATCGCGACAAGCAGGAGCACTTCATGGAGGGTCTCGAGGACTACATCCAGTACGCACTGCTCAACCTCCGCTTCGATGACTTCAACCATCTAGTTGACAGCGCGCTCAACACGGAGCGCAAGCACCGGGAGATGGAGGATAAGAAGAGGAAGATCACTCCAGTTGCTTCCGGCAGCAACACCCGTCCTCGCCTCCAACCGCACCAGCAGTACCAGCAGCGGCCGCAGCAGTACCCGCCTCGACAGCAGTAGCAGGTGGGCCAGGGCCAGAACTTTGCGGCACCTCCGGCTCGTGTCGCTCCACCAGCTCCGCCAGCACCTCAGGCTCCACGGCAGGCAGCTCCTCCTGCCGGACAGTAGGCTCCAACACTCCCTCGCACCTGCTATCACTGCGGCCAGCCGGGACACTACACCAACACTTGCCCCCGGAAGGCGCAGGCGGGACAGCAGGGGCGCCCAGCTCAGCCCAGGGCGCCACTTCAGGGGAGGGTGAACCACGTTACGGCCGAGTTAGCGGCTGAGGCTCCCAATGTGGTTATTGGTACGTTCATGGTCAATTCATATCCAGCTACAGTGCTTTTCGGTACTGCTGCTACGCATTCCTTCATTACACAGTCTTTTATCAAGCATCATGGTATTCGTACTAGCACATTAAAGAGGTGCCTGTTAGTATCTTCACTGGGAGGACAATTGAGGTCTCATACCTTCTGCCCTAGAGTCAATGTATCCTTAAGGGGGGTAGAATTCAATATAGATCTGATGGTGCTAGACACCAAGGGCATCGATGTCATTCTGGGGATGGAGACTCTTGCTAAGTGGGGAGTCCGGATAGATTGTGCTTAGAGGACAGTCTTGTTATCGGCTTCCAGTGGTCAGGAGGTTACTATCAGTGCAGTGGAACCTTCTGGATTTCTTCATCAGATGGAGGCTAGACCCACGGACGGTATTCGCGTGGTGTCTGAATTCCCGGATGTCTTTCCGGATGATCTGCCAGGTATGCCGCCTGAACACGACATTGAGTTTTCTATTGATCTCTTGCCTGGCACAGCTCCTATTGCAAAGCGGCCCTACTGCATGGCACCTATAGAGCATGAGGAAGTCAAGAAGACTATCGATGAGTTGCTAGCCAAGGGCTATATCCGTTGCAGCTTTTCTCCTTGGGCTTTTCCGTTGTTGCTAGTAGATAAGAAGGATGGCTCGAATAGAATGTGCGTCGATTATCGGGATCTGAACACAGTTACCATCAAGAACAAGCATCCACTGCCCCATATTGAGGATCTTTTTGATCTACTTTGAGGTGCTTGTGTATTCTCGAAGATTGATCTGCGTTCGGGTTATTTTCAGCTGAGGATTCGTCCTGAGGATATTCTGAAGACGGCATTCACTTGCAAGTACGGGCTGTATGAGTACACTGTCATGTCTTTCGGCCTGACTAATGCCCTGGCTTTCTTCATGCACCTAATGAACATGGTTTTCATGGATTATCTGGATGTCTTCGTGGTGATCTTCATTGATGATATTCTGATCTTTTCCAAGTCAGAGTCAGAGCATGAAGTTCATCTGAACCTAGTGCTGCAGAGATTGAGGGAGCATCAGCTGTATGCTAAGTTCAGCAAGTGTGAGTTCTGGATTGACGAGGTTCCATTCCTCGGTCATATCATCTCCAAGGGAGGCATTGCAGTTGATCCGAGCAAGGTGAAGGATGTGCTCGAGTGGAAGACACCGCAGACGGTGAAGGAAGTCCGGTCATTCTTGGGCTTAGCAGGATATTATCGGAGGTTCATTGAGAATTTCTCCAAGATCGCGAAGCCCTTGACTTATTTGCTAGAGAACAATGCGGCATTCATATGGACTGATGAGCGTCAGATGTCATTTGATTAGCTGAAGAAGAGGTTGACTACGGCGCCAGTCCTTACTCTGCCAGACCAGAGCAAGAGGTTCACGGTGTATTGTGGTGCTTTGAAGGATGGTCTTGGTTGTGTTCTGATGTAGGAGGGCAGAGTGATTGCTTATGCTTCACGGCAGTTACGTCGGCATGAACTAAACTATCACACTCATGATCTTGAGTTGGCCGCAGTTGTACATGCTCTGAAGATTTGGAGGCATTACTTGTTTGGGCAGCAGTGTGATATCTACACTGATCACAAGAGCCTCAAGTATATTTTCACGTAGAATGAGCTGAACATGCGGCAGAGGAGATGGTTAGAGCTGGTCAAGGATTATTACCTGGAGATTCACTATCATCCGGGTAAGGCCAATGTTGTGGCAGATGCTCTGAGCAGAAGAAGCTATGTCAACATGGCCATGTCTTTCCAGATGCCTCCAGAGTTATGCGAGGAGTTTGAGTAGTTAAGTCTGGGTTTCTTGCATCATAGTTCAAGTGCAGCGTTCGAGGCAGTACCCACTCTAGAGGCAGAGATCAGGCAGCACCAGAAGGAAGATAAGAAGCTGCAGGAGATCCGTAAGTTGCTCAAGAAGGGCAAGGCTCCTCATTTCAGAGAGGATGATCAGGGTACCTTGTGGTACAAGAACCGGATCTGTGTGCCAGATGTGAAGGATCTCAGGAAGTTGATCCTGAGTGAGGCTCATGATACAGCTTACTCTATTCATCCGGGCAGTACGAAGATGTATTATGACGTCAAGCTACGCTTCTGGTGGTATGGGATGAAGCATTCAGTGGCAGAGTACGTTGGTATTTGTGACACCTGTCAGCGTGTCAAGGCTGAGCATCAGAGGCCAGCAGGTCTGCTACAGCCATTGAAGATTCCAGAGTGGAAATGGGAGGAGATCACTATGGACTTCATTGTTGGTTTGCCTCGTACTCAGAAAGGGTACAACTCTATATGGGTAGTAATGGACCGTTTGACGAAGGTTGCTCACTTCATTCCGGTGAACACTACTTACTCCGGTGCTAGACTTGCAGAGTTATACATCTCCCAGATTGTTTGTTTGCATGGTGTGCCCAAGAAGATCATATCTGACAGAGGATCTCAGTTCACTTCACGATTCTGGGAGCAGCTCCATGATTCGTTGGATACGAAGCTGCGCTTCAGTACCGCATATCATCCTCAGACAGATGGGCAGACAGAGAGAACCAACCAAGTGCTGGAGGATATGCTGAGAGTTTGTGCTATTCAGTATGGTACCAGTTGGGATAAGTGTCTGTCATATGCTGATGTTTCCTACAACAACAGCTACCAGGCCAGTCTGAAGAAGTCCCCCTTTGAGGCATTGTATGGCAGAAAGTGCAGGACTCCTCTATATTGGGATCAGATTGGTGAGAAGCAACTCTTTGGCCCTGACATTATAGAAGATGCAGAGCAGATGGTACAGACTATGCGGGAAAATCTGAAGATTGCACAGACTAGGCAGAAGAGCTATGCAATGGCAAATGGAGGGACCTGACCTTCAAGGTGAACGATTATGTGTACTTGAAGGTGTCACCAATGTGGGGAATCCGCAGGTTTAATATAAAAGGGAAATTAGCACCAAGGTACATTGGTCCATTCAGGGTGCTGGAGAGGAAAGGCGAAGTTGCTTATCGCCTAGAGTTGCCCACTGATCTCTCTGGAGTGCATGATGTCTTCCACATTTCTCAGTTGAAGAAGTGTCTACGGGTACCTGAGGAGCAGGCACCACTGGATGGGTTAGATGTGTAGGAAGATCTGACTTATACTGAGCATCCGGTGAAGATTTTGGAGACATCAGAGAGGGTTACACGGAACAAGCGCATCAAGATGTGTAGAGTTCAGTGGAGTCATCACAGTGAAGCTGAGGCTACATGGGAGCGAGAAGATGAGCTGAGGAAGACATATCCAGATCTTTTTGCTAGCTAGTCTAGCTGAATCTCGGGGACGAGATTCCTATAAGGGGGTAGGGTTTGTAACACCCTAATTTAAATTTCAGCATTTATTAATAAATTTAATTGGCTTTATTTAATTTTCTAGGATTTATTATGATTATTCTTGCAATTAATCTAATTTTGTTTCACAAGGAATTAAAAATTTTCTAGGTTTAAACTTGTTTGTGCATTCATGCTGGTGCATAACTTTATTTGATTGAGTGTGGTTTGAATTCAAATTCAAATTTGAATTCAAATAGGTTTAGTTTGGTTTGAATTAGGAAAAGAAAAGAGAAGAAAAAGGAAAGGAATCCAAACCTAGTGACCAGCCCAACCCAGCTCGGCCGGCCCAGCGCCCACGGCCCACTTTCCTTCCCTCGCGGCCCGCCTCATCCTTTTCTTGCGCAGCCCACTCCACGCCCGTTCCGGCCCGCTTTGTCTTCTCCCCGGTCCAGTCCAGCTGCGCCCGACGCCGCGCGCGTGCTCGCGTCCGCTGACAGCCGACCCCACCCGTCAGCTCCTTCGTCTTCGCCACGCCCGCTTCTCTATTCGCTGGCCCCGGCCGCGTTTCTTGCCGCGTCCGCGCTCTAGATCAACCCACACCACGCCACAACCCCGCAATCACCGCTGCCAGCTCCGCCCATGGCCTACGCCTTCTAGAAGATGGCACGAAATCGGCGGATAGGGCCCGATCCGTTGCGCGGATCCGCAGTCTCCGCGACACCGTGGCCTACACCCCGAGGCTCGGCCTCCCCTTTAAACGCGCCCCAGGCCCTCCCCCGCATCCCACCTTCCTTCTACAGCCGCACCCAAACCCTAGCCGCAGCCGCCCTGCCTTGCCTCTGCTCAGAGCAGAGCACCCCGCCGCCATGCCCTCCAGCCTCTGAGAGCCGCCCAAGGAGCTCCTCCTTGGCGCCAGTAGCATCACCGGCTGCCTTCCCATCCCCTTGCTCCACGCTCGCTCGGGAATTTCACCCGGACCCGCCTCAGGTGAGCGCCACCGCCCCCGTGATGGCACGCCACTGGCGTGTTTCCAGGCCTCCCTAACCCTCTGTATCGCTCCGCAGCACCACCAGGACTCAAGCCGTGGGATCCAGGCGACCGGAGGACCACCACAGCAGCCCGTTCCCAAGCTTCGTCGAGCGCCGCCGCCGGTCTTCGCTGCCGACCACCCTGCACGGCCTCCCCGTCCGAATCCCAGCCTCGGCAAGCTTTCCCACATCACCTTGTTTCTATAGCGCTAGGATTAGAGTTCTGTTGGCGCTCCTTAAGTACCCATTTTACTATATGGTTAGGAGTCGTTTTGGTAAATTCTTCGGGATGATTCATGTACTAACCCGCCACTTGACACCCGAACTTGACCGTTTTCGATTTTGTCCAAGATTTTGGAGCATGTTGCATTTTGACAGGAAATTGGACATTTTCGGAGATGTTTTGACGCATGGTTACAACTGGGCTAAGATGAGGAATAAGAGGAAGATTCAACACGCGAAAGATGGGACTGAAAGGGGCCAGAAAAGGCCCAGGCCGGCCGCCCTAGCCCTTTTCGGAGTCCAATTGATCTTGGTTTTCTTCAGTGCGAAGTATGCGTCAACCCTAATCTGTGTTTTACCAAAACCGCCGACTATATCTGCCTATAAATACCCCGAAGCCGCCGTCAAAGAGGAGCATCCAGGGAGATCGCAGGGGCATCCAGAGACGAGTTTCAGAGATCCATTCGAGTTAGACACAAGAGAAAGGCGACACCGGAGGCCTCATCGTCCCTCGGCACCACTGCAAGTTGGAGGACAGCAAGGGATCCATCCCTTGCCGGAGATTTCATCACCATGATCGACTATGCTTTGCTTAGCTTCATGGGGTAAAGTCCTCGTTTGTTCATGGGGTTGTAAGGAGATCTTGAGTTGTAATTGCCGAATCCTTTATGAGATTGATCTATCACAATTCTTGTTGATGATGTTTTGATGCCTAATAGTTCGCGACTTGGCTTTGGGTTTGCTTTGCTCTTGCATGGTTTACTTAGATTACATCAACTATCATGTTCTTGTTGATTTGTTACTGATTATCCTCGTGTAGTGACAGTATGCGAGAGGGAAAGGTTTTGATCTTGGAACACATCTTTGGTAGATTAGATCTGTTCTTCGTTGCTTGGCGATTACATCTCTAGTGATCCTAGACCCTATGGACAAATGCTCATCATATCTTGTGCACACATCTATCATTGCTCACTAGTCTAGATTAGATTAGATTGGTTAGATTAGATCTATTTCACACTCAAACACTCAATATAGATCTTTTACCAACATCATTAGTGCTTAGTTAAGCATAGTAATACACTTGTTCCGTGGATTGATAAACCTTGGGGGAATACTCTAAGGGAAAAGCTACACGATCCGTGCGCTTGCGGTACGTAAATTGGCGCTTTAAGAAGCGTCAACAAGTTCCGTAGACCATCCCAGGGGCGGGAACACGTCACCGGTGATTTGCCGCCGCAGCTCTGCCGTGGCGGGAGTGCTGCAGCATGACACGGCCGCACGCGCACCCCGTTTCAGCTTTGCGCACACGTGTGGGACCTCCTTGCCCCTTTTGCAACAGTAGATCGGCCCTGGCATGGCCGAACGCCCTGCGCCGGTGATGCGCCGCCATACAGGAGCGCCGCCGTCCTTGATCTCAAGGCCACATGCCCTGTAGATCCCCGCTTTGAGCCCCAGTGGATCACGCATGGCGTGAGGAGCGTCCCCGACCCAAGCCCGCTCCGTTTTGAGCCCTGGAACACCGGAAACGCCAAACGCTGGCGAGCCCCCGCGCAGCACCGCCGCGGGAATTGGCTCCGGCGACTCAGCGCCACCTCCGCCGCGTCCCTTTGCTCTCGAGCGACGGATCAAGATCCTATGGCGCACAGCAGCCCGCGCCAAAGTCAATCGGAAAAGAAAACGGTCAGTGCATGGCTTTTTGCTGAAGAGCCCTTCAGTTTCTTGGTAATCAACCCGCGGTCCAAGTCTGTTCAAAAGTATTTACAGTTTAGTCCTATTTTTAGCGCTTTAGCCCTTGAGTTCCTTTAAAATCGAACCCGCCGTCCATACCTGCTATTTTTGCGTGTTAGACCCTAGATCTACCCTTTAATTACATTTAGGTCCTCGGTTTTTGCACAGAACCCCTAGAACTTTCAGTTTTCTCACAGTTTAGCCCCTGGACCTTGTTTTAGCTCTAGATTTCACGTTCTAGCTCCGTTTAGTCGTTCTTTATGTCCACGCGATCGTTGTAACGCGTAGAACAGTTCTAGCTTAGTTTTGTTTGCTGTTTTTATGTATTGTTGTGCTGTTTCTTAGTGTTTGCTCTTGTTTGCATGTATGTGTATATGCTGGACTTGTTTTGGCATTGCGATCGTGAGTAGACGTTGATCCTTTGGAGGCGTACCAGTACCCGGAGCAGCCACCATCTTCTGAGCAGTTTGAGCAGTAGTACCAGTTTGAGGAAGGCAAGTATAACATGAACAACATCTATCACTTTTAAATACAATTTCATACTGCATATTAATATTGTATGCCTATAAGGACTTTCCTAGCCACTTTATATCTTTTATATATATATCCCTTGGGTTGCATTTTTGGTTAGTTGTGCTAGGTGCCGCTCTATAACACACTTGGTCCTTTTTAATTAATTTGATTAATGGTATATGCAACTTAATTCTGGGAGTGGCCCTCTGTGATCTATACTTGAGTGGCTCACATCTCATTAAAAATTGGTTTTTCTAGAAACATGGTTTAGGGGGCCAGCACGGTGCTTAGTGCTTGGTTGGCCACACTCCATGAGGACCGGTTCATAGAGCGACAACCTGGGACAACAGCGCTACCACAAGATTGGAATGGGACGGTCTTGGCTTACTAATTAGGTCTTTTTGGTTTGGAGTAACTTACCTGCGGGGCAAGGGTGGTAAGCTTCAATGGTCCCTGCTCCTCCGGCATGGTCTGTGCTTCGTGTCTTGTACCCCCGTGAGGTGGGCCCCATCGTCACTGATCCAACTCTTCGCAGTTACGCCTTACCAACGAGATTCTTTGTAACGGCCTCATAGTGTGCTTGCTAGCCATCTCACCTAAGGAAGTGTGATGAACAACTAGCGTAGCTCACGACTTGTGGGTAAAGATATGCAACCTTTGCAGAGTGTAAAACTGGTATACTAGCCGTGCTCACGGTCATGAGTGGCCCGGATCCTCCTTTTGATTAGGGGGGTTACCTTGGTGGTTTCGGTTTGGTTCTCAGTAGTATCATAATTAATTTGGATTAATTACTATGTAACTGGGTTTATGGTAATTCATCCACTTGTAGAAATTAGCTTTAATAAAATTTTGCCAAGATTAAAAGCTAATGCAGTTGAGTCAGCCAACCTTAGAGCCTCATAGTTTGTGTTATACTTGTTGAGTACAAGTTGTATACTCACACTTGCCTCCTCTACTCTTTTTCCTCTTGTCCTTTTTGGGATACCCTACTGCTGCTCAGTTCCTGCCGATGCGAGGGAGTTCACCCAGGGCTACCAGGAGTACGAGGACTTCTAGGCGGTCGTCTCCCAGTCGACGCCCCTGTGGTGCCCAGCTTCTGAGAGACTTCGTATATGTTTTACGCTTCCGCATACTCTGTATCAGACATTTTGTCATTATTGTAATAAATAACATTCGTATTCGCTTTATTATATCTTTTTATGTGATATGTGCTGTGATATACTGATCATTCTGTTGTATATACGTGTGACTTGATCCTGGCACGTATATGATTGCTCGGTTTATGTCCTTTTATAAACCGGGTGTTACAAGTGGTTCCGTGAACCCCGAGACGACCGTGCAGGTAGAGATTTCTACACACTCCTTCAGGAAGCCTTCTTAAGGGCTTATGAGGCTAGGGGGATCCAGTTGAGGAGGCACAATGTTCTCGACTTCCGCAAATTAAGCGTTGCTGCTGGGGGAGCTCGAATTGAGCCGCATTTCACCTACTTGAGAGGATTTGCCGATTTACTTTCCCATCAGGCAGATATATCCTGCGTTGGGTTAGAATTTTCTATGCCACAGTATGGATTGAGCCGAGCAGAAATTACATTAAGTTCATGTTCAGGGGCAGGCCTCGTATTCTTTCCCGGGAAGAAATAGCAGACGCCCTGGGAGTGGATCTCAATGACACTCGCCTTCACGAGTTGGCCTACCCAGGTGCCATCCCTCCCAGATGTGCACGTTGTGGCGGTGTTCTTCCACCTTTTGAGAGGGTATCTATATGCTACCGCCAACCATTCCTTCCAGAGTCCTCCCATGCACCCACCAGGCTTACTGCTGAGGCTTGGGTCATGCACAATGCCCTGCGACGTTCACTTCTTCCAAGGATGGGAGGTGGAGAGGCAGTGACCAGTATCCAGCAGTGGCTCCTCCTTCACATCCTGTCCCATACACCATTTGATATTGTAGACTTTCTTCTGTGTGAGGTTGAGGAAAGTATTGCAGATGGAGTGAAGGCAGGAAGATAGCAGCCCTATTGTTGACGCTCACTAACGACCATTTCCAGGTGTCAACTTGATCAAAAAATCATGAGAGTTCGCATTTCTTACACGTACTTATATTCAATAAATTCCCTAAACAACACTTTACCTTCTAGAATATGCAAGTTGAGTTTTTGATCTAATATGCAGGTTGCAAGCACACTTTGACCCAGCAGAAAATCACAGAAAATATCAGAGTACCTATTCAGGCTCAAATGGACCAAGTGTAGCCCAAGAACCGAAGCAAAACAAGTCAAGACAGGTCAACCCCAGTGTGGATCAGACAAGGAGGCCCAGACGAGTCCAACCCCCGGGAGTTGGGGCCGGTTGGCGGCCAGGGCAGGCTGGCCGTACCAGGCCCATGGGCCCCACCGCCTCAACTTTGCCACGTGGCGCCTCCTTGTTGCTCCTTTAGGTCGGTTTGGGGTGCTACGGCCGGTGGCTTCCTCCTATAAATACAAGGGTGGGGGAGGGGTAGAGAATTGTAACAGCCGATTTATAAAAGGACATAAACCGAGCAATCATATACGTGCCAGGATCAAGTCACACGTATATACAACAGAATGAACAGTATATCATAGCACATATCATGTAAAAAGATATAATAAAGAGAATACGAATGTTATTTATTACATTAATGACAAAATATCTGATACAGCGGAAGCGAAGTACAAAATACGATAAACTCTCCGAAGCTGAGCAGGGCGCCACAGGGACGTCGACTGGGAGACGAACGCCTAGAAGTCCTCGTAGTCCTGGAAACGCTGAGCGAACTCCCTCGCGTCGGCAGGAACTGAGTAGTAGTAGAGTATCCAAGGGGAAAAAGTAGAGAAGAGGCAAGAGTGAGTACACAACTTGTACTCAACAAGTATAACACAAACTATGAGGCTCAAAGGCTGGCTGACTGACTGCATTAGCTTTTAAGTCTTGGCAAAATTTTATTAAAGCTATTTACTACAAGTGGATGAATTACCATAAACCCAGTTATATAGTAATTAATCAAAATTAATCATGTTACTACTGAGAACCAAACCGAAACCACCAAGGTAACCCCGAGAGGCACCTCCCTCGTCGGAAGGAGATAACCCCACTAATCAAAAGGAGGATCTGGGCCGCTCATGACCGTGAGCACGGCTAGTATACCAGTTTTACACTCTGCAGAGGTTGCACATCTTTACTCACAAGTCGTGAGCTACGCCAGTTGTTCATCACACTTCCTTAGGTGAGATGACTAGCAAACTCACTACGAGGCCTTTACAAAGAATCTCGTTGGTAAGGAAAAACCGCGAGGGTTGGATCGGCGACCATGTAGCAGGTCTAGTGGGCGTCAAGAATACCATAGATGAGGCCACTCAGTACGAGGGACATAGAAGCTTAGCACCCTTGCCCCGCAGGTAAGTTACTCCAAACCAAAAAGACCTAATTATTACGCCAAGACCGTCTCATTCCAGACTTGTGGTAGCACTGTTGTCCCAGGTTGTCGCTCTATGAACCGGTCCTTATGGAGAGTGGCCAACCAGGCAGTAAGCACCGTGCTGGCCCCCTAAACCATGTTTCTAACAAAACCAATTTTAATGAGAAGTGAGCCACTCAAGCCACACAGAGGGCCACTCCCAGAGTTAAGTTGCATATACCATTAATCAAATTAATTAATAAGGACCATTATTTGTTATAGCGCGGCACCTAGCACAACTAACCAAAATGCAACCCAAAGGATATATATAAAGGATATAAAGTGGCTAGGAATGTCCTTATAGGCATACAATATTAAAATGCAGTATGAAAGTGTATTTAAAAGTGATGGGTTGTTCATGTTATACTTGCCTTCCTCGTACTGCTCCTGCTGCTGCTCAAAGTGCTCAAAAGACAGCTACTCCGGGTACTGGTACTGGGGCTCCTCCGGTAGCTCAACGTCTACTCACGAACACATGGCCCAAACAATACACAATAATAAGCATACACGCAAATACTAACAAAAACTAAGAAACAGTACATCAATACATAAAAACAGCACACTAAACTAGTCTAAAACTATTCTACGCGTTACAACGATCGCGTGGACATAAAGAACGCCTAAAACGGAGCTAAAATGCAAAAACTAGAGCAAAAACAAGGTCTAGGGGCTTTTCTGCAAGAAAAACCAAGTTTCTGGGGGTTTTCTGTAAAAACCGAGGGTCTAAACGTAAATAAACCTTAGTTTCAGGGGCTAACCTACAAAACTGACAGCTCAGGACTGTGGGTTCGATATTTAAAAAGTTCAGGGGGGTTCGTGTAAAGTTCTGGGCTGAAAAGGAATTATTAAAGCTGGATTGCGGGTTTATTCCGAGAAAACCCAGGGACTCTTATGCAAAAGAGCCTGGCTGAAGCGGTACGCATGGATCTGATCCATTTGATCACGATCCGGCGGCTGAGAACAAAATGGTTCAAGATCTAATCTTAGCCACAGGAAACAGATCTGACGGCTGGGATCAAACGGGCGCGCGGGGCGGCGGTGGAACACGCCGGAGTTCAATCTCCGCAGCGGCGCGCGGCTCGGCTCGCCGGAGTTGGCCAAATCCGGCACTCCGGGGGTCGGTTTGAGTTTTGGAAGGGCCGTGGAGCATGCCCGCGGCACGCGTGATACACTGGTGGCTCTAGCAAGGCACGGGAAGGCCCGGGGTGGCGCACGCATCAACGGCGGCGGGTGGGCATGGCGGAACACCGCCGGTGAGTGGCGTTCTAAGCACTGGAGTGGCCTACGATCTAATACAACCGGCGCCCAAGAGAGAGGGGATTCAGGTGGTGCTCACCGGGCGTGGATTGGGTCGGGGACGTGACGCAGCAGGGTTGGCGGCGAGCTCCTCGCGGCGAGGATGGCGCGGTGTTCGTGGACGGGTCGCAGGCGTGCAGCTTCGGGCTTCCTGGTCCTGGGATCGACGCGCGAGGTCCCTGCGGTGAGGCCAAGGGGTTCAGGGTGGTCCAGTACTCAACGGCGGTGAGCAATCCCGGCGGCGGGCCGTGTTACCTGTGATGGAGTTCCGGTGAAATTCCGGCACGTCCGTGGACCGAGGTTGGGGATGGTGGCCGCGGGATCATTCTTGGGCCCGAGGTGGAGCCAGTGCGTTGCTTGGCCGGGGCTCCGGTGCTGCGGGGAGGCGAGGTCACGGCGGCGCAGGTGCTCTACGCTACGGAGCGAGGGAAGGCGGCGGCTAGGGTTGCGGGGTGGCGGCGCTAGCGGGATGAGATGGGTTCTTGGGGGGGGGGTCTCGTGGTGATTTAAAGGAGGGCGCCGGATATCTCGGCGTCCGTGCCCGGGTTTGGAAGGCCGGCGAGGTCTCGGCGGGGATCACGGGATCCGTTGCGCGAGCGCTGCGCGGGGGAGACGAAGCTGGCAGGCGGGGCCCACGGGTCAGCGGCGGGGCGCGCGCGAGCGGGCTGAGAGGAGGCACGCGCGGAGAGCGGGCGGGGTGCGTTGGGCCGTGTCGCATGAGTGGAGCGGGGTGTGTTTGGGCCACGGGGGAAAAAGGTGAGAAGGAGTGGGCCGAGCGGGCGGGAGTGGGCTGGACTGCTGCATGGGCTGGCGCTGGGGGAGCCAGGTGGGCCGCGCGGGGAAGGAAGCGGGCTGGCTGAGGAGATGGTCCGGGCTGCTGGTGGGCTTGGGCTGAGCGGGAAAGGAGAAAGGGGAGGTGGACTAGGTTTCTTCTTTACTAGTTCTATCTAGGCTTCGTCCTACAGTCGATACGGCTCTGATACCACTCTGTAATGCTCGGTTTATGTCCTTTTATAAACCGGGTGCTACAAGAATAGGAGACACACACACACCTCACTTCACTCACCTCTCAAGTTCCATCTTGCATTGTATTTAGGCTTAGTGGAGTTTAGGAGTTTAGGAGAAGTCTAGGAGTCATCGAGTCGCCGGAGTTGCTTGAGAGTCTGGTATGGGTTCATCTCTAGCTCTCTCTTGTAATATTCGGTCGTTTGTAATAGATTTAGACTATGGTTACCGATATCTGCTTGAAGTATATTCTGAGCTGTCGAGTATATGCTGCTTGTCATGGTTGCATTATTATTCAATGATCTCATTGCATAATTGCCCTGTGCTGGAGATAGTTAGTCTTTTGTTCCTAGAACTCTATCAACTATTCCAGTATTCATGTGATTGCTCTAGTGTGATGTCTGTCCATCGGGAGGGTGGGGGCTCCGCGCGGGACACTAGAGTATCCCTTACTAGTGTAGACATGGTGTCTAGATTAGCTAAGAGTTGTTGGATGTCAACTATACCCACAGTTTGTAGAGGTAGCCAGCAGGTGGTGACAGCCCTCTCCAAGCCTTTTAGTAATCCTCCACATTCGGTATGGAGGGTAGGAGGTACATAAAGTCGCCGTGGTGTATTGGTCCCTCCTGTTACTTCGATAGCGATCTCCCTGTTGTGTAGTTTAATCTCTGACAAGCTAACTAATGAGAAAGTGTAGATATAGCTAGCCTAGCATAGCTGATTCGAGCTCTGACTTTTACCTTGCTCCCGGCCTAAAGCAATCTTTATCTTTTATTTATCCAAGAGTGTAGTTTGTGTGTGTGTCACACTACCTCCTACCATGTTATTATCTTACCCCTGTTTATGCATGAGAATATCCAATCTAGATAGAGCTCACGAACTAATCTATATACTCTCCCACTCATCGCCTTCCCTGTGGAAATATAAATGACACCCCGGTATACTCCCGGGTAAAATGCTACAGCGGTATTCCGTGCGCTTGCGGATTTATTCGTGGTTCATGAAATACTGCCACTCCAAACTTGGCGTCTGCGGGCGTCATCGCTAGGTGACATTGGTAGGCGCCAACAAGCATTTTTGGCGCCGTTGTCGGGGAAGGCACAGAGTGGAATATATAGATAAAGTTGTGAAAAAAAATCAAGATTGGTATTCACATGCTAAACAGGCTAACTTGGCTTTGTTTTCTTGTCTTTGTTGATATGAAAACAGGGTAGTGTATGACCAATTTCGACTTGCCACAAAATTTTCATTCCGATCCAGAGTCACTTTTCAGGAGGATGCGAGCTCGTCTCGTATCACCTCGGAGATCACTCTCGGCAGTTGATCCAGTCATCGCATCATCGACAGCTCCTAGAGCTATGGCCCAGAAGACACTCCGTGATTACTTTGCTCTGTCTGCTAGCCAGGTCCCAACCGGACCCGAGGTTAACACCGGAGGAGAAAATTTCGAGATCAAGATGGGTCTCATTACGATGGTGCAGGCCAGCCCATTCTGTGGCAAGGCCAATGAGGATGCCAGCGCTCATCTCCAGCAATTACTGGAACTCTACAATACTTTTGTTATCAAGGGTGTATCACAAGATGCAATCCGGCTCCATCTATTTCCGTTCTATCTCTTGGGGAGAGCGAAGCAATGATTTTATGCTAACAAGGCTGCTGTGGATACTTGGGACAAATGTACAAAGGCGTTCCTCTCGAAGTTCTTCCTGACGGGCAAAACCAATGCTCTTCGTGGTCGGATTTCGAACTTCCAGCAGGCATCAAATGAGTCAATTCCGGAAGCTTGGGAGAGGCTTCAGGAGTACATTTTGGTGTGTCCGCACCATGGAATGGACAATTGGCTCATTCTACAGAACTTCTACAATGGGTTGACACAGTCATCCCGTGATCATGTAGATGCTGCTGCGAGTGGAGCTTTCTTCTCGCTAACCACTGAAAGAGCTACATCATTGATCGAGAAGATGGTTTCCAACCAAGGTTGGAGCGATGATCGCCTCCAACCGCGCCAGCGAGGTATGCACTCCGTCAAGGACACTGACATGCTCGCTATGAAGATTGATCTCCTCCTCAAGAAATTTGAGGATTATTCCCAAGACAAGGCTCAGATGCAAACACTTCAAGCCTTGGAAGCTCGCATGACATGCGAGGTCTGCGGGAATGTTGGACATTCAGGCGACAATTGGCCAGAAACCAAAGAAGAAGCTCTATTTCTCAATGGCAGCAATGAGTTTCGTCCACAAGGAGGTCAGGGGTGGAATCAACCACGCCCATATTACCAAGGAGGTAATGGGAATTCAAATTCTTTTGGTCCTAACCAGCCTATGTTGAGAGATCTTGTTTACGGCCAAGCGAAGATCAATGAGTCCCTTCAGAAGAAGTTGGCCGCTATGGACAAAACTTTGAGACTATCCATGTTAAGATGGACGGATTCTCGACAACTATGAAGAACCAGCTGAGTTTCAACAAGGCGCTAGATACCCAATTGGCTCAATTAGCTACTGCTACACCTGCTGCTGAACTAGGGAAGATCCCGGGGCAACCCGAGTCTACTATAGAAAGCGTGAATGTCGTTAATGCTATGTGGAAAGAGTCCCTTCGCAGGACAGCCCTCAGCTACGCAGAGAAGCTCACACGCCCAAGAAGAGGTGCGTGGGGCGAGTTAGCAGCAACAATACGAGAAGATCCCGGAACCCCAGTGATCAGCTGCTCAATCTTTGATTATAAAATTGATCACGCCCTTTGTGACCTTGGAGCCAGCGTCAACATCATGCCCAAGGTGACTTTCGAGAAGTTAGGCTATCCATCAATTTCCCCTACCACTATGTGTGTTCAACTGGCAGACTCCACGATAAGATATCCAGAAGGAGTTGTGGAAAGATTAATGGTAAAGGTCAAGAATACCTACATATTTGTGGACTTCGTAGTCCTTGATATGGAAGGAGATCTTGGAATTCCGCTCATATTTGGGCGACCATTCCTCAAGGATACAAATACCAGAATTGATGTGGGGAGAGGGAGAATCAGTCTCCAAATCATGGGAAAGACCATGAAATTTAAGTTACAAAATAAGATAGAGGTATTTCTGATTCATGAGGATAGTGAGAAACAAGGGCTATGGGCAGAGCCCGGTTGGGATGATCAAGACTATCGCCCTTCTTCCAAGCCAGCTTGGGAGGATTGGGAAATTCATACTCCACCAACCGAGCCAATGGAAGATGATCAGAAGATCCATGATTTCATCACCGATACAGTATGGGAAGATCTGAAGATCGTCTATCCAGCATTCGAGGATCCTGTTCCTGCGCCGCCTACGCCACCAAAGAAGACTAAGAAGGTGTGGCGCAAGAAGAACAAGACATCATCGACCGCTACTACTTCTCCAAGTACGGACGAAACGACATCAACCTAATCAGGTATGGAGAAAGGTCCTGCTTTTCGACCCTAACCAAGAGCTAGCTTGGGGGAGGTCCCCTCCCTTAAGTCAACTGTATCCATTTTATTTGCTTTCAATAAAATTTGATAAAAACTTCTAAGAACAAAATAAAAATTTACTGCTTTATTCCCCTTTTTTCCATGATGCACGGTAAGAATGTTTTAACTCCCCTTGATAAGTTGAAAGGATGAGTTTTGCTTTGCTTTATCATGTCTGTTGTGCCTAGTCTTGAAAATGAGAGTTCTCTTGAGTTTATATTCATTGGTTATGCAAGTATCTTGCCAACAAACATGAATGTTCCGTGGGTTGCATACGCTTGATCTGAGTCTAAGTTGTTGTGAGTTTAGATATGGTAAATATGGTTCTGCAAGCTTGTTCTAGTAATGCTTGAAGTCTGGAGTTGTTTTTAAAAATAAAATTTAAAAAGGCAAGTTCCCCAGAGATATGCAATGTCCTACCAGAACCATATGTCATACTCCATGAAAAACCCTTATACATATGCTACTTAATGTTCTGTTGAGTTTTGTCAAATTGGGTGACCCTAGTGAGATACTCTTCATGCTTTCTCGATCATAAGCACGTACATGTTCCTACACTGGGAATTAGTACTACCATTCATTCCACATTAATAAATGCTCCATGTCTCGGTGATCTCTCTTGTAGAACATCTTTGAAATAAAATAAAGTCAGATTATGGTTGTCCCAAAAAGAAAAGATGGCATGCCAAGAAGCATGACCCAAAAAAAAAAAGAGAAAAAGGGGGCAACCATGTCTAAAAAAAAAAGATACAAGGATGATTCGAGAGAGAAAAGACATAACCTTAAGGAGAAAGCCATATTCATCCATCCATCCATCCACTCATACACTTGCACCTTTTGATGGAGATTGCATGACTTGTTTCTTCTTGGATCCTCTCTTTGACTTTACAATAAATAGAATACAAGTGTGCCCTATTTTTATCCTACCTTGAGCTCCACAAAGGCTTATAGCAGTAGGGAAGATCAAAGGCAAATACTGCCTTGGTAAGGAAATACAAGATGAGTGCCTCGAGAGTGTTATCCTAGGAGCTTTGTCATGTTTTCAAAAATCTTTCAAAAAGGTATCTCCAGATGGATTGCAGATCTAGAAATGAGTAAGTATTACTTTATGCACCGTTCTAACACTCAACAGCCCAAGACAAGGAGACAGCTGAAAAGACCCATGAGAGAGTAAGGTAATTGAGCAAAGGTATGCTAACCAACTTATTTGAGCTTAAAGATGAATCTCTTTTCTTCAGACTATGACATGACAGGTAAGGTACAAGTCAAAGTGATTTTCTGATCAACAACCTGATTTGTCCTACTTTGCTCAGGACGAGCAAAGGACAGCTTGGGGGATCTTGTTGACGCTCACTAACGACCATTTCCAGGCGTCAACTTGATCAGAAAATCATGAGAGTTTGCATTTCTTACACGTACTTATATTCAATAAATTCCCTAAACAACACTTTACCTTCTAGAATAAGCAAGTTGTGTTTTTGAGCTAATATGCAGGTTGCAAGCACACTTTGGCCCAGCAGAAAATCACAAAAAATATCAGAGTACCAATTCAGGCTCAAATGGACCAAGTGTAGCCCAAGAACTGAAGCAAAACAAGTCAAGACAGGCCAACCCCAGCGTGGATCAGACAAGGAGGCCCAGACAAGCCCAACCCCCAACAGTTGGGGGCGGTTGGCGGCCAGGGCAGGCCGGCCGACCTATAGGTCGGCTGACCAGGCCCAAGGGCCCCACCGCCTCAACTTTGCCACGTGGCGCCTCCCTGTTGCTCCTTTAGGTCAGTTTGGGGTGCTGCGGCCGGTGGCTCCCTCCTATAAATACAAGGGGGGGGGGGTAGAGAATAGAACACACACACCTCACTTCACTCACCTCTAAAGTTCCTTCTTGCATAGTCTTTGGGCTTAGTGGAGTTTAGAAGAAGTCTAGGAGTCATTGAGTCGCCGGAGTTGCTCGAGAGTCTGGTATGGGTTCATTTCTAGCTCTCTCTTGTAATATTCGGTCGTTTGTAATAGAATTAGACTATGGTTACCGATATCTTCTTGAAGTATATTCTAAGTTATCGAGTATATGCTTCTTGTCATGGTTGCATTATTATTCAATGATCTCATTGCATAATTGCCCTGTGCTGGAGATAGTTAGTCTTTTGTTCCTAGACCTCTATCAACTGTTCCAGTATTCGTATGATTGCTCTAGTGTGATGTCTGTCCATCCGTAGGGTGGGGGCTCCGTGCGGGACACTAGAGTATCCCTTACTAGTGTAGACATGGTGTCTAGATTAGCTAAGAGTTGCTGGATGTCAACTATACCCACGGTTTGTAGGGGTAGCCGGCAGGTGGTGACAGCCCTGTCCAAGCCTTTTAGTAATCCTCCACGTTCGGTATGGGGGGTAGGAGGTACATAAAGTCGCTGGGGTGTACGGGTTCCTCCCGTTACTTTGATAGCGATCTCCCTGTTGTGTAGTTTAATCTCTGACAAGCTAACTAATGAGAAAGTGTAGATATAGCTAGCCTAGCACAGCTGACTCGAGCTCTGACTTTTACCTTGCTCCCGGCCTAAAGCAATCTTTATCTTTTATTTATCTAAGAGGGTAGTTTGTGTGTGTGTCACACTACCACCTACCATGTTATTATCTTACCCCTGTTTATGCATGAGAATATCCAATTTAGATAGAGCTCACGAACTAATCTATATACTCTCCCACTCATCGCCTTCCCCGCGGAAATATAAATGACACCCCGGTATACTCCCGGGTAAAATTCTACAGCGGTATTCCGTGCGCTTGCGGATTTATTCGTGGTTCATGAAATACTGCCACTCCAAACTTGGCGTCTGCGGGCGTCATCATCAGGTGACGTTGGTAGGCGCCAACACCTATGCACATATTATAAGTTATCTATTGGATAGGGCCATTATTCAGCATTTACAGAATCCGCCTCATCGCGGGCTTGCAGATAGCGCTACTTGTTACAAGGTCTACAACCCACCGACTCCCAGTGATCCTCGCCGTGGCCAGAGAGCCCTAGTAGCTGCTTTGAGTGAGCTGACTCCAGAGGAGCGAGAAGCAGCTATGCAGCAGGATGATGCTATTGAGGATTTGGATGCCGCTCAGGGGTTATGGGACGAGGACTATGGCTCTAATTCGTCAGACTCCGACTACTCAGTTCCAGCCACACCTTCTAGAGCTCAAGATGCAGAGGCAAGTGTTTTCAGTTCAGCTCAGGCAGATCCAGCAACGACTCAGACTGCCGAACTTATGAAGATGATGATCGCGATGTAGTCGCAGTTCGACCAAAGTATGCTGAAGATGCAGGAGGAGGCAGCAAAAAGGGAAGAGCGCACCTCGCAAGTTTTTCATACTATCCAGCAGTAGCAGGAATAGATGAGCAAGGCAATGGCCACTGACAGAGAGACTACAACACTCATGTTTGATCGCCTGTACCAGCGTACCGGCATTGAGCCACTTCCAGTACAGCCTCCATTGGCTATCTTAGTGCCCTCGGCTCACTTACAAGTTCTGTCTGAATAGTTGCCGCTGCAGCCAGCTACTTCTGCTACACCTCCAGCTGAGCAGGTGACTCTGCCAGTTTCCACTAGTCCAACTGCACCTCCTCCAGTGTCAGCAGCTCCTGTTACCTCCACAGATGACGGTGTTGCCATGGAGCTCGAGAGAGTGGCCAAAGATATCCTATTACAGCAGACTATAGAGCAGGACACTCTGACAGAGACCACAAATCCAGTTCCACCTGATGTGTCATCTGTTGGTGAAATGCAACTAATGATGGCCAACAAGCTTGGTGTAAACTATACTTTCAGGTCCCTAAATTCTCCTCCCAGTGGAACGCCTGTGGGGGTGGCATCAGCACCCGACCAGGTCAATGTTGCCCAAGAGGAGACAACTTTATCCCCTCCTTCTGCTCTGGATATAGGTCATGAAGGCATCTGCTCTGCTAAGCAGAGAGATGAGCATCAGCCCTCAGGGCTAGCAGATCAGGAGTCAAATTAGGCAGGCAGTAGCTCTGAGGTGACTAGGAGTCCGGGCGAGGAGATCACAGAGGTGGCATCCTAGCTGCAGCCCTTAGGCCTGGCAGGTCAGCCCACTGGTCAGACAGGCATCGACCTAGAAACCGACTACCGTACAGTGGCATCAGCACCCGAGCAGGTCAACGTTGCCCAAGAGGAGCCAACTTCATTCCCTCTTCCTTTCGCTCTGGTCACAACTCATGAAAGCATCAGCTCAACCGAGCAGAGAGACGAGCATCATCCATCAGGGATGGTAGATCAGGAGGCAAATCAGGCAGGCATCAGCTCAGAGGTGACCGGGAGTCCAGGCAAAGAGATCCCAGAGCTGCAGCCCTTAGACCTGGTAGGTCAGCCCACCGGTCAGATAGGCATCAACCAAGAAACCGACTCCCGTACGTTGCCCGTCAGAGTTGAGTACCATTCGCCTATCATAGTTGATGACATGACCATATATATCAGCTATATGCATGGTTTTTTGTAGATACAGTTCCATGATTGGTCTGATGCTGGATTTGCTATTTGGTGTTATATTTGGCAAGAAGAAGTGAACACCCGAATATGATGCTAATTGCAGCCTTTTGGGGACATTTGGTGCAATGTCAAGTTAGTAGTTGGACTTCAAAGTGAAGACCTAACCTACTATATATGTGTGTTGCAAAATATGTGAAGTGCAGACCTCAGCTAGATAGGACCTGACAATATATGCCTTCAGTAAGTTAGATGCTTGGTGTGTCTTGGGATGCGTGATTTTTTCCTGAAACATTGTTACATTCTCTATATAGCACCTTTTGATGTAATTATAATGTAAGTCTCCTAGCATCATTGCTTCCATCCTAATATCACGGGAGAAACCAGTGGCACCACCAGAATCAAGTCACTGGCTGTATCTTTTGCTTTCGTTGATGATCTCTTGCTGGTACTCAGAGTAGTTGTATTGGATGTGTTCCAAGTTTACTACACTCATCGGTTAGAAGTTCTGCCACCGTACACCCTCACCGGTTGATCTTCCTGGAGTGCAGCTTAACATTCCAAGTTTACTTCACACGTTCACTAGCACTGTACACCTGGACCGTATGATCTTTCAGGAGGGCTAGCTAACATTCCAAGTTTACGGCCATCACCGGTTAGACCTGTGTTGTTAACCTATGAACCCTTGTGATCCTTCTAGAGTGCAAGGAATCAGCTTCATTGAAATATTCCAATATATTTGTCAGTGCTTCCTCACCGGACGGTCAAAGTCGTCTGGTGAATGAAAAAGGCCAGATCTCCAGTGTCACTTGCTGTATCTGTAGGTGTTGTGTTTTAAATGTTAGTGTGTTACTGACAATGATGTGGCAAGTATCATATGTTGTTTTTCGCTGTTAGTTTGTGAGATTATAACTTCAATGACTGAATGGCGTTAGATGTGTGTGCAGTTCTTATAACAGAATGGCATGAACTTGTAATGGCAAAATTGGTCTGAAAAGCCTAAATGATTGACAATTTGAGATAGAGGTACTTTCAGTGATTTCAGGTACTCAATTCAAGCTGGTTCATCGACATGAAACAAATGATTCGACTTTTCAAATGGACTTTGGTACAACCAACGTAGGACAGCATTACTGAAAACCACCCACAGTCACCGGAAAGATTAGTACCATCATGAATCTTGCAGAGAAAAAAATGAAACGTCCGGTGAATGCTCCGGTAGGAACGTAATCGAACCGTCTGAACGGTCAATGTAATAAATCACCAACATGATACGAAGAATAGGCTGATCGCATTACATTGCCAGATGGGTCACAAGCATCACTGATGGTTCAGAAGCTAGATCTCTCTGACATTACTAGTCATGGAGACCTTTACAATACTCACTTTAATCTCTCTCTCTCTCTCCCTCTCACACACACACACACAAAAACACACACGTCACTTAAGCAAATCTATTGCCATGCTTGAGCTCCAATTGATTCGCTATCTCATACAACAAGTACGCGTCTATGGCGGCATAGCGCACCTAGAAGCTGTCCAAATACCTCTCGTGCCAGTGATCATGGTCGGCTCCCACCGGCTTGCAGAGGTGAGGTATGCACAGTACCTCTGATGCGATCTTCTTGAGCGACGAACGCCATGTTACGTACTTGGGATGGCATCCGCCAAGGTGCTTGTATTCTGCAGCGGCTTCGGGGACTACCAATTGGAGGTCGATCGGATTGGTTATTGTGATGCTGAAGTCGTCCCGCAGCGACTACACGTCGTTCTCGATGTGTGCGCCGGTGAAGATGTTGTCCTCCTCTGTCAGGAACCTCTTAAAGACTTTGGGAAGGTCACCGCCATTGGATAGAGGACCTGGAACACAAGGACACTAGTGCCGACGCACAACTGCAAGATGGCAGTCGTGACGTCGCCGCCAGGGAGCCTTTTCCACTCGGTGTCCAATCCAACGAGCTTGTGGCGGCGTTGCGCTGAGTTGCCACGGCGGATGTCTTCGAGAAAGCTCGCCACCACCTCCGCGTCACAGGTTATCCACATGTCGAGCATGATTGTATCGAATGCAACCCATTGAAATTTCTTGCGTCCGCGTGTCTGGTGGCGGCGATAGTTTGGATTAATTCTTGGGGGTGGCCGCGGGGACGTGCGGTTCGTTTTCTGCGGCGTCGGTTGGGATTCCAATGCCCCGGGGAGGGGCAGGTGGGACCGTCAATAAAACTGGATAGAGACATCCACTTGATGTTGGCCGGTTGCGGACAGCACCGGTGAGACCATTGCGGATAGATAGTGCGGTGTAGATTGTCCTGTGTATTGGTGGGGAAAGTCGTGCAAAATAACTAGACACATCCCTGACAGATCCACACGAAACAACAATGGGCTGCCGTACTCTCTCTGGCCCATGGGTTGTGGTACCTCTCCCAGGACCCGTACCTTGAAATATTGTTTGGTAAAAATGTAAAGAACTTGAGACAGTAAAAAAAATCTAGAAACATTGTCCGGTCTATGTCAGGACCTTGAGACAGTCAAAACCAAAAAACATGTCCGGTGACTGTAAATGCGTGGGAACCACAATTCCAAAACTGAGTCATGAAGTACGGGGAAAATGCTACGGTGATGATGTTAGTGCAGTAAGACATGATGTTGCACTCGTGAAGAGTAGGAGGGGCACTTTTGAATGGGCAGCCTCGCACTTTACTGAAAAACGCTCCGATGATCAGAACGGAGAATCGGTCGAATAGTGCATGGGAAGAATAGATCCATCAAGATATCTGCCGAGTCCATCTAAGACGTCCCATGAGTCACCTGGTCCGACCGGTGCGCGACATGTCCAAATTCAAGTCTTTTGAGTTCCTACTAAAAATCTTTCACAAGTTCGTGGATATAAAGTTCACCAACAAATCTGACGAGTGCAGCGACCAGTCTGAATGATGAGTGCATCAGAAGAGGAACTCGTCAAAATTGAAGTCCTCTGAGTTCGTACTGAATTGCATTGACAAAAAAGTCCGGCGTCTGTCAAGACCTTGAAATATTGTCTGGCGAATCTCAAGACCTTGAGACAGTAAAAAGTCTAGAAACATTGTCCGGTCAATGTCAGGACCTTGAGACAGTCATAACCTAGAAAGATTGTCCGGTGACTGTCATTGCGTGGGAACCACAGTTCCAACAGTCTCTTGAAGTACAGTGACAATGCTGCGGTGATGCTGTACGGTGTGCACACCGGTCTAACATATAGTGTAGTAAGACATGATGCTGCCGCACATTTCACTGCAACAAATGGAACACAAAGATTTCACAAACGCAAACAGGCGCTTCATATCAGGGTAATATTTTGTTACAATTCCACCAAGGAAGGTGTCTGGAGATACAACTATGCAAAACTAAGCCTAATGACTATGCTAACAAGTTCCACTGATGCCCATTGCTGTCACTCTTGATTAGACGACAAGGTACCGCACGAAGAAAATGGATCCTGCTAATAGACAAGGTTTTGTACAAGAAGCAAAAAGGAACAATAATTTAGTCTTCGTAACGTAGAGTTTATCAGCGAATGAAGATGAAAATTGTCGCCTTACCTATATCCTTTTGGTAGCTGCAATCAGATCCTTGGCAAATCGTTAATCTAGCACATCTTCAGGGAGCTTTGTTTCCTACAAATAAAGATGAACATCAATCATAAGTGCACATGCCTCACACATGGGCATTTGTCAGCTTTGATGAACATTACTCAAAACTACCTTTGGTCTCAAAGAGCATCTTTGTCGATTGTGACCCGTGCACCTACATAGGCTACATTTCGTGGAAGATTTTGTGGTAGATTTAGTCTTATCTGAACTTGACTTCAACTTTTTCTTCGGGGCCCCTCTGCCAGGCACAGTCATGGGATCCAGGACATCTCTGAACTCTTCACAATCAACCTCCGACGCTTGTGGCAGCACCGGTCCATACATCTTGTCTTCGTTCGCTCCTGCATTCGGCACGATCACAACAGCTTCTTGTGCAAGGACACGTTTGGTCCGCTCATATGCTTCGGTTGAACGAGATGCTACGAAGGCTGCAGCAAGACTGAGATTGCATATCTCACAAAACCTTAGTAGGGTAGGGGAATAGTCATACATGGTGCTCTTCCTTATCGTTGGAAATGCACGCTTCACCCCCATAGTCCACCTTTCCAAAACACAACAGTCTGGAAGCTTGCTCTCGTCCCGGAGGCCTAATACAAAGAAGGTGTGTGAGCAGGGGGTTCCAAAGGATTGCAACTTATGACAAGAATAGGAAATTCTCTTTAGATTGGCCTCTTTAGTTAATTCACATTTCACATAGTACAACATGTCTCTATCTCTCCATCCAACAATATACTCAGTTGTATCATCGCCATCTAGAATCTCAATCAGAGAACACTTCTTGGCTGCTTCCGCGCTGAACTGGACCTTCGCCTTAAAAACATTTGGTGTGAACCTTCCCTTTGAGTTTATCTCAAGAACTGAAGCATCAGGTTCTGTGAATGGCGCAGATTGCAGTGCTTTAGCGTCGCCATCCGCCTCATTTCTACGCACCTTTGTAAGGCAGGTCTCACAGTGTTTTACCATTTCTAACAGGGTGTGGCGGAACCACCCAAACTAACTAGGCCCGGGTGCACTGATCTTTGTTGCTAAGCAACTCTGACCCAAATTGGCACTCATCGGTAGTTCCTCGAGTGAAGCCTCGATAAAAGCCACGCTATTCCAGGATCAGCAGACAACACTCACACGAAGGTGAGCCCAGAGATTACAACACAGACCACTTCATACATCTCAGAGTGATTGCAGCGGAAAAGAAATTTATTACAAAACATGTTCAGAAAAGTAAGTACTACAGAGTTCCATCTACTCAAATTATTCAAGTCTTATTATTCAGCGGAAGCAGTAAAAGATAACTAGCGAGATAACGTGACGCATCGATAAAGCCCGTACGAATGCGTCACTCAGCGGGAGGGTGATTAGCACCAGCTGAAGGGCCATCCCACTCAACAGACCAACCCGAAGGCAAGGTACACGGCCAAGTAAGACTTGCAAACAGATCCTCAAAGTTAGTACCTAAAAAATAGTGCCACAAGCAAGGCTGAGTATACTAATAGTCAGCAAGACTGACCCGTCACCGGATATAACATAGTCTGATAACTAGACATGCAAGGCTTTTTGGTTGGTGGGGTTTGTTTTGCCAAAAACGCCACTAAATGTTGATCCTTATTTTCACATTTTATTTAGCCATAATCCAGTGGGATTAACCATTCTAAGTTTGCATCTAACTCTACACAAACATGGTAGAGCAACCATTTAATCATACAGCAGTATTATCATCATCCTGTTCCACTTGTTACTCTGTGTGACCGAAAACATTAAGCAATCTCATGCCGTGAGAGGCGGACGATTCCGAATCGAATTTCAACCGGGCCAGGGGAACCTAGACCACACGCATGGGGATTGACTTCGCTCCCGCCCACGCTACAGTTCCCCTTTCTTTCCAGTCCGTGGATCCGGGGCACCCTCCCCGACTACAGAGTACGACCACTCTGCACCCGTACGTCGCGACAAAATATAAACCCTACTTCTACCAGGAGGGTGCGAGATCGTTCCACTCACCGGTCCAATCAGGTACTTAAGCTTTCCGATTACCATATTTATCGGTATGTGGCTAGTACTTTCAAACGCTTAATGAAATGAGCCACACACCGCGACCTTAGCCATTTTTGACTACACCAGCGGGGTATCACAACTACACAACCCCGCCCGTTGTCCTTATATTTTAGCAGGAATTAAAGTCAGTACAACTCCTATTTGCGCGCGAGAGGCAGGAAACCACTCGACTTCTACCGTACCTATTTAGCATGGCAACTAGTCGATAAACAGATCCGGTATCAAACATAGGTTCCTAGGGATCATGCGTCTAAGGCTTTCGATCAACGCCTAGAAACTTAAATGCAGAAAGAAACTATTACAATACATCATAACTAGATAAATGAATGATAATTCGTAAAATAGTGGGATTATGCTCTGGGGCTTGCCTTCTTGGGCACTGTCAGGCAGAAAAATCTCTGGGGCTTGGCCCAGGTCTTGAGACGAGTTAGCACAGTTCAGATTAACCTCCTGCTCCGCACGAGAGTCCGCGGGCACCAGTTCGTAGTCACCGTCCGCGAGATTAACCGTTTCTATATGCAATGCAAGATTATGAGTTACTCATGGATAATGATTTCTTTCCTTCACGATAAAGTTTTAGTTCAACAAAGTTAAATTTAGTGATGATTTCACTTTTCATTTCATGGGCAGTCGTTTATAGAGTAGTAAACATAACTACGTTTCTTCATGAATGAGTGGGGGGTTTTGGTTTTAATTTTTAATTTCAACACATAGCATGCTTTCATTATTTCATAACAACAAAACTACTAATGAGCTAGTAGTGAAAAACTCAAGTAACACAGATCCAAACTTAAGCATTCATGGTATAAATTTCAGCATCTAACCATAAAGCAAAAACTATAACTATTCCTGCAAGTGGATTACTCTAGTTGCTTCATCTTTTTGTACAGAACGATTAATATGGGTTCTGGTGCTACAAATTTTACGAGAGCAACTTCATAGCATATACTCAGCACTGAAATTTTTCCAGATTTTATACACTTATACAACAGGGGTAACAAAAAGAACAAAAACAGCAAGCCATTTACAAAGATTAAATCTACAGAAAGTTTTACTAGGGATATGGTTCTCAAATTTTTACCAGAGCCTATTAATGAGCTAAACATATACCAGAAAAATTTTCAAGATTTAACACAATATGAGAAATTAGTTATGCAGTTAACTTAGCACGAAATAGCATAAATTTCTCAAAGTGCATTTAACCAGTACTGCATATGAACTTTTTATTACAGATAGAACATACTCTAAACAAGATCATGTCCAAAAATCATGACCAGAAACTTGTAGATTACTCAGAACAAAAAATAGTAAATCTAGCCCTAAGATGCTAAGCATGATTATTCACCAAAGCAAAACTCAGCAACTGCAGCTCAAAATTTTTAGACAGGAACACAGAGCTAAAAAGACACTTCAGAAATAAATATAGATTTTTCTGAGCATAAGAACTATATATGTAGAATTAAGTTGATTAAACAAGCATAAATCATGGTATATAGCAAATGAACTCTAATAAATCTGAAATTTAGGTATTAGCAGGAATTCAGTGGCACATGCATGCAGTAGAAATTTCAGAGCAAGTTCATGTGCATATTTCCCAGAATTAAATCGAGAAAGCTAACAATAGATTAGAGAATCTTGATTGTTCCAACATGATATCTGTTTTGGTTGGGTGTCATCTTTTTACTGTGATCTAAGATTCCATTAGTGATAACATATCCAAAAATCAAGATCATTTGCTGAGTAGAACCTCCTAAACATGCATAAGGTGGTTTTCTTATTCTTTTTCCCAGATTAAAATCAGTTGAGTTTCTGCAGATGTGACTGTTACAAAATTTGTAGATCTTGTTACAAGGATTCCAAATCCGTTGAGTTTGCATTTTTATGATTTTTCTATGATTTGTTCTGCATTTTAGAAGTTCACTGATATACACTGGAAAACTTGCAGAAACACCCTTGAACGAAAAAAAGAAATTACAACCGGGTCCTTCGCCGGCCTTCTCCGCCGTGGCATCTTGCAGTGGTGTTCTGCGATGCAGGGCTAACCGGGGCTGCCACGGGGAGGCGCGCGGGAGAGAAGGGATCGAGGAACACCTACCCTGGTCGACGTTCGAGTGTTTGGTGCACGGATTCGAGCTCGTCGGCGTCAATGGCGGGGCGGTTGTTCGGTTCGCCGGCGCTGGAGGTGAAGGAGGGCTCGGGGTAGGGGAACAGGGCTCGCACGAGCACCGCGTGAGCTTGTGGATGCTTCTGGGGTAGCTGTCGTGCTCGGTCTCCCTCGGAGCTGGCCGGTCCGCGGTGAGCCTGAGCTTGCCGGCGGCGGCGCAAAAAGGGAACGGCGTCGGGAGGAGGTTTGGGTTCGATTCCGAGCGCGTGTAGCTTAACGAGGAGGTGGCGAAGCTGCTGCGGTGGTCGGAGGGGGCAATGTAGGGCTGGGTTAGCCGGTCCGCGCGAGCTGGATCTCGGCGGCCATGGCGGAGCGGCGGGAGGAGGAAGAGGGAGGAGAAGGCGCGCGACGGTGGAGTCCTGGGGGTCTTTATAGGCTAAGGAGCTCCTGGGCGAGGGATGTAGCGACTTGGGGCAGTCGATTTAGGTCAGGGACGCACGACGGCGAGCGAGCAGAGCTGCCAGCGGCGCGGCGCATGGCTGGGGTGTCGTGGCGGCTCGAGGAGCGGCCTGGGATGTGTGTGAGCGCGTGGAGGTGCCAAGAGGCGGGCCAGGTGGCGCTGGGGGACTTCCCGGGTCCATTTGGCCGTGGGTGCGCGGTGGACGAAGTCCACCGGCGGCGTACGGGGGGCGGCAGGCAAAACAGAGCCAGCCGGGAGAGAGAGATGGAGATAGGGGCTCTTTTGTGATTTCTGAAAATTCCAGGGATATCTCGGTAATCTAAAAATATCTCCTATTTAGAGGGCTCAAATGAAAAAGTGTTGAATACCACTTTTGCATAACTTGTCAATATCTACAACTTTCGTGTTATGCAAATTTTCATTTGAAACTCACATTTTGAACTATTTGTACATTTGCAAATTTACACAAAAGGACTTTGGTTCTATTCAGTTTTTGACTTGATTTTGGCTGAAGTTCAATTGAGCACATGTCAATTGAAGTACCACTTATGAGCCAACTAAAATTTTGTGCATATTTTTGAATTAAATTTTGAGTAGCTTTTCACTCCTTTTTCTTTCTCCTTTAATTTCTTTTGGTATGATTTGTCTTTTATTTGCCCCTTTCTCTTTGAATTAATTTCCCAAATTTTTCTTTTTAGTTTAACTAAGATACATTGATTGTATTTAAAAGCACTGACACCTGAAGTGTCACAGCCTACCCCACTTAAAAAGAATCTCGTCCCGAGATTGGATGATTGAATTAAGGTAGGGAAAATGATATACCTGAGGTGGAGCTAAGAAAACCCGGATAATGTCAATTAAGATAATCTTCCGTCTCCCAGGTGGCTTCTTCTTCAGTGTGATGAGACCACTGAATTTTATACATTTTTACCACCTTTCGACGAGTACCTCTCTCTTTTTGATCTAGAATTTTGAGTGGATATTCGGAATAAGAGAGATCGGGCTCCACTAAAATTTCTTGTTGATCGATAATTTCCGTAGGAACTCGAACACACTTCTTGAGTTGAGATATGTGGAAAACATTATGGACGGCTGCGAGTCGGGAAGGAAGTCGCAAACGATAAGCCACGGGTCCACATTCTTCAATGATTTCATAGGGCCCGACATAGCGAGGTGCTAGCTTACCCCTGACTCCGAAACGTTGAACGCCTCGAGTTGGGGACACTCGTAAATAGACGTGGTCACCAACCATGAACTTCAAAGGATCCCTTCTTTTATCAAAATAACTCTTTTGCCGAGACTGGGCTGCTCGGAGATTTGCTTGTACTATTTTTACTTTCTCCTCAGCCTCGACCACTAATTCGGGTCCAAATATTTGACGTTCCCCGGTCTGGGACCAACTCAAAGGAGTTCGACACCGTCGACCATACAAGACCTCGAATGGTGCCATCTTCAGACTGGCCTGGTAGCTGTTGTTATAAGAAAACTCAGCCAAGGATAAACATTTGTCCCAGTTCTTGTCATAGTGGATGACACATGCTCGAAGCATATCCTCAAGAATTTGATTCACCCTTTCGGTCTGTCCGTCAGTCTGTGGATGGTAAGCTGAGCTTCGAATTAATTTAGTTCCGAGAGCCTCGTGGAGTTGCTCCCAAAACCTTGCCAAAAACTGGGGACCACGATCCGAGATAATCATTTTGGGGATACCGTGTAGACAGACAATCCGATCAATGTAGATTTCAGCATATTTCTTGGCTCGATATTCAGTATGCACTGGAATAAAATGAGCGGTCTTTGTGAGCCTATCAACAATGACCCAAATGGAATCATGATGCTGAGAAGTATTTGGTAAGCCCACTATGAAGTCCATGCTGATATCTTCCCATTTCCAAGATGGAATTGGCAACGGTTGGAGAGTTCCAGCAACCTTCAAGTGACTAGCTTTCACTCTCTGACAGGTGTCACACTCTGCGACATATTTAGCAATCTCTCTCTTCATGTGAGTCCACCAAAAATTTTGTTTTAGATCTTGGTACATCTTGGTGCTACCCGGATGAATAGAGAATTTAGAGAGATGTGCTTCGTCCAGGATTTGTTTCTGCAGCTCATGATTCTTTGGAACGACTAGGCGATCCTCGAACCACAAAATTCCTTTATGGTCCACTCGAAAACACTTGTATTTATTTTCACCTTCTACTACCTGCTGCTTGATGATACCAACACTTTTGTCGTGTAATTGTGCCATGATGACCTTGTCATAGAGTGTCGGTTCCACCGAAATATGATTCAAAGAGCCCTGAGGAATGATTTCCAATTTCAGCTTTTGCATTTCAGCACACAATGTGTCATTATACGACTCCACTGAAAGGCAATTGTAGTGAACCTTGCGACTGAGCGCATCGGCTACAACATTAGCCTTGCTCGGATGATAATGAACTTCCAGGTCATAATCTTTGATCAATTCCAGCCATCTTCGTTGCCTCATATTCAGCTCACTTTGAGTGAAAATGTATTTGAGACTCTTATGGTCGGTATAGATATTGCAATGAGTGCCCATAAGATAATGTCTCCAAAGCTTGAGAGCATGAATAACTGCGGCTAGCTCAAGATCATGAGTGGGATAATTTAGCTCGTGTGGCCGAAGTGCTCGGGAAGCATATGCTATAACCCGATTGTCTTGCATTAGAACACAACCAAGACCAGTACCTGAAGCATCACAATAAACGTCGTAGGGTTTATTGTTGTCAGGTTGAGCCAAGACTGGTGCAGTGGTTAGATGTGCTCTTAATGTATGGAATACTTCATCGCACTTCGCATTCCATTTAAACTTGACATCCTTCCTTAGTAGCTCTATCATGGGCTTAGCAATTCTGGAGAAATCCGGAATAAATCTGCGGTAATACCCCGCCAAGCCGAGAAAACTGCGGATCTGATGAACTGAAGTAGGAGGTTTCCAGTCCATCACTTCTTGTACTTTGCCGGGATCAACTGAGATGCCTTCATTGGATATAGTGTGACCCAGAAACTTGACTGTGTCCAGCCAGAATTCACACTTGGAGAATTTTGCATACAGCTTATGATCTCTGAGACGTTGAAGAACGATGCGCAGATGTTGCTCATGTTCTGCCTCATTCTTGGAATAGATCAGAATGTCGTCGATAAAAACCATGACAAACTTGTCAAGTTCCGGCATGAATACCGAGTTCATAAGATACATGAAATAAGCTAGCGCATTGGTGAGATCGAAAGACATAACCAAGTACTCGTAGACACCATATCTGGTTGAGAAAGCGGTCTTGGGAATATCACAAGGCCGGATTTTAATTTGATGATAACCCGAACGAAGATCAATCTTGGAGAAGATCTTTGCTCCAGCCAACTGATCAAACAGTACATCAATGCGGGGAAGTGGGTATTTATTTTTGATGGTCACTGCATTGAGAGACCGGTAGTCAACACACAACCTCAGACTGTCATCCTTCTTCTTTACGAACAATGCTGGACAACCCCAAGGTGAAGCACTTGGGCGAATATAACCCTTGTCTAGAAGTTCTTGCAGCTGGATCTTTAATTCGGCTAATTCTTTAGGCGGCATTCGGTACGGCCTTTTTGAAATAGGGGCTGTACCAGGCTGAAGTTCAATGATAAATTCGATATCCCGGTCTGGCGGCATACCAGGTAAATCGTCTGGAAACACATCTGCATATTCACGGACTACCGGAATATCTTCGAGACGAATATCTTTCATGGCATAGGCACAAGAGTTGTTGCATTGGTGATGAGGTAAATATAGAACCGAATGACCATGAGTTGGAGAATTTATTTCAACAGCTCGTGAAGAGATATCTAACATTACCCCATGTCTTTTCATCCAATCCATTCCTAGAATAATGTCCATACCTTCTAGTGGCAACAAGATTAAAGTGGTAGGAACAGTTTTACTACCCAAACTAAGTAGCGCATTACGAACGATTTGGTTTGATGCAACTTTACCACCCAGAGTAGATATCATAAATGAACCTTTCGTGTGACGAAAATCTAACCCAACCCTTGCTCCAAATTTAGAACTAATGAAGCTATGAGATGCACCAGAATCGAATAAGATAACGGTGGGGTGTTGGTTTATAGAGAATGTACCTGACATGATTGGTGCTCCCTCAGGAAGGTCAGCAAGATTGGTGAAGTTAAGTCGGCCCTGCCTGACTTGAATGGTTTGCCTCTTGCCCTTGTTCTGATCATTTCTGCGAGAAGCCTACCCTTGAGATTGTCCCGCCTGGGGGCACATCTTGGCAAAGTGATCCGGACTCCCGCATCTGAAACAACGGTTATTATTATCAGGGCGAGCGGCTGGCTGAGTATTCAGCCTAGGGCCGTTCTGCTGCTGCTGAGGTGCAAATCGAGCTTGCTGAGGAAACCCGAATCGAGTCTGCTGCTGCTGTTGAGGAGGCTGAATAATCCAACGCCCTGGCTGAGGGGCCTTCTGAGAGGGTGTGGGTGGGTTATTCTACACAATACGATACCTCGGTGCAGAGGCACTCGAGGGTCCAGCAGGTGCCTTGCGCTTCTTTTCAGCGCGGTGAGCAGAAATAAGATCCTCCTGGGAGATAGTCATATTCACTAATTCATTGAAAGTGTCCGCACGGACAAGATTTAGCCTTTCTTGTAACTTGGTGCAAAGGCCCCGACGGAAGCGTTCACGCTTCTTAGCGTCGGTGTCCGCGTGATGTCCAGCATATTGACACAATTGATGGAATACTTGGGCATACTGCACCACAGTACGAGTGCCCTGAGTTAAGGCTAAGAACTCGTTGAGCTTACGGTCAAGAAGTCCAGCTGGAATATGATGATCTCGAAAAGCCAATTTGAACTCATTCCAATTCACCACATGATCAGCTGGTAGCATCCCGTGGTAATGATCCCACCACATACGAGCTGATCCGCGAAGCTGTTGCGCGGCGTAGTGAGTCTTGTTCGCTTCGGAACAAGGGGTAGTCAATAGAGAAAACTTGGACTCGATTGTGCGAATCCAAGCATCCGCGTCCAGAGGCTCATCCGCTTTATTGAACAGCGGGGGCTGAGTACTGAGGAAATCTTGGTAGCTCGCTTCTTGTGCATGATGAGCATGATGCCCACCCCGCGGTTGTTGCTGAGCTTGAACCAACTACCGCAAAATTTCCGTCTGGGCGGCAAGAACCTCAGCGATACCCACTGGTGGAGGAGGTGGAGGTGGATCGTCATTCCCCCCGGCTCCAAAACTACTAGGGGTGCCTCGAGTTGATCCAACCATCTGAAATGTGAGTACCTTTGCATTAGGCTCAACATCATCATCATTTCAAATGGAATTTATAACTCAAAATGACATGGAAGTAATGGAAATCGCTTTAATTATGTTGTGCAGCAAAACCAGTGATACGAAAACGCTCATAACTGGAGTTTTGTACGTGATATAAACTTGAAACTTTTACAGGAGATATATAATTTCATGAGCTACAACTTTGGTAGTCATCACAAAGTCAGATTCCAAAAGTAGTTTAGTCGAAAAATTCATTTACTCCTTCTCTGGTTTTTCTGTTTTACAGAAAACAGAGCTTCTGTATTTTGTGATTATCTCCTGTGATACTGATCCGTTTAAGCTGAAATTTTGCGAGTATCTTCATGATGAAATTTGGAACAACTTTGGTATTCAACTCAGGAGCTAAATCATAGAGGAAAGGAGGATAAAAATTCGAACTAGCTGCTGCATTCAGCTTTTCACAGATCACCGATATTTCACATTAGTAGCATTTGAGGTCCATTACATACATCATCCTCCCATTTCTACTTGGTTACTTCTAACATCAATATTAAGGGGGTTACTCAACTCTATGTTAGCCTAGTAGCCATGATCCAAAAGTAGGCTACACTAAGAGGAGTCTACAAAAGCTAGAAAACTGCGCCTCGGTCTACATGTTGACCGATGCCTCACTCGCTGCGGGAGTGTGAACCTCAACCGGTGCGGGCTGCGGCGCCGGGTCCTCAGAGTCCATCTCTGAAACGCCCTCGATCTCCTGGGGCTCGTCCTCATCGTCCACCTACATCTCGTCGGGGGTGTGTGAAGGGCATCCTGCGCGTGCTGTATCGCGTGGAGCTGCCCCTGTGCCTCGTCCAACTCAAGCTGCAGGTTGTGGAACTGGTCCTCCAGGAAGTTGATCATAGCGTCACAATCCGACACCGTGTCCTGAAGCTCGTGAACCTAGCCGTGGAGCTGGGCGATAAGAGTAGCCCTGCTCTCGAGCTCGGTACTAGCCTCCTGAAGCTGCCCATCTCTTAGCTGGACAGCCAGGTGCAAAGCCTGAGCGTGGTCCACCAACTGAGCGACGGCGTAACTCTGGTAAGTGTGAAGTCTGTAGAGGCCGTCCAGGCACATCGCTGTCGTCCGAAGTGCCCCGACCGGGTCAAGGGTAGCGACCACGTCCACGTGTGCCATCCGGTCGAGCCAAAGTGGGTCGGCCGGGTCAGGTGCAGGGAACAACCCGAACGCAGTCAGAACCACCTCCAGAGGGTGCGAAGAGCAAAAAGTGGTCATCGCCCTCATGGCAGTAAGCTCCCAAGTGTCCAGCAGGTAGTGACCGACCACCTGAGTCACGATCAGCTCCCATCCGTTGAGCGGGTGCTGCGGGATCACCATCGTCACACTGCAGCGACGAACTCCGTCCTCCACAAACTCGTGGCCATCGTAAATCGGTGGCTGGAGGTAACCGGCTGCACTCAAAAGCTCCCAAAGACGGCGGGGAAACCCATCCCAGTGCAGGCAAGCGGAGTGCACGTGCCCCTACGCGTCAACGACCAGCAACTCTTCCATCTGTCCCAACAAAAGACCGATGGATCAGCTGACGGTAACAAGAACTACTAACTCTGATCAGTGAAAGAAATTGCCAAACTGTAGATAATTTCCTTCAAAAATTCTCAAAAATTTACACAAGATCCCTCTGATTTTAAGGAACGATTTATCTAGTCATCACGAAGATCAATTCAGACTCCATGGGGGTGATATGCTCAGGTATTCAGAGTGACGTCAACCAGGAAATTTGAGTGTCCAGAGAGGGTGTATTTTGACCATAACTCTCAAACCAGACGTCAATTGTTTTTAAAATTTTTGTGGTAAGTTCATCACTTAGTTTCCTACAACTTTTACGTTGAACGATTTTTCGTTTGAACTACTTTTAAGGGTCGAAAAATTTCAGTTGTCTATACTGTTCCGAGTTATCAGTTTTACACAGGGTTGATCGAAAATCATAAATACCAAGCTAGGAGGCTTTAAAAATTTTCAAACTTTTACAGAAGTTTGATAACTTAGGGAACATCATTTCGTCTTACTACCCCAAGTTGATTTGAGTAACTTAACAGAATGTTAAAATTTGTGGAAACCAATTTGCAGACTAACTATATACTCTTTAAGATAGGGTTTTAGCTGAATTGAGTGCGATTTCTTCCAAGATTTCTTCGTTACCCTTTTTTTTTGGGAATGAATGCAGAACCTATCCGTCCTCACCAAGGAAAAGAATTGCCAAGTTACCTTGGTCTTACACAACTGACTTGGTGGCATACATATTACGTCTCTTACTATATAGCTACTCGGTATAGCTAGATAGCCTATAATTCGATTTCGAGTTAGTGTACCTGCAGAAAATTTGACAATATATAGGTTGAACCTTCCATGCCAGCACTTCACGAAAGCGTTCCCATACATTACCAATCACTATAGGACCGGCATCCATACAATTACCGCCGTATGGACAACGTTAAGCATACGTCATCGAAACAACGTATTGACTGAGTACCGTCTCTGACGGGGAATTGAATTCCAATTTCGAACCATTACTCCCCATATAATCAACCGAAGTTGGTATATGGGCAGCAGCTCAAGTAGGCCACTGCTTGAGCTCCAGCGTTCGGCTCGCATCACCGACGGGAAGGTCAGACTCGCTCAACTGACTGAGTAAGCATACCTCCGCGGCGACGATGTAGTTGCAGAATTTAACTTACAGAATTAAAATACTGAAAAGTAATGTGCTGGAAGTTAGCCATACAAAATAAGCCACCTAATTGTACCCATAAGATTCCCTAGAGCTTTGCATCCTAGACTTGTCCTTGGAGATCCTAAACTTGTTCAAGAAAACTTTAGTAGTTTCGAAGTCAAGTTTTAAGTTGCTGTTTCGAAAACCGAGGCTGTCATCTCTGGTACGCTGTCTGCGAGCTCTGATGCTAGCTGTGGCGGAACCACCCAAACTAACTGGGCCCGGGTGCACTGATCTTTGTTGCTAAGCAACTTTGACCTAAATTGGCACTCACCGGTAGTTCCTCGAGTGAAGCCTCGATAAAAGCCACGCTATTCCAGGATCAGCAGACAACACTCACACGAAGGTGAGCCCAGAGATTACAACACAGACCACTTCATACATCTCAGAGTGATTGCAGCGGAAAAGAAATTTATTACAAAACATGTTCAGAAAAGTAAGTACTACAGAGTTCCATCTACTCAAATTATTCAAGTCTCATTATTCAGCGGAAGCAGTAAAAGATAACTAGCGAGATAACGTGACGCATCGATAAAGCCCGTACGAATGCGTCACTCAGCGGGAGGGTGATTAGCACCAGCTGAAGGGCCATCCCACTCAACAGACCAACCCAGAGGCAAGGTACACGGCCAAGTAAGACTTGCAAACAGATCCTCAAAGTTAGTACCTGAAAAACAGTGCCACAAGCAAGGCTGAGTATACTAATACTCAGCAAGACTAACCCGTCACCGGATATAACATAGTCCGATAACTAGACATGCAAGGCTTTTTGGTTGGTGGGGTTTGTTATGCCAAAAACACCACTAAATGTTGATCCTTATTTTCATATTTTATTTAGCCATATTCCAGTGGGATTAACCATTCTAAGTTTGCATCTAACTCTACACAAACATGGTAGAGCAACCATTTAATCATACATCAGTATTATCATCATCCTGTTCCACTTGTTACTCTGTGTGACCGAAAACATTAAGCAATCTCATGCCGTGAGAGGCGGACGATTCCGAATCGAATTTCAACCTGGCCAGGGGAACCTAGACCACACGCATGGGGATTGACTTCACTCCCGCCCACGCTACAATTCCCCTTTCTTTCCAGTCCGTGGATCCGGGGCACCCTCCCCGACTACAGAGTCCGACCACTCTGCACCCGTACGTCGCGACAAAATATAAACCCTACTTCTACCAGGAGGGTGCGAGATCGTTCCACTCACCGGTCCAATCAGGTACTTAAGCTTTTCGATTACCATATTTCTTGGTATGTGGCTAGTACTTTCAAACGCTTAACGAAATGAGCCACACACCGCGACCTTAGCCATTTTTGACTACACCAGCGGGGTATCACAACTACACAACCCCGCCCGTTGTCCTTATATTTCAGCAGGAATTAAAGTCAGTACAACTCCTATTTGCGCGCGAGAGACAGGAAACCACTCGACTTCTACCGTACCTATTTAGCATGGCAACTAGTCGATAAACAGATCCGGTATCAAACATAGGTTCCTAGGGATCATGCGTCTAAGGCTTTCGATCAACGCCTAGAAACTTAAATGCAGAAAGAAACTATTACAATACATCATAACTAGATAAATGAATGATAATTCGGAAAATAGTGGGATTATGCTCCGGGGCTTGCCTTCTTGGGCACTGTCAGGCAGAAAAACCTCTGGGGCTTGGCCCAGGTCTTGAGACGAGTTAGCACAGTTCAGATTAACCTCCTGCTCCGCACGAGAGTCCGCGGGCACCAGTTCGTAGTCACCGTCCGCGAGATTAACCGTTTCTATATGCAATGCAAGATTATGAGTTACTCATGGATAACGATTTCTTTCCTTCACGATAAAGTTGTAGTTCAACAAAGTTAAATTTAGTGATGATTTCACTTTTCATTTCATGGGCAGTCGTTTATAGAGTGGTAAACATAACTACGTTTCTTCATGAATGAGTGTGGGGTTTTGGATTTCATTTTTAATTTCGACACATAGCATGCTTTCATTATTTCGTAACAACAAAACTACTAATGAGCTAGTGGTGAAAAACTCAAGTAACACAGATCCAAACTTAAGCATTCATGGTATAAATTTCAGCATCTAACCATAAAGCAAAAACTATAACTATTCATGCAAGTGGATTACTCTAGTTGCTTCATCTTTTTGTACAGAACGTTTAATATGGGTTCTGGTGCTACAAATTTTACGAGAGCAACATCATAGCATATACTCAGCACTGAAATTTTTCTAGATTTTATACACTTATACAACAGGGGTAACAAAAAGAACAAAAACAGCAAGCCACTTACAAAGATTAAATCTACAGAAAGTTTTACTAGGGATATGGTTCTCAAATTTTTACCAGAGCCTACTCATGAGCTAAGCATACACCAGAAAAGTTTTCAAGATTTAACTCAATATGATAAATTAGTTATGCAGTTAACTTAGCACGAATTAACATAAATTTCTCAAAGTACATTTAACCAGTACTGCATATGAACTTTTTATTACAGATAGAACATACTCTAAACAAGATCATGTCCAAAAATCATGACCAGAAACCTTGTAGATTACTCAGAACAAAAAATAGTAAATCTAGCCATAAGATGCTAAGCATGATTATTCACCAAAGCAAAACTCAGCAATTGCAGCTCAAAATTTTTAGACAGGAACACAGAGCTAAAAAGACACTTCAGAAATAAATATAGATTTTTCTAAATATAAGAACTATATATGTAGAATTAAGTTGATTAAAGAAGCATAAATCATGGTATATAGCGAATGAACATTAATAAATCTGAAATTTAGGGATTAGCAGGAATTCAGTGGCACATGCATGCAGTAGAAATTCCAGAGCAAGTTCATGTGCATATTGCCCAGAATTAAATCGAGAAAGCTAACAATAGATTAGAGAATCTTGATTGTTCCAACATGATATCTGTTTTGGTTGGGTGTCATCTTTTTACTGTGATCTTAAGGTTCCATTAGTGATAACATATCCAAAAATCAAGATCATTTGCTGAGTAGAACCTCCTGAACATGCATAAGGTGGTTTGCTTATTCTTTTTCCAAGATTAAAATCGGTTGAGTTTCTGCAGATGTGACTGTTACAAAATTTGTAGATCTTGTTACAAGGATTCCAAATCCATTGAGTTTGCATTTTTACGATTTTTCTATGATTTATTCTGCATTTTAGAAGTTCACTGATATACACTAAAAAACTTGCAGAAACACCGGGGCTGCCACGGGGAGACGCGTGGGAGAGAAGGGATCGAGGAACACCTACCCTGGTCGACGTTCGAGTGTTTGATGCACGGATTCGAGCTCGTCGGCATCAATGGCGGGGCGGTTGTTCGGTTCGCCGGCGCTGGAGGTGAAGGAGGGCTCAGGGTAGGGGAACCGGGCGCGCACGAGCACCGCGTGAGCTTGTGGATGCTTCTGGGGTAGCTGTCGTGCTCGGTCTCCCTCGGAGCTGGCCGGTCCACGGTGAGCCTGAGCTCGCCGGCGGCGGCGCAAAAAGGGAACGGCGGCGGGAGGAGGTTTGGGTTCGATTCCGTGCGCGTGTAGCTTAACTAGGAGGTGGCGAAGCTACTGCGGTGGTCGGAGGGGGCAATGTAGGGCTGGGTTAGCCGGTCCGCGCGAGCTGGATCTCGGCGGCCATGGCGGAGCGGCGGGAGGAGGAAGAGGGAGGAGAAGGCGCGCGACGGTGGAGTCCTAGGGGTCTTTATAGGCCAAGGAGCTCCTGGGCGAGGGATGTAGCGACTGGGGGCAGTCGATTTGGGTCAGGGGCGCACGACGGCGAGCGGGCGGAGCTGCCAACGGCGCGGCGCATGGCGGGGGTGTCGTGGCGGCTCGGGGAGCGGCCTGGGACGTGTGTGAGCGCGTGGAGGTGCCAAGAGGCGGGCCAGGTGGCGCTGGGGGACTTCCCGGGTCCATTTGGCCGTGGGCACGCGGTGGACGAAGTCCACTGGCGGCGTACGGCGGGCGGCGGGCGAAACAGAGCCAGCCAGGAGAGAGAGATAGAGATAGGGGCTCTTTTGCGATTTCTGAAAATTCCAGGGACCTCTCGGTAATCTAAAAATATCTCCTATTTAGAGGGCTCAAATGAAAAAAGTGTTGAATACCACTTTTACATAACTTTTCAAGATCTACAACTTTCGTGTTATGCAAATTTTCATTTGAAACTCACATTTTGAACTATTTGTACATTTGCAAATTTGCACAAAAGGACTTTGGTTCTATTCAGTTTTTGACTTGATTTTGGCTGAAGTTCAATTGAGCACATGTCAATTGAAGTACCACTCATGAGCCAACTAAAATTTTGTGCACATTTTTGAATTAAATTTTGAGTAGCTTTTCACTCCTTTTTCTTTCTCCTTTAATTTCTTTTTGTATGATTTGTCTTTTATTTGCCCCTTTCTCTTTGAATTAATTTCCCAAATTTTTCTTTTTAGTTTAACTAAGATACATTGATTGTATTTAAAAGCACTGACACCTGAAGTGTCACACAGGGTCATTTTACCATCCAGTTTTATCTGAAGCCTAGAGTTCATGCTCTCACTCCATTGGTTGCTCCTCAATCCTAAAAAGCAATGACCTACATGGATCGCCTAGCAAAGGCATTAGGGATCCAAAACTTTGAGTAGCGATCTTAGATGAGACCCCTCTAGTTATCATAGGTTTAGTTGGGCGCTAGTTCTAATCGAGTTGTTTAGGTTTAGGTCAGTCTAGTCGCGCCCCGGTCTTTATTTCATTCAGATTTGTGAACTTTGGCTCCCCGGTGTTAATGTCGGCAGAGCCCCATTATCTTTCATATTTGGTTTGTTTTGTCTATGATCGAAGAGCAGGTCAAAAACAAGTGTGGGGGGGGGGAGATCCCATGATGCTACACATCCACGATCACATTTACACGTCACGTGCACCTCCCGCTCCGACTCATGAGTTTGCACTATCTCACTTGTTTCCTCCCTTTAGCATTTCTAAACATGAGCATATCTTTTCAAATTCTTGAACCTGTTTAAGAAATGTGCTAAATAAGAGCTCTTGATAGATGCCTTGTATAAATGTTTTTCATGCTGCGCTTGAGTTTGTGAACCATATTTTATAGGACCCATGATACTCAGTTGTTGACTAATGTGATATGACTGGTTTGAAGTTGTTTGTCTCTTCCATGTTGACCAGTCTGGGATTTTACTTATAAAAACAAAAACTAAGTTCTTGGTCTTATCTCTTTATCCACCATGCTACCAGAGCCATATAAAAATTCCATGCTATGTCTCTTGGCTACATGATTGAGCTTGATCAAATTTTGTGACCCATCATGGTTTTGTTCTGTTTACGCACTTGATTTAAGGTTTTATGTTCAGATGAATCGTGTGCTCCTTAAATATTGTCTAACAATATTAATCGAAAAAAAGAAAGAAAGAGAGAAGATGGCATGCCAAAGAAGCATGACCCAAAAAAAAAGAGAGAGAAAAGATGGCATGCCAAAGAAGCATGACCCAGCAATAAAATCAGACATGAAAAGGAGCATGTATTTATCTATGCACTAACCTGATCAGTCGTAAATATGAGTACACACCTATGGATCCATTCTTTGATCTTGCAACAGATTTGGGCCAAGCGGACGACATTCTACCTCATCCATCGAAAGTCCACAAATACCATCAAAACCGGTGAGATGAAATAGAGATAAATGCTGGTAAGAAGTTATGAGCGACTCTGAGAGACCCATGGAGGAGAGTAAGACCATGAACAATTTTATAAAAATATTTTTCAAAATCTCCTAGTCTGGCAACATGACAGGATGACACATGAAGCCAAGATCATTCCATTTTTCAACCGCTCAAGATATCATGATAGACACATTCAAGTTCACAAGCAAGAGCAAGGTATGAAATGACTTTTGTGCGGGATATTCTATTAGGAAGCTCCCAGCTCACCTCAGTCCTGACCTTTACTCGGGACGAGCAAAGGGCCAAGTGTGGGGGATCTTGTTGACGGTCATTAACAACCAATTTCGACTGTCAACTCCTGCACAAAAAGGGACTAAAATGTGGAATAAATGCTAGGATAGATTTATTTACTAACGGATTCCACATATGATGTTCTAGAATGTGTGCAGGTGATTTCCAGCTGATTTTGCAGTATAATGGTGTGGTTTAATCCAAGACATAACGGTCCAGCAAATCAGGACGCGACATGTATCAGAATGTGGAATAGATGGCCCACCAGAGCAAGAAACCAACAGTACAAGAGCCAATACCCGTGCCAATGTCAAGTGGGCCCTGGAAGGAACACGTGGACCAAAGGGGAAGGTCGGTGGGGCCACTGCCAGGCCGGCCGACCTACTGGTCGGTCGACCAGGCCCATGGGCCCCACTGCCTCAAATTTGCCACGTGGTGCTTCCTCACTAGCTCCCAATGTCGGTTCTGTAGAGAAGAGCTGCGATCTCGGGGTGGCTCCCTCCTATACATACAAGGGGAGGGGTAGAGGAATGAAGACACACACATCTCACCCTCTCAACTCACCCTTCCTTCCTTGGAGCTTGAGGCCTTCATCCTAGATGCTTAGGTAGACTAGGAGGTGTAGAAGAAGAGGAGGAGAGTGAGGAGGAGTCGGGGGAAGTGCCGGGTCTGTCGGCACTCTTCTCCACTTGTACCTCGATGGATGCTTATTCGGTTGTAAGTGTTCGAGACTTTCTTTGTTTGTTTATCTAGAATTAGAGTTTAGATCGTAAGTTATCATCTCTGCCTTATATTAGTTGATGTGTATGCTAGCGAGTAGCATTTGATCTTAGCTTAAGACCTCGGATAGAAAAGGGTAGTCTTGGCCAGGGCTAAGGTTAGTAGGGAAAGGCGTAGACGTGGTGTCTAGGCTGGACTATACCACTCAGTTGTCTGATAGTCCCACGGTTTGTAGAGGTAGCCGGCAGGTGGTAACAGCCCTGTTCGAGCCTTTTCGTAATCCTCCACTTTCGGATATCAGATAGAGCACATATTGGAGCTATCGGCTTGTATAAGCCGGTCGATACCTTTAGCTCGAAGTATAACGGCGACGTGATCTCTTCTTCTAGACATAGATTCTAGATATAGAAAGTCCTCTCTTCTGTCTTCTCCTCACCAGCATGTGTGTCCTTGGATGAACCTGAACCTGTAGATAGCGTACTCACGTTTCCTAGTGGATATGATACCCTGGAATACTCCTGGGTGAAAGCTACAGCGGTATCCGTGCGCTTGCGGATTTTATCCGTGACGTTGCAAAATACCAACAGCAGGGGATCCCCTCAAAACAGACAACATCACATCAACCTCTAAGACAATACAAGTAACCACATAGGCCGTAGGGTATTATGCACCTCGCGGTCCGAACCTATCTAAATCCTTGTGTTCTTTGCACCATCGTACTGCTAAGGGTATCCCTGAGCAGGCTTGGCGGCTAAACACCAACACGAGGCTAACAAAAATTGCCCGTGCTACTGTCGAGTCATGATCACAGAGATGTTACTAGGGTGGGAACACCGTTCTAGGGAGAGCAAAACTTCCTAAGTATTGACCCTGTAGGGAGTAGTCGGAGATGCTTGCCACCGAGTTCAAAGGCTCGAGGGTAACATAAACTGCCCATACAACTGTCGTGGCAAGATCAAGGGGATGTTAATAGGGTGGGAACACCGTCCCAGGGAGAGCAAAAATATCGGAGTACTGATCCTGCAGGGAATAGTCGAAGATGCTTCCCACCGAGTTCAAAGGCTCGAGGGTAACAGAATCTGCCCGTGCACCTGCCGAGGTAGGATCACAGAGATATTACTAGGGTTGGAACACCGTCCTAGGGAGAACAAAACTGCAAGAGTACTAACCCTATAGGGAGTAGTTGGAGATGCTTCGGGTGGAGTTCAACGACTCGAGGACAACAATAACTGCCAGTGTGCCTGGTAAGGTGGAATCACGGAGATGTTGCCAAATTAGGAGCAATGCTCCGGAGAATAAGTAGGAGCTCGGGTAAGCCAATGTATATAATGATGACTGCATTTATAGAATCTGATGGCTTATACAAGACATCTGACACCGAAACTCTTTACCTAGCCTCCTTTGCACGAGAGTGCCTACCGAAAATTATAGTAATAGATAGGGTAGTGTTCTTGCGAATGGTCTTGCTTCTTCAGCCTTGGCGGGGATCTTCTTGTTTACATGGAGGGTTGGGTGGCAACTGAGGTGCACCCAGAATGTGGCGGAGATTGCGGCATTCGTAAGCTGAGTGCTTGCCGCTAGGATGCCAGGGGTAGTGCTTGTGGAGGGATTGCTCAAAGCGCTTCTTGATGAGGGAAGCTCATCTACCTTAATGGAGTAGAGGAGCTTGTCTGGATGGGCCGGCCTCCGAGGCGTGGGCCCTGATGTTCGCCCTTTTACGCGCTGGCTTCGGGTGATCGTCGATGATGCGGTAGTTGGAGAAGAGGAAGTATGGCTTGGCCTCCTCGCGTTCTTGGCGCTTGGAGATGATGACGGTGCAAGCATCTCGTCCGATGTTGGCGAAGGTCGTTGTTCGAGTAGTCTTGAGACTCTCTAATATCTTCCTGTAGGCGATCGAGTAGTCGTTGTCGTCGTTCAGCGCGCTTTTGTTACGGATCTTGTGGCGCGCCTTCTCGATCTCCCTGTCCTCATCTTCCATCTTCATGGTAACCGTGACTGCTGGGGAGGAGGAAGAGATCTATAGTCGGGGGTGGCCTTTGCCTGTGCGGTGATCTGATCATCTAGCATGTCCTCATCGGAGAGGTACTCCTTGTAGTCGTCGGAGTTGTAGTCGTCCAAGTTGACTCACTCCATCGAGTCGTGTTCATCTTCAATCTCCACGAGTCGCACCATGTTGACCTCTCTGCACGGATGCCTGATGCCTTCTTCTTAGCATGGAGGAGATAGGGGTGGTCCCACTTGGTAGGGGAGTTCTTCACAGTCGTTGGGCCGGTGGATGGTTTGGCCCTCTAGGGTTGGTTTAATAGTCAGGGAGGAGTTGGTGGGGTCGCCTTCCTCTGACTCAGCTTTAACTTGATCGGTTGCGGGGGCAGCGAGATCTTCGGAAATGTACTCTTGCCCGATCAGAAGTAGGGAATCTAGACCCTTTTCTGATTCTGTTAGGATCTTTGATTCAGTGGCTTCCTGAAAAACGGTGGCTAGGTTTTGTAGCCCGAAAGGAATGTTTGGGATGCAGTAATCTATATTTGCATTTTGACCGTCTCGATGATGAGAACTACGCAATGGTGATGTGAAATTTATATTTTGACAAAGTCACCCTGATCGGTCTATGCATACCGGTATGCTCAGTCATGCTAATTTTGATCATAAACAAGAACTCTAGCAGATGCTCTTAAAACACCCATCTCATATTCAGTAAATTTGTGGGTTCAACTCCTTCCGATCCATATGCAAGCAAATGAATGGGACGTTGCGCAAGTCTATTGGATAAACAATAATGGCTGCATGTTGTCTATGTAAACGTCAAGTTTAATCAACTCGAGGTAGTAACGTCTTACTGGTCTTAGTACAAATGAATAAGCATCATTATTTCTTCCATACAAATGGAGGTGCTGCATTGATTACTTAGAGGGCTCTGTGAACCCAAGCCGCTGACTAAGTAGTACGAATGCAGGTGGTTACAGGTAGCAGAACTTCGCAAAATCATCAACCAGAACAAAATGGATACTAAGAAATGAGCAGGGTTCAATGCCTATCTACGCCTCAGAGGGTACGGCGGCATCAATCGATCTTCTTAGGGCTCATAGTAATAGTAAGTCAAATGTATGCATGAGTAGCTATATACTAGTTCCACGCCGTCTGATCTTCTGGATCTCTCCGCTTCGGTGATGCATATATGTTGATGACTTGAGCTAGCCAACGGCTAAAAGTTTGCCCAGCTGGTGGTGTAGGTTGCCCCGAAGTACCAGTTGGACGGGACGACGTTCCACACCGTCACCACGCGGCCGTCGTCGGTCTTCACCATGAAGGACAGGCTCTGGCCGTTGAGGTACGCCGTACTCTGCCAATTCATGCCCCAGTTCCTGCTCATCGTGAGCCAGTTCGTGTTGGTCCCCTTGATCCACATCTGCGATACTACGCCGCTGCCACCGACGTTGGTCACCGTCACCAGCTCGAAGTAGTCCCTCCCGTTGATGGTGAACCTCATGCCGCCACTTCTCTTGCATGAAACCCTGGCAGCAGTCAAGCACATTCAAATTCATCACATCGGTCGTGCGCGGAAGATTCATTTTCGAGCTAGCATCTTGTCTTTGTATCATCTCTCTGATTTTCTGCATTGTACCTCTGGTAGTTGACCGGGACGATGCCGGCTTGGTAGATGGCGATGGAGGTCCAGGCGGGCTGCGACATGTCGAAGTGCTGACGCGGCGGGTTGCACCAGCCGCCGTTGTCGCTGGGCAGCGCCCAATTTGGCGGGCAGAAGTTGGTGGCTGTGATTGTAACCGACGTGCCGAGCTTGCACCATCTGCTCTTGCTAGTGTCGCAGACGATGGTGTAGCACGCGCCGCACATGGCGCCGTCGTTGAAAAGCGCCGTGCTCAGCGCCGCGTTGCTCAGCCCGTAACCAGCGTTATATAGGTTGCCATACCCGCAAGCGCCGCCTGCACGCACAAGAGGTCGTTCGTCTTGTTTAGAACTTCAATTAGATCAACCGTCGGACGACAGTGAGCTGCTTTTGAACACGAAGCTCTTGAAATGGAGGGAAATAAATAAGGAACAAACCCATTGTGCCGGAGCCGTCGCTGCCACCGTAGAACGTCGCCGTCGCAGGCGACCAGTAGTACTGAGCGTCTACTGCATGATGGGAAGCCAATCCGCACAGCAAAGCGAGAAGAAGCACCACAGGCACCGCGAGTTTTGACATTTGGGATCTACCGAGTGCTCGTTAGAGAGAGAGAGAGAGAGAGAGCGGGAAGCCTTTGTACGTTTTTGGGCTGCGTTTGTGTTTGCGTTGAGTGGCACTCCTTGACCCAGGGATTTATATAGCGATGGCATGATGAGAGCCTCCAACTGTTACAGCGATGCGGTAGTTATTAGTAATCAAGTTGCACAGCTTCGTTAATGAATTTAGTATTAGCGAGTAGCGTGGTCATTTCAATCTCCTGCATCTGTTCGTTGTTTGACTTTGATACACGGCAAGTTTTGATACTAATACAAAACAAATATCTGATGTGTTCTCCATGTTCGTGAGGCTGTAAAAAAAGTTTTCTTTGTCTGCAGAAATTCCCGCGTCCATGTGCTTTAACCTTAGATTCCTACTGAGGCACACTATCGAGCATGTGATTGGGGAATCCTTAAGCTGAAAATTTCAACCAGGAAGCGGTGGAAAGAAAATTAAACATTTCCTGTTAAGTTGACATGTGAAGTCAGTGGAAACGGAGAGAAATAGGGTGCATTACTTTTGCACATACAAGTTCCAGCTAGGCATCACCTAATGCATGTGTCTACTGAACTTTGATCAGATCTATTTGCCCCCAGAGATGTTAATTTTTATTATCAGCAGTGTTATCAAAAGTATGGGATGTTACAATATCTTAAAAGGAAGTAAGAACAAATCTGCCCCATAGAAGATGGTGATTCAGACTTTACCAGTGTCATAAAAATTATGGTAAAATGTATTAAAAATATCAACTAGGTCTTGTTTAGATCCAAAAAAAATTTGGCCAAAAACATCACATCGAATATTTGGACACATGCATGGAGCATTAAATGTGTACAAAATAAAAAACCAATTGCGCGGTAAGCGTGTAAATTGCGAGACGAATCTTTTGAGGTCAATTGCGCCATGATTTAACAATGTGGTGCTACAATAATCATTTGCTAATGATGAATTAATTAGGCTTTATAAATTCATCTCGCAGTTTACTGGCGGAATCTGTAATTTGTTTTATTATTAGTATACGTTTACTACTTCAAATGTGTCCAAATACTTCAAAAAATTTACATGTAAAGAAGTAAACAAGGCCTAATAGGTTAACACCCTACTAGCTTGTTTCTCTTTTATGTCAACATTATTTTTGTAAAAGGAAAACCATTCAGTGTCATCCGTGACACGTGCATTCGCCACCAGTGTTTCTCAAACTCGAGGTTGTGGCTTTTCTGCTGTCTGAACTTTGTTGCTTGCTACTAAGCTAGGGCCTACGAGGGTATGTTCTTCAAGAAATTATAAGCTTCCTCACGGGCCCATCATCATCTGCGTACACCGCCGTACCTTCCGGCCGGACAGATAATTAAATTCAAATCTACGGACGTCGTTATTAACTGAAATTCCCCTGCAGGTCAACCATGCACTAGTTGTACCGCCGATATTTTAACATCCATAAAATTCACTTTGTGCTACTTAGTCGTGATTAGTTTAACTGGCTGGAACATGTGGAACCCGCGAACTAAGGGTCTTGACTCTTCAGCATGATAACACGGCCATACTTCGATCGAAATACATTACAATTACTATATGTTTATTAAAACCTCTTCTGAATTCCCGAAGAGCTGGCAGATTTCTAGATCTGGAGATCCACAAGTACGGTGGTTAAGATTCCACAGCCATGTCCATTGCCAGATCTTGGAGCTCTCTGTTGCTCCTCGATCGGTCTGCAATTCTGCATTGCTTGGACTTACATGGGCAAAGCTCATGCTCTCTAACAGATCGATAAGCCCTTACATATATGGGCTCTAGTTTCTGTAGTAATCATGTGAATATATAGAGCAATGAAGGGCCGAACTGAACGAGCAGTCGCTAGCTTGTTAGGAGCACCACATGACACTAGCTAGAAATGTCCATTTTTGTGACTAACTTATAACTGTTTTTGACAAATCACATCTGGTAATGGCTAAGAAAACTATAGCTCTTTCTAATGCTGAAATGGGTTACTAGCTTCGTCATGTGCTCTCAGCATCATCATAATCCTAAATCTCTCTCTCTCTCTCTCTCTCTCTCTATATATATATATATATATATATATATATATATATATATATATATATATATATATATATATATAGTTGCCTGTCCGTAGAGATGCGCGCATTTAGTTACTGTATGCATGGAATTTCAGAAGGTTCATTGATTTGTAGAAACTAAATTTGTCTAAATTAAGCTAAAACTGGTTAAAGGTTAGTGTGAAGATGTGGCAAGTGGCAACCGAAATTTTGATCCTTTACGTTCATGGCCACAATCAGGAAATTAAATTGCTGTTTTGTGTTGTGTGATTATATCAGAGCCTAGATTAGAGCAACTTCAAGAGGCTAGATATAATACTAGCTACAAATAGAGAGTTTCAGGCTTGATAAAAAAATATAAAGTTTTCAAAACTGAGGGCAAAATCAACAGAGTAGAAAAAAAACAGGAATCTCCAAATTCACAAGAGATCCACGTTAGCATCCTCCACCTGATTTCTACCCCCATCGCGCAGCCGGTGAGGGCTATGATCCCCATCTCCATCGGCCCTTACCCCGTCTCCACCCCTACTATGCCGCCGAGGCAGAGGACGGCTCGGCGGTGGATGCGCTACAGCGCGGGCGGCCCGGTGCCCTGCCGGCGCACGAGGTACTGGCCAGGGTATAGAGGGAGGACCTGGCGCCGCCGCCGAGGAGGGAAGTCCTGGCATCGAGGCGGAGGGCGATCGATGGGGCGGAGGATGCCAGAGGTACCTAGAGGCGGAGGACCTTACGGCTAGGGAGGAAGGGAGCTCCTGGCGTTGTCGCCGAGGAGGAGGGAGGTCCTGGCACCGTGACGGCCATGTAACACCCCAGAAGACAACTAAACAATCCTCTGGGGAATTACCACATGACAGCACAAAGAAATAACAGAGTACGCGGAAGCAAAAGAAATCATTCAAATAGAATAACACATATTTCGCTGGAGTGAAATAAATATTTCACAAACAGAACCATGTGAGATAAATTGATACAACAACAACAAAGTCTCCACACCAAATATTTTATTATACAATATTTGTTCAACATATATTGTTAAGTGTGTGCACACGTGCTGCTACTCCCATCCCAAACATGCAACGTCCAAACTCAAACACCTGTGACGGGAAAAATCAATGTTTGAGGTTTTATGGAAAAACCTCAGCAAGCAAACTACTTTAACCAAGATATTTAAATCACAATTTGATTAAACATCAGATTAATAATCAGATGAAAAAAAGTATCATACTGAGACAACAAATAACTTCAGGTAGAGAAATATATGAAAACTTCATATCAATACTTCAATGCATATGCAAATGGTGCAATGCAATGCTTGACTTCACTTTAGACAACGAACAACTTCAGCTAGAGAAATATTTGAAAACTTCATATCAATACTTCAATGCACATGCAAATGGTGCAATGCAATGCATGACTTCACTTCATTGTACATGCAAATGGTGCAATGCAATGCATGACTTCACTTCTACCCACAAATCCCAAGGAAGGAAGTGAGGGCTGCAACCACATTGCTATATGTTAATCTGCGTTGCTGTACCGGTACTTATCACACCAATCCGGCTATGGTTTCTTCATATGCATATACAACATGATGATGCAAATGTAAGATTGCAATGCATGAACTTCATATACTTCATGATTCGAACTTCAAGAGTGAAGCCATAAGTGGATCACATAATACTTCAATATATAAAAAAATCTATTTCAGATCATATGACTCATGTGAGGTACTGAAATTAAGTGGAGGCAATTCAAATAATAAAGTTAAAGCAAGTAGACCACATCGCTACGTTTACTTGCCTTCACCGAAGATCAAGAACGTGATCTAAGCACGGTCGGAAGGTGCACACCTGTTTATAAACATGGCTCAGCACAAAAAAAAACACACTTCATAAAGAAAAACATCGAGTAAAGCATTCCTATGCCCGAACCCAACGTTCTCACGTCAACATATGCTAATCTAGTGAAAACAGCAGCACTGTTGCTTCTATTTTTTGGAGTCTTTAATTTTGATGGTAAAAAATTCTGATATTTTGCTAGAAGAAAGATAACTTGATATCCTACAACTTTCAAGTTATCCAAAAGTATAGGAAAAATCATCATCATTGGGTAAATTTGAGGTGAATCTTAACCTGACAATCAGACAGATCCTGCAGAACAGTCATACTAAAACTGTCGTAACTGAAGGTCCCAAATTCGTATGAATATGAACTTTACCAATATGGAAATATTGTGAAATTATCTACAACTCTTTTAACTACCAGAAAGCCCAATTCGGCCATTATGATACTCTAAACTGCATGCTAACAGAGACTGCCCAGAATTACGAGACTGAAAAACGGTCAGATTCCAACCTTAGTTTCTCGCTTATCTTAAATCCAATTAAGGTGTTCTTTATGGCCACGGAAAGATCTCGAAGTTTTCTCCAACTCATATAAAGGTTTAATATTTTTATGAGGTCAATAAGATCACAAAAAACTGCTAGGAACAGAAACTGCGCAGATTGACAGCGTGCTGAGAACAGCGACGAGGGTAAACCCTTAACCCTAATCCAAATGACGACTAACACCACTAATCCCATGAGTTAAAAACTTCTAAAACCAGAAGGGAAACAAGCTCCACAGCAGGGGTATGTCTCACCTAGGGTTTCCCCTTGAAAAGATCAAAGGCGATGGCGACGGCGACGAAGATACATACAACGATTCCCCACCGTTTTCTTGGCAGCGAGGGTCACGGTAATCCTTCGATTGCCCCCAAGCTGCAGCACACATGGGGAACCACCATGAACAGCGAGATAAAAATCCAATTTGGAGGAAAACAAGGAGAGGAAAGGAATCTCGACAGGTTTTTAGAGAGGAACGACGAGGATCGACGAAGACATACCCTAGTTTCCCTTCTCTTCTCTTCTCTTCCTCTCCCCCTCTCTTTTCTCGATCTGGTCACGGCAAAGGTCGACGGTACAAGGAGGGGCGACGGCTTTAGGTTTTGGAGGGGGTGGCACTGTTGCATGGTACTGTAGAGATACTGTATCGATCAGTACTGTAGCGCAGGCCCGCTCGCCTATCATTTTAAAAAACTATAACTCTTTGATCCGAACTCCAAACGCGTCATGTAAATAGTCAAACGGAATGTACTCGACGAGCTATACGCAACTACAATGTCCATTTTTCCATTCGAGCCATATATAAAAAAATTTAATTTTTGCTATCAACTTTACGCTTTCCCATGCAGAAAGCGTATTTTTCCCTTTGTTCATTTTGGCTGTTACATTCTCCCCTTCTTAAAGGAATTCGTTCCCGAATTCACCATCACTAACGCATGATTGGGAAAAAGAACCACATATAAACAACAAATTACATACCAGGCTCGAAGAGCTCTGGATATTTCTCGCGCATCTGCGCCTCCAATTCCCATGTGGCTTCCCGCTCTGACTGATTAGTCCATAGAACCTTCACATACTTGATGGTTCTATTCCGCATAACACGATCAGAAAAATCCAATATGAGCACTGGGTGACACTCCATAGTCAAATCCTGCTGAATAGTCAATGGCTCAGCATCCATCTTCTGCTCTAGATCCTTTAGATACTTCCTCAACATCGATACATGGAACACAGGGTGCACACCACTCATCGTGCAACTGCAAACGATAAGCCAAGGCTCCAACTCGAGCGGTAATCATGTAAGGTCCAATGTACCTCAGACTGAGCTTTCCTCAAGTGCCAAAACGAACAACACCTTTTGTTGGTGACACCTTGAGAAGAACCTCATCACCAACTGAGAACTCTAAGTCCCTCCGTCTGACATTTGCATAGCTCTTCTAACGACTCTGAGCGGTCAACAAGTTCTGGCGGATCTCCCATACCTTATCATGAGTCTACTATACCCAATCCGAACCAACCAAAGACCTCTCACCGACGACATCCCAACAAAGTGGGGAAATACACCTGCGGCCATACAATGCTTCATATGGAGGGCAAGTGACCTTCCCAACTACCCTTCCAAGAGAGGATACAGGATCGCAACAAGTCTTCTAATGTCTGAATCGTACGCTCTCGCAGACCATCTGTATGAGGGTGAAAAGCAGTGCTGATATCCAATCCGGTGCCCAAAGCACTATGCAAGCTTTTCCAAAAATTAGATACAAATTTGGAATCACGATCAGAAACAAAGACTTAGGCACACCATGCAATCTCACCATTTCCTTGATATACAAGGGAACCAAATCCGAAGCAGAATTTGTAGTCTTCATGAGAATTAAATGGGCAACCTTCGTGATTCTATCAATTACATCCCAAATAGCATCCTTATCCCTAGGGGAACGAGGTAAACCAACCACAAAGTCCGTGGTAATGTTCTCCCATTTCCACATAGGGATCTCTAATGGTTTCAACAATCCAGCTGGCCTCTGATGCTCAGCCTTCACTTTCTAACATATACCACAAGAAGCCACATATTTAGCAATATAAACCATCATCCGCTTCCAGCAGAAGCTTTGCTTTAAATCATGATACATCTTCATCTCACCAGGGTGCACTATATATGAACTGCGTTGTGCTTCCCTCAAAATCTCCATCTTTACTGTAGCATTCTGTGGTACACAAAGACGACCCCTAAGAAAAATAGTACCATCCTCCTCCATACTGAACTCGCGAGATCTCCCCGCCAAAATATGCTTATGAACAACCTGAAGCAAGCGATCTTGCTATTGTGCCACTCGCATTTGCTCATGCAACTGTGATTGAATCAACAATCGAGTCTCCATACGGGCAACACCAGCGTAGCAAAGAGAAATACACATACGGTCCAAATCAACTATCAAAGACATATAAGTCTTAGGAACACTTGTCCTACTGAGCGCATCTGCAACAATATTTGCCTTGCTAGGATGATACTGGATAGTCAAATCATAATCCTTAATCAGCTCAAGCCACCTCCTCTATCTCAAGTTTAACTCCTTTTGAGTGAAAATATACTTGAGACTGATGATCCATAAAGATATCACACAACACACCAATAGAGACAATGTCTCCAAATCTTCAATGCAAAAACCCCTACAATTAACTCTATGTCATGTGTAGGATAATTCCCCTCATGCTCAACTTCTTGGATGCATAGGAGATCACCCTACCCTCCTGCACGAGCACATAACCATGACTGACACGGAAGCATCCGTGTACACTAGGAAACACTTGCCACTCTCTAGCAAAACCAAAATAGGAGCACTCACCCGCTTCTTCTTTAGAGTACAAGAACTGATCTCACAATCATCATCCCAAACAAATGGAGCACCCTTCATAGTTAGCTTCATCATCGTCTTTGCAAACCGATGGTAGTATCTAGAAGACCAAGATAACTTCAAACATCTATGTTAGTTGTTGGTCTGTCCCACTCGACCACAGAAGCAACTTTCTTGGGATTAGCAATGATTCCGTCCTGCTTAAGTCTTCCATAATGCACACAAAGCCTTTTGGTTCTGTCCTTCTTCTCCACAAATATCATAGGAGCGGCTCAAAGCAAGACACTTGTCTAATAAGTCCCTATGTTATAAGATCGCCAATCTGTTTCTTCAATTCCTTTTGCTCAATGGCTACCTTCCATTTGAAGATCTAAAGATGGGCTGAGTTCCCTAAATCAACTTAATCCTAAATAGAGTCTCCAATTTAGGAGGCAAACATGGCAACTCATTAGATGAATCCTTTGCCTTCTAACCATGGTAACAAGGGTTAGCATTCCCTATCTAGCAAAATTGCATAATAACAACACATTCTTGTTGACATGCCTCAAAACAAAGCGCATACTATTAGAACTAAGCTTAGAGACAACTCTTCTCCAAACTTGTCTTTAGACTTTTTCTAGATGATGGTAAAACACTTGAACTCCTTCACAACTAGCGAAAAAGAAAAGACTAAGGAATCACATATGGATCCATTGGGACAACACTATCCAAGCATTACACTTTCTTCACTTGCAGCTCCAACCACATGATGTCACATTGTCAAGTAAACAAACCTTTTTTTTGATATATCAATCATGCCAAGCAATCGTGCCAAACACTTCAATTAGAACATGTATCCATCCACACATCAAACTTTACTTCAAAAAATCTACTTAATGAAAATACTTTATTTAACCTTCTCATCGAAGACACTAGAACAACTACTCGTACCTCCACTACAACCTAAAACTTTAATCTAAGAGTTAGCTTCACTTTCTTAGCCCCATTCGATCCATCAGAGAATATAGGAGAGAAATCAGAGAACTTAAGTCTCTTGTAGAATCATCATAGTGACACCACATCATTTTCTCCTTCAAAGCCATAATGTCTTAGAGCTTCCCTTGACACGAGCATCATTAAACAACAAGAACCACTAGTCAGCTGCCAATATGTTTGTAGACTCACACCAACAAAGCATCACATCTTTATTCCATTTGTATATGCCTTGTAGAAAGTCCATGCTAGACCAACCACTAAGGGTTATGCTCATAACATCATATTTTTGAAACATTGTGTGAATCATGGCGGGTTCCCAATAAAGCATGATAAAATCACCATGAAACAACCTCCAAAACTATTGTACTTATAGGCACTAGCCTAGAACACCATAAGTCATCAACCTCGCAAATTGATCACTTGCACCGTATTGTAAATTGTCATGTAAGCTGTGAATAGAAGAACATTTGACACACTTCTACTATTAGATCATCTGGACCACTATGGTAGGATAATTCCTAACCACTTAGATCCTTATTGCAGCCACCAAGGCCACTAAAACACATAGAATAGACCAACAAGGCTAGGCTACAAAGCCTTTGAGACTTGAAGTTACATTAAGCAAGAAAACTATCATCAAGCAACACTAGGCTTAAACACTAACAACCTCAGAAAACTCCACCTAGGTCTATTATCACCTCATCTTGACGACCAACACTAAGAAGGACTTGAATAGAGTGGAAAGAAACATACACTAGGCAAAGGTTTGGCTGAAACGTCGGCACTCCAATCTGTAGGACAAGACACACAATGACCCACCCATTTGATATATCAAGAGAAAATAGTTAAAATGCATGGCATGGTGGCCAATCAATCTGTCATTGAACCATTTCCTTTGAATATAAATAGTTGGGTCAACCTAACCCTCGGCCAACCTCACTTGGCAAAGCAGGGAGGCATTGTGGGGGCCCTCCACTCAACCCATCTGCAAAGCCAAACTTAACCTATTCTATAGGGTTCAAAACTTATTGGATCTTACAGGCCACGATAACAACAAAAGCCTCCAATGTTTAGATCATTCAAGAAAAGATATTTACAACTATTTAGAATAACAGCACAAATAACACCAACACAAAAATACAATAATAACACAAGCCATAGATAAAGCAAGGAAAGGCACTACACTTTTATATAAAAACTCCCATTCCTACATGTGCAAGTGTGTCAAGTTTTATTGTTGGTCAAATTTTATAATAACAACTTAAGCCTAGAACCTATAACCTAGGCACTGATTACAATTATTTCCCGATTTGATCGTAAACTTCACAAAAAAATTTGAGCTTTTGCACTATATTCCATACATATTTTACTTATTTCTAATAAGTTCCACAAAATTTGGATGAGTTGTGTTTGTAGGAGATCACACACCAAAAATAGACAAAATTGGGTAAAACCCAGGCCGCCCGGCCTCTCCCTGGCCGCCCTACCTGACACCTCAACATACAGGGGTCAATCTTCATTGACACATTTGCAATGCCCCTAAACTGAGGATTGGGACTTGATTCAATCAAAGGACCCGAAAGGTATGGACATGGATCAAACAGTCCACAAGTCAGAGTCAACACAAGCAAACATCGGTGATACCCATCCCTAGAGCAATTACAAGCATTAATATGCAACATCGGCGAAATAGAGGGCTGAGAGACACCAGAGGCAAGCCTCCCAGCCTCTGTTGATGCGAAAAACAACACACCAAAGCCCAAGAGCACCGTTCACCAAACTCAGACTGCAAATCTTTCGAACCAAGCGTGCCATTCAATGTGGAATCGGTAAATGTTAAATTCGAGAGCGTATCGGCTGGATTTCCGAATATCCCTCACGCAGCATATCGATAGTTACCGCCAATGCAGAAAACGACAAAGCTAGAAGAATAATTTATTATATATGTGATATGTAGGGATTGGCAAACACTGCCTATGTGGAAAAAGACAAATCGACTAAGCCTTAACCGATACTTGTATAGAGCAATACAGAAGCTACAAAAACATGGCTTAAGCAAAGCTACTAGAAAACTACACTCAAAATAGATCTAATCAGCTTTATGAAGACTTTTACTTTAGTAAAATAACAATAATTTTTATAGCCAATCGAGAGTATTTCAAGCTGGATGAGTTTGATAAAAGCTAAAACGATAAGAAAAAACCTGCGGATCTAGCAAATACCGATAAATTGTGAATAAATCTAAACAAAGCAACAACGATACGCCCGTGAACTAAAGCTTAGATTTACTCGATAAAACAAACACTTACCAGTGAATCAAGTCGCTTCGAATGTGAGGCGTCCTTGATCGACTCGAAAGAACTCGCAGAAAAGAATATAGCGAAGTCGCCGACAAGAGAGTAAGTTGCAACGAAATTGTAAAGGTTTGTTTTATTGGATGTGTATCAACCTTTTTCAGGTCACGTACAACTGATATTTATACACTAATGCTATCTGAATCCTAGCCGATCGCGACAAACACAAAAACTTGACGTAAAAGGAAAAAACTTCCTCAAAAATAAAACAACTCAAACTACCCCAAAACAATGTTAAGATCCGAACAAATCTGATCCTTCGCCTGGTCAACAGAATCTCCATCATCAACATATCACCGGCCGATTCCCATACCATATGCACCGCCGCCTTCCAAATCGGCAACTCCTTCCTTATCAATGCCTACCTTGACAAGTGTCAAAAAACAGCGTCAACACATGCCCCCCAGTTTCGGAGTAATATATTATTTTGCATTTGCTCCAGCCATGATTACCTCTCTGAACCAGTGCTTCCTACAGTGTTCAGACCAGTTCTCATACCCCACGCAGGCAGCGCATCAAATCCCCATTATATCCCGCAAGGTAAATGCTATAAATATCCCATTCCACCATCTCATCTTTTTCTTCCGCCGTCATTTCTCCTTTAGCACTTCTATCCTCAAGAACAGATTTACTATGTGCTGCCTCCAGAAATCTCAGGCGAACAACTACTCTGGCGGCAAGAAATCTCCACCGTTCTTCAGCGATGGCCACTACTGCCGACATGCCATAGGTATGCGACCCCATTTCCTTTGCCATCACTGTTTCTTGTGATCTCGAACTTATCATGTCGGTATTTCTTCTTCTTTGCTAGAACCTTGGAGACAACATTGCCATTCCCTTAGCAGATCAACCCAGTATGTTTGTCCAGTCCCCATGGGCAATCCAAATCCCACAGAACTGATCAATCTAGAGACCGAAAGGATCCCCATAAAAACTGCCAATATGAACCTCGATTGTCCCAAACTTTCAGATCCTAGCCGAGCCCCACTCCTGGATGGAGGAACTGGTTTCACCGTATGGCTCACCTGCATAGAGTTGACTGGGATGCCTACGATATAGGGTAGTGCATTACCTTATCTCTATCAAAGATGCATTACTAGAAAAACTGGCCAATGCGACCGGTTTTTATTGCGACACCCAAAATTTTGTTGCGATATGTACGTTTAGCACAACGGCAGACGATTTTGGTTGCGTTAGGGCGACTTGTTGCAACCAAAATCTTAGTGTCGCGATTAAAATTTTGTTGGTTGCGATAAGTAGGAGATACCACAATGCATATTTTTTATCGCCGCATCAAGGTGGGGTGTTCGCAATGAAAAAATATGCGTTGCATGTAGGGTGAGGCTAATGCAACGTTTCTTGGATTGGTTGCTATTCTTGATGATGTCATAACCAAAATGAAGGGTTGCTATTACTATTCTCTACTTTTGCAATAGATCCTTGTTATGGCAACACAAAACTTAGTCGTTGCAAATGGAAGCATAGATATTGCGATGCATACCAGGTTGTTGGCAATGGAAGCTTGGATATTGCGACGCAAACCAGAGGCGTTGCAATGTGGTAATTGTATTACAACGATTTAATTGTCGTTGCAGCGAGGCTAAGAGATATGGCAACAAACCTAAGGGTCGTTGCAGCATGGATTAGATAGAGCAACAAAATAAAGAATCGTTGCAACAAATCTAGGCTATAGCAACGACCAAAAAGAATTGGCCCACAGAAAACCCTGAGGCCCACACAAAACCATGATGAAAGTACGCAACACGCATGCGGCGGTAAGACCCCTGGTATTCTACGATCCCCGACTTGCTGACAAATCTCCAGTGCTCCGTGCTCGAAGGATATGGTCCCCAAAGGCAACGTTAGCACGCCTAGGGTCGGCAAGGAAATTGATCGACATACCGATGAATCTCTAGTGCTCCCTGCTTGAAGAATCGATCTCATTTGAATCCCTAAATTTAAGGTATATATCAATCTTGAAATGTGATCTTTCATACTTATTCATGTATATTCACATATTTTATTATTTTAATTAATACTTACTGCTAGCACACTTTTGCAAAGGTTACTTGCTTGCCTCGATTTTGCAATATGTCACAAGATGATTATAGTTGCATGCTTTTGCCCAACACAGATCCTGCTTGCCATGTTGGGTTTGAGAAATTCATTAAACATACCTTTGAAGGAACATATGTAGGTGAGACAGCAGCACGTCCATGTTGCATGTGTCGAGGCATGGCATACATGCTCAGAGAAGAGGTTGAAGAACACGTGTTTCGTAGAGGGCTGGATAATGATTTCATAAAAAGAAAAACTATTGTTCGTGCTGCTGAACCTATGGATGACGATGCTTGCAATATCAGTGAAGGTGGTGATGAAGGTTTTGTCAGGAATCTGTTTAACTCACTGATTAGTGGTACTTGCCATGGAGAAATAAATGAAGATAGCCAAATGTTGTGGCAAGGAAAATTTTCAAGTTAATGGAAGAAGGCAGGAAGAAATTGTATTCCGGATGCAAGGAGGCTAGCCAAGTATCCTTCATTGTCAGGCTATTTCAGATTAAGTGCATGTGCAGTATAAGCATCAGTGCAATGGAGCAAATACTTCACTTGATCTTCCTTGTGCTTCCCGAAGGACATTGTGTCCCAAATACTATGGATAAAATTCCAAAGGTAGTTTGAGACCTTGGCCTCAGCTACGAAAAGATTCATGCATGTTTCAATGACTGCGTGTTATTTCGTGGGGAGTACGAGAAGTTGGACAAATGTCCAATATGTGAGGAGAGTAGGTGGGAACATACAAACTCTGAGGGGACTCATGTTGTCAAAGATGGTGGAGTTAAAAATAAGAAGGTTCCTCATAAAATTCTTAGGTATTTTCCACTTATTCCCCAGCTGCAAAGATTATATATGAATGACACGACATCGGCATATATCCGTTGGCACACAGAAGAATTGGTTAAAGATGGTAAAGTGCGGCACCCAACGAATTCTTTGGCTTGGAAGCACGTAGATGAAACTTATCGGCACTTTGCATTTGACCCACGTAATGTATGTCTGGGACTTGCATCAGATGGCTTCAATCCATTTGGGATGCTGAACGTGACTTATACAACATGGCCGGTTATCCTAATTCCTTATAACCTGCCCCCTTGGTTGTGCTTGAAACAATCGTATTGGATGATGTCAATGCTGATTTCTGGGCCTAAATCTCTAGGAAATAACAATGATGTGTATTTGTAGCCTCTAATTGATGAGCTCTAAGAGCTCTGGGAGAAAGGAGTAGAAACATGAGATGCAAAGGTGAAGAAGAATTTTACACTGCGTGTAGTTCTACTCTGGACAGTAAACGATTTTCCCACTTACGCGATGCTATCTGGATGGAGCACAAAAGGGAAGTTTGCTTGCCCTTATTGCCATAAGGATATTGATTACTTGTAGTTAAAATTTGGATCAAAGCATTGCTACACGGGGCATCGCTGTTTTTTGCCATCAGACCACAAGTGGCGAAGGAACAAGGTTAGCTTCAATAACAAGATTGAACATAGGGAGGCTCCTGTGCCGCTGAGTGGTGAACAAGTCTTGCAGTAGTACGAGAGTTTTGAGCAAGTAACTTTTGGAATGACGACTTGCAAGAAGAGGAAGCAGTGTGAGGAAGATAATAGATGGCACAACTGGAGGTAGAAGAGTATTTTTTTAATCTTCCGTACTAGTCTTCATTGCTTATACGCCATAATCTTGATGTGATGCATATTGAGAAGAATATAAGTGAGGCCTTGCTAGGGGCTTTGCTCGAGATAGCAGGTAAAACTAAGGACACTAAGAAGGCTCGACTTGATCTGCAAGATATGGGCATAAGGAAGGATCAACATCCTATGCTCAAAAAAGGTAAATACAAGTTTCCATCAGGGTTGTACCAAATAAGTCCAGGGATGAAGCAAATTCTGTGCAACTTTCTTCATGATGTTAACTTGCCAGATGGTTATGCCTCAAATATCAGGAGATCTGTTGATGTCAAAGGTTGCAAGGTAGCTGGACCTGAAAGTCATAACTACCATATTATATTTCAAAAGCCTTTACCCACATATTGCCTACAGATGTAGTGATCCCATTGATCGAGCTCAGCAATATTTTTAACAAAATATGTTCAAAGGAGCTTGAGGTATCTGAACTTGAGAAACTCTGCAATTATATTGGAGAGACTCTTTGTAGGCTTGAGATGATATTCCCTCCAGCATTTTTTGATATTATGATGCACTTGCCAGCTCATATTGCTTGGGACGCCAGATTAGGAGGCCCTGTTTCCTATAGATGGATGTATCTAGTGGAGAGATACCTACGTACCCTCAAAGGTTATGTGAGGAACAAAGCTTGCCCAGAAGGTTTGATAGTAGAGGGATACATCTCAGAGGAGTGTCTTACATTTTGTTCTTGGTTCTTTGAAGATGTTAGTACAAAGCTTAATCGGCCAGACCATCAAGAAAGGAGCGCTGTTAGTGAACCACCATCTGGTTTGAGTGTATTCAACAGCATGGACTTCAGTAAGAAGAGAAGTGGTCAGGTCGAGTCTACATCTTCTAATGACCTCCAGATGATGAGACACTACATATTATCCAATTGTGATGAGGTCATTCCATGGATAGAGTAAGCTTCTAGTGAAATCGTATTTCATTTTGTTGACTGCATATGTAATTGACAAGGCATATGTTCATTTTTCTCGTAGTGAGCATAAGAATTGAGAGGGAGAAATCCAGCGAATGTTGATAAAAGGCATAGGGAACTATTGGTTCGAGCGTAAGGTGAGTCATTTTATTGTATAATTTGATTATTCATAATTTGTGTAAAAATTATTTATGGATAACAACACTATATTTTTGTTCACTTGTTTTCAAATAATTGTGAGCGTAGATCAGCGAACTACATGCACAGGGAAAAGTTAGTGATATGCTATATGCTCTAGCTCGGGGTCCGGATCATCGTATTTGTGTGAGCAACAGGTGCTCCATTAATGGTTTTTTCTTCCGGACAAGAGACATAGAGAAGCATCTAACCACACAGAATAGTGGTGTTGTTGTCCAGGGCGATGGCATGGAATGGTACGGTGTCATTAAGAAAATCATCGTCCTCGATTTTCCAAACAAAAAGGAAGTCATGCTGTTTCAGTGCGACTGGTTTGATGTTCCTCCAGCAACTAGTAAAGTAAGAGCAAAATCAGAGGGTACAGTAGAGATGAGTATGGGATTATTGATATTGACACCACCAAGTTGTGCTATGCAGATGAGCCATACATAATGGCGAATCAAGCAAAGCAAGTTTGTTTTGTGAAATCTGCAAGAAAAAGTAACTGGTCTAGTGTCCTCAGAATGAAACCTAGGAACCTATTTGCCATGCCTGAAACAGAGAACACACCAAATACTGTTGATGACCGGAGAAGTGAACATGGTTGTCACAAGAGTGGAGCATATGAATATTTCAAATCAAATTCACGATTTGGTGAATTGGAGTATGAATGATGTCCAAGATGCAATAGTTGATGCAAAAGTAATTGAAGAGGCTCATCAGGCACCGACGTCTGAACCGAGTTTTGCTGACATAGTAGAAGACGACGACGAGGATGATGATACCTACGTCGCAGATGGAGTCGTCGCACCAGCAGTGGACAGCTCCCATGCTGGAGGCGAAGATGATTTTTTTGTATGAAGTTCATCTATTGTGTACCAGACTAATGAACCAATTGTGTGATGAACAAGTTTGAGTCATATGGTTATGTTATTGTTTCACTTTGGCATATATGGTAATTGTTGTCACCTAAACATATTAGTCATAACCAATAGACATTAGTTACAGATTGATTTTATCATGTAATCACTATACATTCAGATACAACTCATATAGGTAGTAAGCAACTGATTTTTTTAAGATCAGCAAACAATAGTCCTCCAGTCAGTGATTATATAACATGACCGCAATATCAGCCAGTTTCATCCATATGCTTGTTCCTTACATCACCAAACAAAATATGATTCATATTACAGTCAAAAGATGTCGTCAAGGCAGCTGTGTCTAGTTATTTGCCGCGTCTGCCAACTCAGTCAAGGATTTTGATGACGAGCTTGTTTTGGCAAATTTTGGGCCTCGAGGCCTTGCCGCCTGCGCTGTGCCCCTGTCTCTTGGCTGGCGCACTGGCCTTGCTGCCAATGCTGTGGATCTCCTTCATCTTGTGTTTGATAGCAAGCCGAAGCTCCTCAGCCTTAGCATGGATTTGATGATTTTGAAGAAAATTACATAGGCAATTGCATTGATCAGGGATGGATGGCATTGGGTACGACAAACACCTCCTTGGTGCGCAGAAACTTGACATGGTCCTCATCGTCGCTGTCCTCTGAGAATTGCATCGTGAGTTGGATTTTTCCCACTTTGTACACATGCATCATTCCTTCCTTCAGTTTTACATGCATGCACAAGACATATATGTCAGAATCAATATCTTGAATATGGAGATGTGTTCATCATCTGACTCACCTCAAATCGACGCGGTGATGTCACTCCCTTTTCCTTCGCCATGGCCCTTGCGGCGGCCATCAGTGGCACTACACGGGTCCTCTGTTCATACGACTATGTGATTAAAAATGGTGCTATTGTGAGTTTGTGACTGTGCCTTCTATTTTTGGCAAGATGTATGCACCTATATTATAGACCTGAACTTAAAAAGTCAAATGCTCACCTCAATCCTTGGAGTTGCTAAGGCGGAACTTGGATCCCCTGCTTCCTATTGGATGATGCGCGCCCAACATTCATCCCCGGGTTCCTGTAGCAGCCGAAGTCGCTTGCTTAGAAACCCGGTGGAACTTCCAATAATGCAACGTTGGGCTGTAGAATCCATTTTATGTTACATATAGTCAGTATTCAAATAACTTAACATGAATGACTGCAAGTGCTAAATTAATCAAGGCTACTAATTATATCTCGCAAATCCAAACTAGAAGAGTGCTACTACAGCACATTCCTCATCAATGATACAGATAACAGAGGCTAATATCCACATTCAACTTGATTCTATTACAGATGCTACTATCCACACATTGAACTTGATTATAATACCTACAATCTGCACATGAAAATAAAAAATGCTAATTTGTGCAAAGTAAAATCGACATTATATTCTCTAAAATTGCTACAATAGCGCAATATAGATGTAATCTACTTCTAGTAATCTAATTCAACAGAAAAAACCCCAAATCCGTGGCTATAGTAGATGCACCAAATCCATCGTCCCAGTAATAAACCCGAAATCGATAGCTACAGTAGATGGCCCAAACCCTAAATCGATACTAACCTGCACATTGGGAACAACCGGGACCATGCAAAGTTCGATTAGTTTGCAAACCACCCCACCGTCGAGCCCCCATTGCAATACCATCTAGCGGAGGCCTGTAGAGCGAAGATGGACTCGTCCTCGTCGACGGCGGAGTCCAGGGTGCACCTTCGTGCAAGGAGTCGGGCGCCGAACCTGCATTGGCGGCAGCGACAGCATCCAGGCGGCCAGAGATGGTAGCGGCGGCGGTTGCGGGTCCGATGGCGGTGGAGTGGGCGTCACGGGAGGCCATCCCTCATGTTCCGCTGGGGTTGAAGAAAGAGGACACCGACCCTGCCCGGATGGCCTTGAAGCGCAAGGCCGATGAAGGTTTCCTACAAAACCCCAACGAACAAGAAGGCTAAGAACAATGAGGCTTCGTCCGACGAGGAGGAGTACCCGCGCAGATGGTCGGATTTTGACTGGGAATGTCCGGTAAGTATTGTTCCCCCTACCATATCAGCCCCTTTAAAATTGGAGAACTCATTATTTAAGTGTATTTATTCTATAAGTCTCCTGATTATTCAGTGTATTTAAGTGATTCCTGCTGTATGTGCAAAATTGTTTCCGAGCTGTAATGAATTTATTGACTTCAGTTTCTGGATTTATTGGCTAATATACCATGTTAGGCATTCAGTGTTAGCTAGTATGCAAATAGAATGATTGCTTGAATTGTTAGGCAGTGGTGTGCAGGGGGGGGGGGGTGATTGCATTGATTGCTGTTGTTAGATCACAGTATCAGTTTTCAATTGCGTGAGTAGGAAAGAAAAATGTATTAATTCATTTAATGGTTGAATTGTGTGATGAAGCATTTCTATATAAATCACATTGTTCATTTCAAGTGAAATAGATAAGTCCTACTCACAGTGCAGGTTTATTCTGAAATTGTAGTTTTAGAGATACATTGTATCAAGAAAACATTTTTGTTATGGGAAATAAGTATTTCTGCAAACTATTTTTGTTATGGGAAACTGCTACCAGGTTCTGGAATTTTTATTGAGTTCTATTTGTCTTGCAGCAGGATATAAGAAAGTTTGTTGCATTCATAAATGTTTGTTAGCTTTCCAAACTATAATATATCTCGCAAAGTCATAATATCTGTCAAAAACTCTTAAAATACTTTGCTTGGCTAGTTTAGAAAGGGACTAGATTATTAATATCGTCTATTTTGATATTATTATTCCTGCAGTTCATTCATTTCAATTATTACATAATTTAGTAATATAAATTTAAGTTCATGGCAATAGTGTGCAGGGGGTGATTACATAATTTAGTATTAATTCATGTCTCGATTTCTTAATTTAGGAATTGGGGCCGAAGGTGACCTATGAGCTCAACTTTCCACGAATGAGGATTTTCGCGGAATGCTCTAATGAGAGCGATGAAGAGCACTGCCGGCCCCGTACGCGTAGTGCCCCTCCTAACGCCGAGGTAATTGCTTCATTCCCTCTGTTCCAATAGTTCCATATGCCAATTTTGTTGTACTTATCTCTGATAATGCATACTTCTAACATGTCAGATCGAGGCTATGGTGGAGGACCTTCGCGTGGCGATCAGGCGTTGAGTTTATTTCTTCCCATAGGATAGGATTCAAGTTGAAGCTGTAGGATAGGAGCCATGTTTTAGCTTTTATGTAATGACCAAGTAGGAATCATGGCTTTTTTGTAATGAACTAATGACCAAGTACGTTTGATGCTGCTCTCAAGTCCTTTTGTGTAATGACCAAGTAGGAATCATAGCTTTTATGTAATGACCCTTGTGAAGTGCTTTTGTGTAATTTTCAAATATAAAGCTTTGTTACATAACAAAGTTAAATAATGTCCAAAATTTATACCACGTATTATTACAACTTGTACCAAAAGGGAACCTATAGGGCTATAGGGTCCACGACAACTCTTGAGTTTGATGGATAATTAGCATTTTCAATCATACAAAAAATATATACATACATTGACAAGTACACTTGAGAGCTGGGTGATCTAGAGCACCACCTTAACCATGGTGCTTGATTTTGCACCTAGGGCTCCAAATAGAATAATATTTTTTAGAGACAGCTTAAGGTAGGACTATACGTTGGACAGGTTTGTTCTTTGGAGCACCCAGATCCTAGCACTACCACCATAGCTGGTGCTCTAAATGCACCATGACACAAAAGTCACAATAGTTTTGATCCCAAAATTTTACACCAAAAAACATCACATCGAATGTTTGAACACATGCATGTAGTATTAAATAAGATCTATTTATAAACTTTTTGCACAGATGGATTATAAATCGCGAGATGAATCTAATGGGCCTAATTAATCCATGATTTGCAATAGAAATGCTATAGTAACCATCTGCTAATTATGGATTTATCATGGATTAATTCGGCTCATTAGATTCGTCTTGAGATTTACAACTCATCCCTGTAAAAAATTTTGTAAATAAATTTTAATTATTACTCCAAATTAGCAAGATTTCCTTTCAAAAAGTTTTGGCCAAATGATCTAAACACCTACCATGCACTGTCTCGTCGTCGACAGGAAGGTCAGGCGGCACCGTGTCTTGGGAAGGAACCGTCTCTGCACCGTCTATAATCAGTGCTGACCTCTGAGTGGCAACCTTTTGCCCAATGACAGAAGCAATGTACTAGGCTCTACAGCGGTGCAGCAACACTGTGTGGTGGAGGAGCCACACTACTTGCTGGAAGATCTTTTCATAAGATCTTGATATAGATCACCTTTCCAAAATTTTTTGGAAAAGAATCTTGGTAATTTAGAGTACTAAATGAAGTCTAATTACAAAAATTTTTGCACGGATGGGTTGTAAATCGAGAGACAAATCTAATGAGCCTAATTAATCCATAATTAGTGAACAGTTACTGTAGCATCACTATTGCAAATCATGGATTAAGTAGACTCATTAGATTCGTCTCGCGATTTACAACTCATCCGTGCAAAAAGTTTTGTAAATAGACTTCATTTAGTACTCCATGCATGTGTCCAAACATTTGATGTGATGTTTTGGGTGTAAAAAATTGGTATCTAAACAGACTCTATAAATTACATATGTACCCCTATAAAAATGTAATCAGTGCACCTTGGGTGAAGAGAACTAGAGGTACTCTAGTTTCTTATATTGATATAAAAAACTGAACGCTAAAATATGTCTACAACAATTTATATGCATCTTCTTGGTCGTTTGTGGGCCCTGGCTTTTCAGGCCCACATGTCAGTGGCTTTAGATGGGAACAACTGCTGTGTTGCCAGTTTCTTTTAGAAGCCAAACGGCCTCGTTGTCCCATCCTTTCTCCTTTCTTCCCACTTCCCCTAATACGTGCCCTCACAAATGGGGGGTTTTTCGCCTTCTTCCTCTCGCCGGACACCGCCGCATCTCCTCTTTCTCAGCATCCCTGTAACAATCTAAATCAAGGGCAAGAGGGCAAGAGGGAAAGAGGGTAGCGATGACCATGGATTTGTCGTCAAGGAGAAGGAGTTCACCGCCATTTATGTTGCTGCCAGAGGATCTGATCCTCCGGATCCTCTTTCTCCACCTTGAGGACCTGCATGGGATGGCGGCCTCGACCCAGTTCGCGGGTCTTCATCGGGTCTGCGCCATGTTCCGGCAGATCTGTGACTCCCCCAAGGTGCTCCGCCGCCTGCAGCTCCGGGACATTTGTCAGTACGTGAGGCGGCGGCCCGGCGTTAGTTGGTCGCGCTTCGAGGAGCGCTTGCGCCTCGCCGGTAATCGCGAGGCCATTTGCATCGCTGGGATGTAGATGGTGATGGAGCGGCAGGATCTCGCCGGTGGGCAGGCGCTCGTCAAACAAGCCGCTGTCGCTGGGGACTCCTGCGCAGCGTACTTCTTGGTGATGCTACGGTACCGTCAGACCCCGAAGCGCTAGTGCTGCTCCACGGAATTAGCAGCGGCCTACCGCAGGTTGACGGCCGATAGGAGAACCACGGCCTGCCGCCGTTGTGCTACTCGGTCCGACGGGACCTCGACATCATTGCATACCGGCTCTGGCTTCCAGACCGCGATGTCGACCCACCGGGGCTGCTCGTCGAGGACACCCACGTCTGCACATGGGCGGAATGCAGGCGCTATGGAGATGGGACCTTCGTCATCCGATATTGCAGCGCGGGGTGCCACATCCATCATGAGTACGACCTCTGGACGCAGCGCATGAACAGCCCGGTGGAGTACGCCGTCAGCAGGATGTGAGCCGCTTGGAGATGGTAGCTCTGGAACTAGTGCAAGGAGGGTGGAAGCACAATTATTGTTTTCTTTAATTTGTTTCGTTTTCTCTTGTTTGAAACTGGTTTGCTCTGTCATTCTTGTATATTATTTGTCTGTGATATTTTGGTGATGTGTCATATATCTATGTGGCATTATCAAACTTTTATTATATATATTGGCTTACCAAAATTTGGGCATGCGAAAGTGTTGGCAAGAAATTTTGGAACTCTGTTTAGTCTAATTTCAATCTTATATTCAAACTTGAAGGGAATCATTCATTTTCGTAACAGAACCATACATGAACTAGCATGTCTCATAGTACTACTCCAGAACAAAATGCGCGCAAGGATGGCGCTTTCTGGTCAACGCGATGGGTTGTCGTCCCATCATGGCCTGCGCGACAGGTCGTCATCCCATCCTGGTTAGCACTCTTTGTGACTGATAGATGCAACTTGACCAATTGACGTGGCGTACAAAAAACTCTATAAAATTATTAGAGTGGGGATGAGAACGATCTGTAGCCATAGTGCAAAAAGACCTTCCTGTAAGTAGCGTTTACGATGCACATTTAAAAAAACCAACACTTTGGAGTGTTCATCTTCTCCTTCAATTTCCACTACAATGATCATATGCATATAGGATGAGATACTCATTGTGGCAGAACCACCTGAATTATCCCAGCTCAAGTGCACTGGCCATCACCCTAAAGGCAACACCGGCTCAAACGCATTTCAAACGGAACAATTCTTGGTCTGTCGGGGAATGTCCCGATACAACCACCGGTTCTCGGATCGAACATGCATACCCCGCACGATGGCGAGTCCAAAGATATTACAACTATAATTTTACAACACAGGCATAACAGTTATTACAATAAGTTTAAAACATTATTACAGATCCAAACTTAGTAAATTATACAGGACATAAGTTTAAGTTCAGAGTTTAAAATAGCGAAAAGAAAACACGACGGCTACAACACATCGCAAAAGGACACCAAGCTAGCCCAAGCAAGGTATCACTCATCGGGGTCATTGCCGGCCGAAGATGGATCCCATTCTACGGACCAGCCAGGAGGCAAAGAGCAGGGCCAAGGCAGACTAGCAATCTGGTCCTCAAAACTCATATCTGAAAAAAGTTTCAACAGCAAGGCTAAGTATTCTAATACTCAGCAAGACTTAATCATCAACGGATATACTTAGCCCACTTAGCTAGACTATGCAGGGTTTTGTAAGCTCTGGTTTTTCTTTTGCTGAAAAGCAATAAAGAGTAGGTCCTTACTTTCAAATTTTAGCTTCCAAGATTCTAGTTGATTAACCATTCTATGTAAGCAACTACTCCTATTCAACCATGGTAGAACTTTAAGCAAACATCAAGATTGATCATAATAAATGTTACTCTTATTACTCTGTGTGGCAAAGGGATCAAGCAGTCCCAATCCGTGAGAAGCGAATGATTCGAATCGAATTTGTTGACCTGGCCAGGCAGACCTAACACACACATTTGAGACACCGTCAGGTCGTTCCCAAACAACCGTTGACCTTTCATTCCGGCTTGTGGATAGGGTCACTCTACCCGACTACAGGGCACCTACTTCCTCCCTGCACCCGTGGTGTTGCGCAACATAAACATAAATAAAACCTATCTCTAAGAGAGAGTGAAAGGTACATCCACTACCCGGTCCGATCAACTACTAGGCTTACCACATACCATATTTACGGCATGTGGCTAGTACGTTCAAAAACTTAACCACCGCTACCACACACCGTGACCTTAGCAGAATTCATCAACACAGATGGGGTTTCACCCAAGGTCATGATATCGAACACGACCCCGTCCGTCGTCCTTATATTGATAGCAGAAAGTAAACAAGCAATTCCTATAGAGCTCGCGAGTGACAGGCAATCACTCGACTTTTACCGGTCCTATAAGCTTAGCAATTATTCGAACTCAGGTCTAGTGTTTAGTACATAGGTTCCTAGGATCATGCATCTAGGGTTTCAATTGAAATTATAAGAACTGTAAATGCACAAGTAAGTAATAACGATAAATTGTAATAATTTGAAATACTGGGTTATGTCCAGGGCTTGCCTTCTCGGTAGTCGCTAGCTAAAACAACCTTGGGCTCTTCCGGACTTTGGTCCGGGTCTTCAGTTAGTACAGCAGGGTTCACCTGGACTTCTAGATCACCTCCTTCAGACTCCGGGATCAACTCGTACGTCCCGTCCGATAAAACAGTCGTATCTATATGTGATGCAAGAAACGATATTTCAAACACATACATTTCACAATAAAGTTGTAGTCTAACACTAAGCAACAAAACTTAGTATATGGGCAATCATTTATAGAGTAGTTATCTAACCTTTATTACTACACAAAAATAACAAGATCATCCTCACAAAAGAACTACACTAACTTCATAAAGCAAGTGGTAGTTGTTTCCTGTAGCAAATAAAACATGGTTTGCTAATAAATCAACAACTCAGTACTCAAACAGCAAGAAATTCAGCAAAAATTACTCTAAACAGAAGGTATATAGAGTAATTAATACTGAAAATTTCATATCAATTCATGCAGCCAATTATTCAGAACAATTCATTTACTCAGACAACACCTAGAACAAAATTGAATTCTTCAGATTTAACTAGAGCAAATCAGAAGCTAGAACTTTTACAGAAGATCAAAATAGAGATAACTTAGCTACTGTAAATTTTCATTATTTTATCTGCACAGAATTTATCCTGAGAAAATAAACAAAACAGACAGCAATATAAAAAGATTCATTATTAGTTTCTGTTATAGACTCGAACTGATGCTCAAATTTTACAGACAAGAACATATGACCAAAACATGGTTTCACAATTAGTATTAGAGTTTTCTAAGCAAGGAAACTATTTATCACAATTAAATCCTACTTAACAAACATTAAATCAAAGATATAGTTAGACAGCTCTAAAATTTCCCAAACTTGGGTAACAGCAAGGTTGTAGTGACATTTAAGCATGGAAAACGTTTCACACTCAGAACTTAAATATTTCTACCAACACAAATAAATTAGCAAAACTCGTAGATTCAGGAATCTTGAAACTTTGACCTAGTTAATGAAGTAAAAAAGGTTTCAAAATTTTCCCAGGTACTAGAAACACTGCAAGACACAAGCTAACCAAAGCTCACATGAAATTACTGAGTAGAACTCCTAGAACAATTAAAGCCTAATTATTCAATTCTTTTTCTTGGTTTAAAATACAGACCAAAAATGAAGATGTGTATGTAACAAAAGTTGTAGACCTTCTAACAAGGATTCCAAAACATTTGGATTTGTATTTTTCTGATTTTTCAACGAATTTCTTGGCATTTTCAAAGTTCAGCCTAGAAACGAAAGGAAAAAACCTGAAGACTTGTGGAGAGGTCCTTAGAATTCTAAAAGTATTTACATGGAAGCCCCTGGCCGGAGTCAGAGCGAGGGGAGGGGGGTGACCGGCCGAATCCCGGCGAGGCTGGTCACCGGCGGCGAGGGAAAAGAGACTGGGGAGCAAGAGGAAGTCAAGGCGCACCTAATGGTGTGCTTGGACGGGTCTGGGATGGTCGGAGCGAGGTGGTCCACTGCGAGCAGGGCGACGGCGGCGGAGAAGAACGGCGGTCGGAGCTCGGGAAACGGTGGCAAGGTTGCTCCAGTGGAGAATAGGTGATGAGGAGGGGTCGGTGAGCTACGCGAGGACAAGGCGGAGCTATTGGTGGGGTCAGCGCAGGCGGAGGTGGTCTGGAGGTGCGGGGCGACGGTGAGCTTCAAGCTCGCCGGCGTTCGGGCTGGCGGCGGTGTTGTTCTGGGGGTTCTGAGCAGGGAGCAGGCGAGGCAAGGAGGGGAAAATGATACAGGATTGCTCCTGGTACTGAGGCGCGCGCGAGTTGGGGAGTGTTGACGCTCCTTAGCGCCCCCGATTTATATACCGCAAGCGCACGGTTTCGTGTAGCTTTTCCCTTAGAGTATTCCCCCAAGGTTTATGAATCCACGGAACCAAAGAGACAAGAAACAATCTACTAGCATAGAGATTCCTTTGTGTGAGATGGTGAAAACGAATCTAATCTACTAAAAACACGACAAACACCGAAGGTAGCAAGAGAAAGTTAGAGATAACCAATCTAGATCACCTAGATCATGCATATGTTGTAGTTCCAGCTAGATAAAGTGAAGTAAGATAGATGTGAATCTCAATGAAAAGCATCTTTAAACTCAAAATCTCCAATCCGAACCCTCGATACCCCACCTACTAAGTGGCAACGGCCTGTCACGACGCCACCCCTTTCAACAAGATACCATGAAGCAAGTCGAACCCCCTTTGGTAGTTCCGCCATGAACCTCTAGCCACCATGACTACAAGATCATGCTAAGCGATCAGTCTCGATAATAGATCTAGGATGAAGCGAACCCAAAGAAAAGAACAAAATCGAAAGAGGAGAACATGGTCGCTAAACATTCGGAAACACAAATAACTTCACCATGAATGATTGTACATCACAAGATCACAACCGGGGCCCTACCTTGATCTTGATGATCCTAGCTCCAGAACTCCGACGTGGTCTTCCTTGCAAGGTTCCCACGTCGGCTAGGGCAAACCCTAGACAACTAGCACGACCCTCGGCTCTCCGAGAGGTGTCCCTCTATCTTCTCTGCTCCTTGGCGTCGTCTCTCGAATTGATCTCTGCGTGATCCTTGGGGAGGGGTCTTTAAATAGCCTCAGGGAACCCTCGGTCAAAGGGGAGGTCGAACCGACCTAAAAAAGGCCTGGGCCGGCCGGCCCAATGAGCCTAGGCCGGCCGGCCTGGCACTTTCCATCGCCGACTCATGCTCAACTTTCTCCCCAAGCCTCCTGGAATCTTCTAGAGTTTATGTCTTTCACGATTGCACCCCTTTAGATGTCGTTATCTTCGAGATTTCTTCGAGCAGAAGGATAGGATGGAAAATCCTTCCTTAAATATCTCTTTGCTTTGCTTAGCCCCGAAGTATCTTGATCTTATCTTGTGGGCTTTGTCTTTTGGGCTTCATTGGAGGGTGGATGTGCATGAACGGGCCTCTAATCATCATGGCCTTCGATCCTTTGTTCAGGCTTTGGCCTTCGTCTTTCTTCGTGTCATCGCGTGATCGTGGGCCTCGCCATTTCATGCTCCAAAATTGGTCAAAAACCTACAAAAACGAAGTACCTCCAAAATATATGTGCAAACGTGAAAATGACCAATAATTGGCCCGAGGTTAGGATGGTTAGTGATTTTGATATTAAATTCATGCCATTATCAAAGTTAAATAGGGGATAAAATGGATACTTAAGGAGCGCCAACATTCCCCCCATGCTTAAACCTTGCTCGTCCTCGAGTAAGTCTTTGATAAAAATCAGCGCTGCCTTTCAGTGTCCAATTCCTGCACTTGATCATACACGAGAAAACACAATGCTCCCAAAAAATATTTTGCAGTTAATAGTTCAAGTTGTAACCAGCTTTTTCAATGTGGAAGGTAGATACAAGTTAAATGCTTCCCCACAATTATTAAGCACATGCTCTCAAAATTAAACAAGTCTCAGAGTTAAGAAAGTAAGTTCCAAAAGTAATGCTAAACCAAGATCAATAATTCAAACCTCATTGCAATTTGCTCATGGAAACTCTCAGCTCATCTTGTCTCTCAATCTTGCTAGAACTCTCTCCTCTCTTTCTCTCATATATAAGTGTGAGGCTTTATCTGGAGCTCTGGAAAGGTTAGTCCTAACAAAAGATATTATAATCAAGATATTATCAAAACAAGAAACACTTCTTATGGATTTACCGAGACTCGTCAAAAAGACCATTGGAAAATAATTTCTTTGTGGGGAGGGAGAGAATGGAACACACACTTTGAATGGTGGACATGTGCAAATGGCAACGGTTGATCCCAAGGCACAACTGAAGTCCTTGTTATCGGATTGCACATGGTTGGAATAATTGAGTATAGAATAATCTTCAAAGTATATGGAGTTTAATGAAGCTAAAGGAACTGAGGAGCTTTTCATCATTATTTATTTCATTTTTTTATCTTTTTTTCTTTCTTTCTTTTTGCTCCTCAGAACTGTTGGCAAACACAATGCACTTACTCCACCTCCCCCCATGCTTGAACGTTTGCTTGTCCTCAAGCAATGAAGTGATGATAACTTGATGGAGTGAGTGCACAAAACCTTTATCAATTCTCTGGACTCAACTTTGGAATTCAAGGGAGCATCTCCTCGTGAAATATTGAAGCCAACAGAGGAGGAAAAGGGGCAGGCCGGCCGGCCTAGGGGTGTTGAGCCGGCCGGCCTACTGCCTATAGGCCTCCACTTCTTCGGATTTTTCTTCTGCGAACTCTTTGATGCCTCCCAAGCTTATGTTTTACTGAATTTTGCTCTTGATTCCACTGTTTTGCCGTCGAAATAAATATATACTCAATATATAGGTTGTGGTCAAGGAGGTGTTTCACAAAAAAGATGTTTTTGGTTAAGGGTGGATATCCACCGAGGTTTGCGATGTTCCCGGTATAGAAACTCACAATGCATGGATAGAATGGCTAGCAAAAGAGAGGTACGCAAAAATACGGAATGGTCAGCTTCTTAGTCTCATACCAAAGAAGATAAATCCTGAATTAATTCACCTGAAAATAATTCTTGCTCTATGGTTTGTTATGATATATCATTTAGGCTTGTAGAAGGGTAGAGCAATTGCAAAAGGTATCATTGACAAGGTTAGCTCAGAATCAAATCCAAATTAAATTTTCCTTGACAAGCTTAAGTAAGAGAGCAAGAATAAAAGATATGAGTCTTAATTTATCATAACCTCCACAATTGAATTAGCCGGCATTTAATTAATTTTCAGATCATGTTAGAGAGAGCATTAGTTTAATCATGCATAAACCAAGCACAAGAAAGTAGACAAAGCGGTAATGATCATCATATTTTAACATGGCACAAACTTTCTATCATCATTACTAACCATAACATTAAAGCGTGGGTGATGCATTTATTTATCATGGTGATGAAAACAAAAGAAAGCAAATTGCACACATGCTGAAATAAATAAAACAGAAAATTGCTACGCACACACAAGCTTGCACACATGCTGAAAATAAATGAAAAGAAATAGAAAATCCAAACCACACGTGCGAGCATTTTATTCATGGTCATGCCGTCGATCAATCTCCTTGATTGGCTCTTGCATTGTATCCTTGATCATAATACTGCTGAAATGCTCCTCCATTAAATTGTTCCGGTGGCGCCAGGCCTAGAAGTCCCATTTGATATGCGATTCTTGCAATTCCATCTTCTAGTTGGGTTGTATGCCTCCGGATGACATCTATATCTTCCATGTTTCTTCTCGCATAAGCACCCATAATTCTCATTCCTTGTTCTGGTTGAGGGAGGTCAAAATATTGTGCTCCAAATGACGGGTCGGGCATCTCTCCTTGATATGACGAGGGTGGGTAGCCGTAGTTGCTAAATGGTGGGGGTGCCACCGCAGCGTGCCCCCATGCTTGTTCTTGGCTTCCTTCCCATTGACTCGTCCATCCTTGCGGGTATCTCTGTCCACTTGATGCACCTTGAAATTCATTCCTCCAATAAGCAGAACTTGGCGGTAGAAGGTTTACTTCCAAGTCTTCTTGTTGTGCCAATGCCGATGTCCCTTCAATTAACCTTCCTCTTTTAGATTTCTTCACCTTTTTTCCATTATTTTCAACTCGCCAATCAGTCCTCCCTCTTACAAATAATTTCAGCCATTGATTGGGGAGGGAAATATCCATCTCAGAAATAGTAAATCCCTTCTTTTCATCCCCTCCGATATAATGGCCTTGCCTCAAATGATCAATCCCAATATCTCTTCCCGGGACATAAAATTTTTGGATCACTCGTAACCTCGGATTCATTGCTCGGGCTATCATTGTGAGAAAACATCCCGAACCAACTTCTCCTATGCCGGATGATGCTTCACAAAGCCACCTTTCAACCATGATGTTGGTCGGATCAATTACTTGTTTCTTCACCAATGCAGCATACATCCAATTTAATTCTTGGTCGGTGACCTTCGATTCTCTCATCCTCCCGAGAATTCTCCTGCTCAACCAAGAGTGGAATATTTGGAGGGTAACATTACTTATATTCTTTCTTTGGCGGTTGACATCTTTTGCTATTTTTGTCCAAAATTCATCAAGCTCTCCATCTTCAATTTGCACCATTTCATATGCATTATTTTTGAATCTGAGCAAGCTTTCTATTTCTCCATAGGTGATTACTTTCTCTTCATTCTTGAGCCTAAATTTCAGACATGGAACTTCTTCATCATCCACCACTTCCGTTGATTTTTCTAATGTCATGAACATCTCAAGAGCCACTTCTTCTTGCATATCAACCGTGACACCGTCGGAAAATAACTTCCAACCGATGTTCTCCAATAGCTTATAGATGTCATGATGAAATCCCAGCTTCACCAATGCTTCATCATCAAAATCATAATTTGCTCGTAGTCTTCCCTTCATGAACTTGAGCCTTTCTTCTTCTTCCTTCGACAAGATAATAAACCCATATTCTGAATTCTTGGGCTTGTATGGTGGTGGTGCGGATGACCTTGTCGAACGCCGTGGAGGAGGTGGCATCCCTTCGGTGAATCTCATGGAGGAGCTTCTTGGGTCTCTCATCCCACCAAGGAGCAGCATGTCGCTCCTCAGTGCGGGGTTGTCTTCCTCCATGCTCCGCGGAGACTCGGAGACCGAGTGCCTCTGCGAAGAACTTGCCGATGCGTCGGATGTTGATGAACGCGACCTTCTCCTCCCGGCGATGAAATTCATGAGGCCACTCATGGTGACTCTTTGCTGCACACACTCAAAAACAAACACACCGGGGGTTTCTTTCTGGCGGAAGAACAATATATCGAAGAGTGGAACAAACTAGGAATTGTGGTGAATTTTCTGAGATTTTTGGAGTAGATTTTGGTGGACGAATTTTTCAGGGCTCTAACTGATGTTTCTGGGCGAAGAACTTGAAGAACATAAGCAAGGAAATGGGTGAGGAGTATACCTGCCAAAGGAGAGCACCAGAGGGCTTAAATAGGGGCCAGGCCGGCCGGCCTAGGGGATTTCTGGCTCCTCTCCACTTCAATTTTCTCTGGTGGCTTCCTGGTGCAATTATTTGCTTATGTCCAGTACATCTTGCATGCTTTGCACCGTCCAAATCCTGTGAACCACTCCTTCTTTGCCTTTGATGTCAACTTGCAACATTATTTCTCCACTTTGTGTTATTCACCTTGTCCCATGCTTAATCAATCATCACATGGTGCCATCTTTGCTGAAAATCACATGTCCTTCCCATGCATGGCTGCTCCCTCCTTTGAATTATTTGCATGTGGTGGTAGGTAGAGAGCACAACTCTTTCCCGTGAACTCACTAAACTTTTCGCGGGTTGTCCTCCCGGCAGCTTATTCTTAACTCGACGAACGGGTTGAACTCCCGGTAGCTTTATTCTTGACTCGACGAACGGGTTGCCTCCCGCAAAGCGCTTCGTTTATAGTCTATAGCTAGACTTTCTTCTTCTTCTCTTCGGACCAACGCTCGGTGATGGCGTTGCAGTCTTGGGTACCCACTTCCGCACAATCCGTGGTGCGGGTTTGTCTTCTAGGTTAGTCGTCTTTTTGGTCTTCACAGGCATGCTTTTAGCTTTCTTCTTGACGGGTGCAGCGATCTTCTTTGTCGCGATGGACGCGATGACTTCTATCTCCTTCTTCGCTTCCTTCTTGTTCGGCTCCTCCTCTTTCTTTGGCTTCTCCTCTGTGATACGGCGGTGAGGCGGAACATATTTGACATTGATCATGTTGCATACCTCGAGGCATGGACGAAACTTGAATTCGCTTGTGGTGCCATTGATGTCGAACTTTATCTCCCCCTTGCCAACATCGATGTTCGCCCTTGCGGTCTTGAGGAAAGGCCTCCCAAGTATGAGAGGTGCCTTGCTCCCTTCTCCCATATCGAGAATCACAAAGTCAATGGGGACTAAGTGTTCTCCAGTCTTCACGGGCACGTCTTCGGCGATTCCCAAAGGATAGCGAACGGAATTGTCCGCTAACTCTAGGCACATGGCGGTGGGCTCCGGCTCCGGTAAGCATAGCTTCTCGAACACGTTCTTTGGCATGACGCTCACACTTGCACCGAGATCACAAAGTGCTCTTTCGAACATAAGAGATCCAATGGAACATGTGATGGTAGGACATCCGGGGTCCCTTTTCTTTTTAGGAGCTTCATTAGCGATTGCCGCGCTACATTCCTCGGTTAGCTTGACAGTGCTTGGCGGTATCTCGCGCTTGTTTCCCATGATGTCTTTGAAGTAGCGAGAATACGTCGGAACTTGTAGAGCGTCCAAGAGCGGCATATTGATGCTCAACCTGCGTACCATGTCAACAAATTTGTTGAATTGCTCATCTTCATGTTTACCTTTGCGGTATTGTGGCCTTGGCAGTAGAATCTTGGTGTCTATATCATCTAGCTCAAACTCCGGCTCTTCGGTGACTATCTCTGGCATAGGAGTAGGTGCCTTCTCCTTGATGATGGTCTCCACTTCAACTCTTGGCTTAGGCTTCCTTGCTCCTGCTGCATGTTCGGATTCTTCGGTCTCCTTTCCCGAGCGAGTTTGAATTGCCTTAGCCGTCTCTGGACTTTGAGGTTGCCCGGGCAATTTTCCTTCGTTGCTAGATAGGCGTCCGGCGAGCTGGGCTACTTGTGTTTCTAGCATCTTCATCATGTTGAGTACTTGAAGGTTAGAGCTCCCGACCTCCGTCACCTTGCCATCAATGTTCTCCAGGATCTTGTCCATAGCCTTGAACTTGGTGATGGTGTTCTTGTTGATCTTACCTTGCTCCTCCATGAACTCCTTCAATTGTATACGAAGAGGCACCGAGTTTTGAATGGAAGAGCTTGCATTAAATTGGGGTCTACCTTGCCCGTAGTGGAAGTTGGTTGGCGGAATCCATTCTCCCTTCTTCATGTAGTCGAGCATCTTGGCTTCCTCCGGGCAATTCTTTTGCACATGGCCGTACTCTCCGCATTCTTCACATGTAGACCTTGCTTCGGACGCCTTTAAATCAATAGCTTGGGCTTCTCTCTTTTCCACTTCCATCTTCTCCAACCTTCTCATGAGCGAGTCGATCTTCCCATCTAGCACTTCTTCACGTTCCACTTGTAATACACTCTTCTCGGCGCCCACGGCTTGGAGTGGTTGTAGGCGCCCCGATGATGCCCATGCATCATTGTCCGCCACCTTCTTGAATAGCTTGAAAACTTGAGTAGGCGTGAGGTCAATGATAGAACCTCCGGCCGATGCGTCAATGGTCCCCCTTGATGCAGTAGTGAGGCCTTGATAGAACTTCTGGACCACATCCTCCCTTGAGAACTTGTGATGAGGTACGGCGCGGATGTAGTCGTTGAAGCGCTCATAGGCTTCCGCAATAGTCTCCGTCGGGGCTTGCGCGAATGTTGCAATCTTGTTGCGTAGAATCTGGGTCTTGCCCGGCGAGTAGAACTCTATCATGAATTCTTTCATCAAGGACTCCCAATTTTGCACCGTGTGCGGTGGTAGAGAATGAAACCATTGCAGCGCTCTCCCAAGTAGAGAGAATGGAAAGGGCCTCGCTCTTATTTGATCTTGAGTCATCCCTTGCATGTCGAAGGTGCGGCATAGTTGGAGGAACGTTTGAAGGTGTAGATTAGCGTCTTCTTTTCCAGTGAAGGGCGAGCTTTGCACCATCCTTATGATTGAAGTCTTGATCTCGAACGGAACTCCGATGTTGTCGAGATTTTGGATCGGCAAGTCCCGAACATCCGGAGTGCATAGCTCTCCGATTGTACGCTCCGGCTCCGGTAGCGCCATCCCTTGGTGAAGTGACGCCTCCTTTGGACTTGTTGGTGGAGTTGCTTGAGGTGAAGACGATGAATCGTCGGCTTCAACTTTTGGATCTACTAGTTCCAGCTTCCTTGATCGTGCTTCTCGTCTCCTTTGCCTGTAAATTTTTTCTGGATCATCCACAAAATTTTCGGGTTTGTTGGAGAGGCTCCCGTCCATCTCCTATTAGGGGTTAGTGAAAAAGAAAAATATATACGAGATCTAAAAGATGAATATACAAGATCTAAAACATAAAAGAAAAATAAAGCAAAATAAAGAAAACTCTAAATTAGATTGATTTTCGTGGGATAGATCCGTTTTTTTTAGTTAGCTCAGAAAAATAAGAGATCTAAAAAGGTCAAAAAGAAAAATCAAGAAAAAGAAATATTTATGAATGCAAGTAAGATTGGATCTTAAATCGATGGTTCCCCGGCAACGGCGCCAGAAAAGCTTGTTGGCGCTCCTTAGCGCCCCCGATTTATATACCGCAAGCGCACGGTTTCGTGTAGCTTTTCCCTTAGAGTATTCCCCCCAAGGTTTATGAATCCACGGAACCAAAGAGACAAGAAACAATCTACTAGCATAGAGATTCCTTTGTGTGAGATGGTGAAAACGAATCTAATCTACTAAAAACACGACAAACATCGAAGGTAGCAAGAGAAAGTTAGAGATAACCAATCTAGATCACCTAGATCATGCATATGTTGTAGTTCCAGCTAGATAAAGTGAAGTAAGATAGATGTGAATCTCAATGAAAAGCATCTTTAAACTCAAAATCTCCAATCCGATCCCTCGATACCCCACCTACTAAGTGGCAACGGCCTGTCACGACGCCACCCCTTTCAACAAGATACCCTGAAGCAAGTCGAACCCCCTTTGGTAGTTCCGCCATGAACCTCTAGCCACCATGACTACAAGATCATGCTAAGCGATCTATCTCGATAATAGATCTAGGATGAAGCGAACCCAAAGAAAAGAACGAAATCGAAAGAGGAGAACATGGTCGCTAAACATTCGGAAACACAAATAACTTCACCATGAATGATTGTACATCACAAGATCACAACCGGGGCCCTACCTTGATCTTGATGATCCTAGCTCCAGAACTCCGACGTGGTCTTCCTTGCAAGGTTCCCACGTCGGCTAGGGCAAACCCTAGACAACTAGCACGACCCTCGGCTCTCCGAGAGGTGTCCCTCTATCTTCTCTGCTCCTTGGCGTCGTCTCTCGAATTGATCTCTGCGTGAACCTTAGGGAGGGGTCTTTAAATAGCCTCAGGGAACCCTCGATCAAAGGGGAGGTCGAACCAACCTAAAAAAGGCCTGGGCCGGCCGGCCCAATGAGCCTAGGCCGGCCGGCCTGGCACTTTCCTTCGCCGGCTCATGCTCAACTTTCTCCCCAAGCCTCCTGGAATCTTCTAGAGTTTATGTCTTTCACGATTGCACCCCTTTAGACGTCGTTATCTTCGAGATTTCTTCGAGGAGAAGGATAGGATGGAAAATCCTTCCTTAAATATCTCTTTGCTTTGCTTAGCCCCGAAGTATCTTGATCTTATCTTGTGGGCTTTGTCTTTTGGGCTTCATTGGAGGGTGGATGTGCATGAACGGGCCTCTAATCATCATGGCCTTCGATCCTTTGTTCAGGCTTTGGCCTTCGTCTTTCTTTGTGTCATCGCGTGATCGTGGGCCTCGCCATTTAATGCTCCAAAATTGGTCAAAAACCTGCAAAAACGAAGTACCTCCAAAATATATGTGCAAACGTGAAAACGACCAATAATTGGCCCGAGGTTAGGATGGTTAGTGATTTTGATATTAAATTCATGCCATTATCAAAGTTAAACAGGGGATAAAATGGATACTTAAGGAACGCCAACAGGGAGCTGAGGCTCTGCAGCAAGCTGTCCACGGCGACGGCGAGGTGGCGGCCGCGGAGCTCGTGGGGGTGGCTTGGCGAGGGGAGCAGGGCTCCAGCGCGAGGTGGAGTGGGTCCAGAGGGTCGCGGGGGCGCCGCGTGGGGCGGTGGGGAAGCAGGAGCTGGCCTGCGGCCCTCCTCGGTGGCGGGCAACACTGAATTGCGCCGGCGGCGGTGAAGCAGAGAGGGAGAGAGGTGGAAGAAGAAGGGTGGATCTATTTGCAAAATCACAAAATTCCTAGGACCCTACTGTAAATCAACAATAACTTTTAAACTAGGGCTCAATTGAAAAAGTGCCCAATATGAAAGTTGTTCAACTTTTCAAGATCTACAACTTTGATGTTGTGCAAAAATTGATTTGACCAAAGGTTAAAGAATTATTTTGAAAACATAGGAAGGATTTTGAATTTAATGGACTTTTATCTTTTCCATTACAAATTCACCTCAAATTCAGACTTAAAAGTAAAATTTTCTGCCATGTAATGATTACACTGAATTTTACACATAAACCCTCCACAAAAGCAATATTAGCTCTCCCTATTCAAATTAAACTATAGAAAGGACCCTGCAATAAATCATATTTACACAACTATGCTTTTATTTTTACAATAAGATCGTTTTTCAAGCAAATTAAGCACATGATGCATAAAATAAATACAATTCTACTATGCAGACACCTAGGGTGTCACAGCCTTCCCCCCTAAAAGGAATCTCACCCCGAGATTATGAGAAGAATAAGGATGGAAAGATTTAGTACCTGGATTGGTTCTAAGAAAGTCGGGAAAATTTCTTTGGAGATAAATTTCAGTTTCCCAAGTGGCTTCTTCCTCAGTATGGTGATTCCACTGAATTTTGAACATTCTAACTTTCTCCCTTCTAGTACTTCTTTCTTTGGTGTCAAGAACTCTGATTGGATACTCAGCATAAGATAGATCGGGTTCAATTTCGATATCTTGTGGTTTAATGATCTCAGTGGGCACTTTGATGCATTTCTTGAGTTGAGAGATATGGAAAACATCATGAATGGCAGCCAACTGAGAAGGAAGACGGATTCGGTAAGCAACTGGACCACAAGTTTCGATGATTTCAAATGGTCCGATGTATTGGGGTGCCAATTTCCCTTTTATGCCGAAACGTTGAACCCCTCTAGTAGGAGATACTCGCAGATATACGAAATCCCCTATCTTGAACTGTAAAGGGTCTCTTCTTTTATCGGCATAACTTTTCTATCTTGATTGGGCTACTTTAAGATTAGTCTGGATAACTTTGACTTTCTCTTCTGCTTCAATGACTAGATCTGGCCCAAAAATTTTGCGTTCTCCGGCTTGTGACCAACTCAAAGGAGTTCGACACCTTCGACCGTATAACGCTTCAAATGGTGCCATTTGCAAGCTAGATTGATAACTGTTATTATACAAAAACTCTGCCAGTGCTAGGCACTTATCCCAGTTCTTGCCATATTGAATAGCACATGCCCTCAACATATCTTCAAGGATTTGATTGATTCGTTCGGTTTGCCCATCTGTTTGTGGACGATAGGCTGAACTACGAATTAATTTAGTTCCAAGGGATTCTTGCAATTGCTCCCAGAAATGTGCAATAAACTGCGCTCCACGATCAGAAATGATCGTCTTTGGAACTCCATGCAGATGGACAATCTGGTCGAGATAAATCTCTGCATACCTCTTGGCAGAATAAGTGGTATTCACAGGAATAAAATGAGCGGTTTTGGTGAGTCTATCAATGATTACCCAAATAGAATCATGCTTCTGCGAAGTGTTGGGTAAGCCAACGATAAAATCCATACTGATGTCCTCCCATTTCCAGGATGGAATGGGTAAAGGTTGGATAGTACCAGCTACTTTCAAGAGGCTAGCTTTAAGTCTTTGACAGACATCACACTCAGAAACATATTTGGCGATCTCTCTTTTCATTCGAGTCCACCAGAAATTCTGTTTAAGATCCTGGTACATCTTGGTACTACCAGGATGAATAGAAAACTTCGATAGATGTGCTTCATCAAGGATTTGTTTTCTAAGCTGGTGATTCTTGGGTACAACAAGACGAAATTCAAACCATAGAACTCCTTTATGATCCACTCGGAAACACTTGTACTTTGCTTCTCCTTGGGATAGCTTTTCCTTGATGATTTTGATACCTTTATCATGTAATTGTGCCATGATGATGCTATCATGAAGTGTAGGCTCGATAGCTATATGGTTCAGACTTCCTTGAGGTACCATTTCTAGATTTAGTTTCATCATTTCCTATCATAGAGTTTCATTGAATGGCTCTACAAATAGACAATGGCATTGTGACTTGCGGCTGAGTGCATCCGCAACCACATTAGCTTTTCCTGGATGATAGTGCACTTCTAGATCATAATCCTTTATCAATTCTAGCCAGCGTCTCTGTCTCATGTTGAGATCAGCTTGGGTGAAGATATACTTGAGGCTCTTATGGTCAGTATAAATGTTACAATGAGTTCCCATAAGATGATGTCTCCAGAGCTTAAGAGCATGAATGACAGCTGCTAACTCCAGATCATGTGTTGGATAGTTCTTCTCCCGGTTGTCTTGCATAAGTACACAACCAAGTCCCGTACCAGATGCATCACAATAGACATCAAAAGGTTTGGTACTGTTCGGTGTAGCCAGCACTAGAGCAGTAGTTAGTCGCGCTTTGAGGGTTTGAAAGGCTTCTTCACATTTATCATCCCAAGCAAATTTCACTCCTTTCTTTAATAACTCCGTCATAGGTTTGGCTATTCTGGAGAAATCAGGAATGAATCGACGATAGTATCCAGCTGAATCGAGAAAACTACGAATCTGATGAACTGAAGTAGGAGGTTCCCAATCCATCACTTCCTGCACTTTAGTTGGATCAACTGATATACCTTCACTGGAGATAGTATGACCTAAAAATTTCACACTATCTAGCCAAAATTCACATTTGGAGAATTTGGCATAAAGGTGATGATCTCGTAATCGTTGAAGAACGATGCGTAAATGCTGAGCATGATCTTCTTCATTCTTAGAGTAGATCAAAATGTCATCGATGAACACCACAACGAATTTATCAAGCTTCGGCATGAAGACTGAATTCATCATGTACATAAAATATGCTGGGGCATTGGAAAGACCAAAAGACATAACTAGATACTCATAGAGTCCATATCTGGTCGAGAAAGCTGTTTTTGGAATGTCACAAGGCTTGATCTTTATTTGATGGTAGCCAGAACGAAGATCAATCTTAGAGAAAATCTTGGCTCCAGCTAACTGATCAAACAGGATATCAATGCGGGGAAGAGGATACTTGTTTTTAATAGTAACCGCATTGAGTGGTCGATAATCAACACATAGCCTCAAACTGTTGTCTTTCTTCTTCACAAACAGAGCTGGACATCCCCATGGTGAAGCACTCGGACGTATAAAACCCTTGTCAAGAAGGTCTTGAAGTTGGATTTTCAATTCTGCTAACTAATTTGGAGACATACGGTACGACCTCTTAGAAATAGGGGTGGTACCGGGTTGAAGCTCGATAACGAATTCGATATCTCTATCATTTCGGTATTCATCAAACAGCCTAGAAATGCACCAATGAAGAGATAAGAATTTGGCAAGCAGAAAGATCAAGATTTCCAAACTGGTAGCCATGACTATATTACATCCAAGGTAGTCTTTATATTACAAACCTAGCATCAAACTTCCTTACCATATATGCTACAACAAGTGGCACTCCTTCCTAGGGCTATTTTACAACATTTCCTTCCCTATGTACATATACTACAACAAGGAAGATGACATACTATCTAAGACAATCCTAAGATGCCTAGAAGTCGTCGAGGTTGCCCACAGAGGAAGCACTGCCGGAGGAAGAATCGTTCGGCTGAGGGTTAGGCTCGGCAGGCGCGTGCTCGGAATCTATCTCTGAAACTCCCTCAATCTCCTCAAGGTCTTCTTCTTCTGCTGCTGGCTCGGCTGGGACAACTGGGGGTATTGGCTGCTCATGGAGCATACCAATATGGTCCATAGCATCACCCAGCTCCAGTTGGAGCTAGTGAACCTACTCCTGAAGAAAAGCAATCACTGTGTTGCGCTGCAATATTTCAGCACCATGCTCCATATCCTGAAGCTCGTACTATGCAATGGCATTATCTCTCCTAGCAATAGCCTCCTGAAGCCCCTGAATCGGAGTGTCTCTCAGGCTAAGACCTCGCTGAAAAGTCTTGGCCAAGTCCATCACCTGATCCATATGCCTCTGCTGAAGAGCCTGATAGTGGTACTGTGCGTTCATATACCTAACCACCACCTGGATAGTCTCATCAGCCACATCTCCAACTAAATGACGAAAGTGGGTGGTCCTGAAGAGCCACTCTGCGTTGCCAGCACTGACTGCCAGAAACAAGCCAATAGGATAAGCAGCTACTTCGTCCGAATGGTGCTCACAGAAGGTGGTAATAGCTTCGAGAGCTGCTGTCTCAAAAGCGTCCACAAGGCGATATCTAACCACGTCAATCTCAATAGGCGGCCACTCCAAAATAGGGTGCTGAGGAATGGTCATGATGACACTGCACTTCTGAACTCCATCCTCAGAAAACTATCGTTCCTTTGTACCGGGGTGGTTCTGGGTAGTGGAAAATATGAAGAGTATCCCACAAAATCCTAGGAAAGCCCTCCCAGTACAGGCAATCAGTATGAGCATTTCCATCATCATCCCAGAAGATGCTCGGAAGGTCCGCCATCTGAATCCAAAAAGATTCAAATGTGAGTTAAATGATTATCTCAAGACTTCTCAAATAAAGCTTTTAAGAAGACTGCAGAAAAATGTGATTCTGATTCAAAAGATTATACGGTTTCATAAACTCAGGAGGTAAACAAATCACAATTAGTACTGGTTCATCATTTGAGATTCTTTGGAACGAAAAGATCATTAGAACATCAAGATGGGGCTAAGGATGAAGACATGACTTAAATCCATCTTTTTATCCAAGGAAATCTAAATGTTTCAACAAACATGCTCCTAATATCAAATTTAACTCATCTTATTTTCAAACACACTAATACATATCCATGAAGATCCACACTAGAAATCCCTTAAAAAGGCTCATGTAACAATTTCAAATTCTAGGAATCAAATCATACATCATCAAACCATGCATGCACGGCCTATTCGCCCTCTCAAGATAAACAATTGCCAACTATTGTTGGGCTTACGCGGTTAGTACGGTGACATAACATAGATACGGCTCTCCCTATAATATCTAGTCGATAAATTCTAACCGTTCTTAACTTATCGAATCGCGGTTAGTGTACCTACAGAAGTTTGATAGAACATATATATACATTGAACCTTTCATGCCAGCACTCATGAAAGCGTCCACATACATTACGGCTCACTATAGAAGTGGCATCCATGCGTCCAATACTGCATGGACAGTGCTCATACACTACCGAGGCAATGTATTCATGGTACTTTTACTCCCAATATAATCGACCGATGGTAAATATATTGGCAGTAGCTCAAGTAGGTCACTGCTTGAGCGCAGCGTTCGGTTCGCATCGCCGACGGGAAGGTCAGACTCCCTCAGCTGACTGAGTACACTTTACTCCCAATATAGTCAACTAATAGTTGGTATATTGGTAGCACCTCAAGTAAGCGACTGCTTGAGGGCAGCGTTTGGCTCGCATCACCGACGGGAAGGTCAGACTCCCTCAGCTGACTGAGGATCCTTACCTTCTTACCTTCGCGTAGGTGCGCCGTTACAGAATTCAAAAAGTTGATTGTGCAAAAATGTAAGGTTTGATAGAATATAAAGTGCTGGAAGTCAGATATAATAAACCATACATAGATAGCCACCTGATAAATCCCATAATTTCCCTAGGGCATTACTCTCTATGCACAATCCTTAACGAAACCAATGTAGTTTTATAAACACTTTGTTGGTCCAATTTTTATACCGAAATCGATTTTTAAGGTTCCAATACCTCTGGTGTACACTTGCAGCTCTGATACCAGCTGTGGCAGAACCACCTGAATTATCCCGGCTCAAGTGCGCTGGCCATCACCCTAAAGGCAACACCGGCTCAAACGCACTTCAAACGGAACAATTCTTGGTCTGTCCGGTAACATCCCGATACAACCACCGGTTCTCGGATCGAACAAGCATACCCCGCACGATGGCGAGTCCAGAGATATTACAACTATAATTTTACAACACAAGCATAACAGTTATTACAATAAGTTTAAAACATTATTACAGATCCAAACTTAGTAAATTATACAAGACATAAGTTTAAGTTCAGAGTTTAAAACAGCGGAAAGAAAACACGACGGCTACAACACGTCGCAAAAGGACACCAAGCTAGCCCAAGCAAGGTATCACTCATCGGGTTCATTGCCGGCCGAAGACGGATCCCATTCTACGGACCAGCCAGGAGGCAAAGAGCAGGGCCAAGACAGACTAGAGATCTGGTCCTCAAAACTCATACCTGAAAAAGGTTTCAACAACAAGGCTGAGTATTCTAATACTCAGTAAGACTTAACCGTCAACGGATATACTTAGCCCACCTAGCTAGACTATGCAGGGTTTTGTAGGCTCTGGTTTTTCTTTCGCTGAAACGCAACAAAGAGTAGGTCCTTACTTTCAAATTTTAGCTTCCAAGATTCTAGTTGATTAACCATTCTATGTAAGCAACTACTCATATTCAACCATGGTAGAACTTTAAGCAAACATCAAGATTGATCATAATAAATGTTACTCTTATTACTCTATGTGGCAAATGGATCAAGTAGTCCCAATCCTTGAGAAGCAGACGATTCGAATCGAATTTGTTGACCTAGCCAGGCAGACCTAACACATGTTTGGAACACCGTCGGGTTGTTCCCAAACAACCGTTGACCTTTCATTCCGGCTTGTGGATAGGGTCACTCTCCCCGACTACAGGGCACCAAGTTCCTCCCAGCACCCGTGGTGTTGCGCAACATAAACATAAATAAAACCTATCTCTAAGAGAGAGTGAAAGGTATATCCACTCCCTGGTCCGATCAGCTACTAGGCTTACCGCATACCATATTTACGGCATGTGGCTAGTACGTTCAAAAACTTAACTACCGCTACCACACACTGCGACCTTAGCATAATTCATCAACACAGACGGGGTCTCACCCAAGGTTATGATATCGAACACGACCCCGTCCGTCATCCTTATATTGATAGCAGACAGTAAACAAGCAATTCCTATAGAGCTCGCGAGTTACAGGCAATCACTCGACTTTTACTGGTCCTATAAGCTTAGCAATTATTCGAAATCAGGTCTAGTGTTCAGTACATAGGTTCCTAGGATCATGCATCTAGGATTTCAATTCAAATCCTAAGAACTATAAATGCACAAGTAAGTAATAATGATAAATTGTAATAATTTGAAATACTGGGTTATGTCTGGGCTTGCCTTCTCGGTAGTCGCTAGCTAAAACAGCCTTGGGCTCTTTCGGACTTTGGTCCGGGTCTTCAGTTAGTACAGCAGCGTTCACCTGGACTTCTGGATCACCTCCTTCAGACTCCGGGATCAACTCGTACGTCCCGTCCGATAAAACAGTCGTATCTATATGTGATGCAAGAAACGATATTTCAAACACACACATTTCATGATAAAGTTGTAGTCTAACACTAAGCAACAAAACTTAGCATATGGGCAATCGTTTATAGAGTAGTTATCTAACCTTTATTACTAGACAAAAATAACAAGATCAACCTCACAAAAGAACTACTCTAACTTCATAAAGCAAGTGGTAGTTGTTTCCTGTAGCAAATAAAACATGGTTTGCTAATAAATCAACAACTCAGTACTCAAACAGCAATAAAATCAGCAAAAATTACTCTAAATAGAACGTATACAGATTAATTAATCATGAAAATTTCATATTAATTCATGCTGCCAATTATTCAGAACAATTCATTTACTCAGACAATACCTAGAACAAGATTGAATTCTTCAGATTTAACCAGAGCAAATCAGAAGCTAGAACTTTTACAGAAGATGAAAACGGAGCTAACTTAGCTACTGTAAATTTTTCTTGATTTTATCTACACAGAATTTATGCTGAGAAAATAAACAAAATAGACAGCAATATAAAAAGATTCATTATTAGTTTCTGTTATAAACATGAACTGATGCTCAAATTTTACAGACAAGAACATATGACCAAAACATAGTTTCACAATTAGTATTAGAGTTTTCTAAGCAAGGAAACTATTTATCACAATTAAAGCCTACTTAACAAGCATTAAATCAAAGATATAGTTAGACAGCTCTAAAATTTCCCAAACATGGGTAACAGCAAGAATGTAGTGACATGTAAGCATGGAAAAAGTTTCACACTCAGAACATAAACATTTCTACCAACAAAAATAAATTAGCAAAACTAGTAGATTTACGAATCTTGAAACTTTGACCTAGTTAATGATGTCAAAAAGGTTTCAAAATTTTACCAGGTACTAGAAACACTGCAAGACACAAGCTAACAGAAGCTCACATGAAATTACTAAGTAGAACTCCTAGAATAATTAAAGCATAATTATTCCATTCTTTTTCTTGGTTTAAAATACAGACCAAAAATGAAGATGTGTATGTAACAAAAGTTGTAGGCCTTGTAACAAGGATTCCAAAACATTTAGATTTGTATTTTTATGTTTTTTCTACGAATTTCTAGGCATTTTCAAAGTTCAGCCTAGAAACAAAGGGAAAAGAACTGAAGACTTGCAGAGAGGTCCTTAGAATTCTAAAAGCATTTGCAGGGAAGCTCCTGGCCTGAGTCAGAGCGAGGGGAGGGGGTGACCGGCCAAATCCCGGCGAGGTTCGTCGCCAGCGGCGAGGGAAAAGAGACTGGGAGCAAGAGGAAGTCAAGGCGCACCAAATGGTGTGCTTGGACATGGGATGGTCGGAGCGAGGTGGTCCACTACGAGCAGGGCGACGGCGGCGGAGAAGAACGGCGGTCAGAGCTCGGGAAACGGCGGCGAGGTTGCTCCGGTGGAGAATAGGTGACGAGGAGGGGTCGGTGAGCTGTGCGAGGACAAGGTGGAGCTATTGGTGGGGTCAGCGCGGGCGGAGGTGGTCTGGAGGTGCGGGACGGTGGTGAGCTTCAAGCTCGCCGGCATTCGGGCGGGCGGAGGTGATGTTCTGGGGGTTCTGAGCAGGGAGCGGGCGAGGCAAGGAGGGGAAAATGAAACATGATTACTCCTGGTACTAAGGCGCGCGCGAGTTGGGGATCTGAGGCTCTGCAGCGAGCTGTCCACGGCGACGACGAGGTGGCGGCCGCGGAGCTCGTCGGGGTGGCATGGCGAGGGGAGCAGGGCTCCATCGCGAGGTGTTGTGGGTCCAGAGGGTCGCGGGGGCGCCGCGTGGAGCGGTGGGGTAGCAGGAGTTGGCATGCGGCCCTCCTCGGCGGCGGGCAGCGCTGAACTGCTCCGGCGGTGGTGAAGCAAAGAGGGAGAGAGGTGGAAGAAGAAAGGTGGATCTATTTGCAAAATCAAAAAATACCAGGGACCCTACTGTAAATAAATAATAACTTTTAAACTATGGCTCAATTGAAAAAGTGCCCAACATGAAAGTTGTTCAACTTTTTAAGATCTACAGCTTTGATGTTGTGCAAAAATTGATTTGACCAAAGGTTAAAGAGTTATTTTGAAAACATAGGAAGGATTTTGAATTTAATGGACTTTTATCTTTTCTATTGCAAATTCACCTCAAATTCAGACTTAAAAGTAAAATTTTCTTCCATGTAATGATTACACTAAATTTTACACATAAACCCTCCACAAAAGCAATATTAGCTCTCCCTATTCAAATTAAACTATAGAAAGGACCCTGCAATAAATCATATTTACACAACTACCCTTTTATTTTTACAATAAGATCCTTTTTCAAGAAAATTAAACACATGATGCATAAAATAAATACAATTCTACTGTGTAGATACCTAGGGTGTCACACTCATCATCCCTCTAACATTCATAGAATAATGCACTTCGCAGTATCAAAAGACTGCATATAGGTTAGGATTGCCTAGACACCAAATGTCGTTGGCAACTTCACCTTCATTGCCGTGATGTAACTTAGTGTACGCAATGCTAAGACATATTTCTATTATAAGGCACAAAATCGAACTGGATACACTCGATGAAGTTGAATCCATTTGCTATGTGAACATTTTCCAAGAAATAAGCAAAAAAATGAACTGATTCGGACAAGAATTGAGAAATCTATACAAGTTTGAAGTTTTCATTATGAATTAAAGTACAATAGCGATTAGCCGAACCGCCAGTCAGTGTGTGCCGCGACCCACGCGATGATGCCGCTGGGTCCCACATGTCATAGGCAAAAGGGCTTCAGCTTTTGGAGGGAAATATTAGCGGTGTCCCCACCGAATTCCCAGCAGTTGTGCCCACCCCCAAAGCCATTGACATATTGGCCCCAGTAGCCAAGGCCCACAAGCAAGTGATGACACACTGCATGGCACTCGATTCGCCGACCAGGAGAGGTGCCTTCTGCACATGCGGATGCGGCTGTGGGATTGTCAACCGGGTCCCACCTTGTCCATCAGTTGTGCACTCAGTTGTTCACTCATGTTCATGTTTTTTTTGGACTCATAATGAAAACAACAAACATGTATACATTTGTCATCTGTACTCCAAGTCAGGTGTTTTTTTCCTAATTTCTTAGAAGAAGATCATCTATCTCTTGGAGACCATTGTATCGTGTTACACTAGTTTCATTTACTAGTTTGTTATAAATAGATTATCCTTGTCTCATTCTCACAAGATATTAATCCCAAAGACTTTGTATTTTGGCAATGTGCTTTTGTTTTTAATTACACCTCCCTGGAAGTAGCATTTACGATGCACCTTTAAAAAGAACCAACACATTGGAGTGTTCATCTTCTCCTTCAATTTCCACTATAATGATCATATGCACATAGGATGATCGAGATACTCATCATCCCTCTAACATTCATAGAATAATGCAACATAGGTGTCAACATTCATAGAACTTATTCGGAGATGCTTCGATTTGTAAGCAACATACATGTCAAATTTTGCGAATCGTCCCCAATTTTTTACCACAATCTCCACGTATGATATCTCGATATCACGACAAATCTCATGATTTTCAGATTTTGTTTGCTTTTTTAAAAATTTAATAGCCATTCAGATACACGTTCATGGCCGTGTTTCCTAGATAATATGTTCGAAATTTATTTTTATTCTATATCATTGTTCACTCAACTTATTCTATTATTTGAACAACTGATGAACAAGTAGCAAAGATGAAACCTGCATGAGAATCCCAGAAGCGAAACCGCATGCAAGGGAAGGGGCGCGCTTCCTAGTCGGCGCGTCGCGTTCCGGTGTCGTGACTTCATTGCTTCGTCCCACTTGTTTGTTGGCCCTACTTGTCAGGCTCACATTTCAGTGGCTTTGGATGGGAACAACTGCTGTGTTGCCAGTTTCTTTATGAAGCCGAATGACCTCCACGTCCCTTCGCCTTTCTTCCCACTTCCCGCAATACATCCCTTCGCCTTTCTTCCCACTTCGCCTCATCCCTTTGCCGCCATTGTGCTCTCGCCCTCTTTTTGTCATCGACCACCCCGACCAAAACCTCCTTCACCCTCCTCTCATCGCCGGGTGGCCTATGGCGCCTGCGAGATCCCTCGCCGACCTTCCAGACAATATGCTCATCCATGTCACCGCCCGCGTCGTGGCCTCATCCGAGTACCCCATGGATGATCTCCGTCAACTCCGGGGGGCTTGCTCTCTCATGAGAGACTAGGTGTGCAGCACGGCACTGGTGCGCCGCAGCCTCAACTTGAGGCTGGTGCTGCAGCAATCGGCCGATGCGGCGATCAGCGAGCGACTGATCGTGAACACTCATGGCACGGGCAACCTGGAGGTGCTCTTCGTCATGGGGATGAGGGTCGTCTTCCGATAGCACGGCAGGGCTCTTGATGCGCCGCACGACGATCTCGATCAGGCTGCCCGATGGGGTCACAAGCTGGTGGTTTTCCTGCTCGCTATGCTAATGTGGCGAGCAAATCGTGCTACCGAGCACGACCTCCGGGCCAAGGAGCTCCTGGCGGAGGCGGCGGACGACGACCCGGTGCTCGCCGTCTTGAACGATCGCGGGGCTTGTCTTCGACACAAGCACATCTTGGACATGCTGTGGAGCTACGTGTGGCCTAACTAGCACCAGGCCTTCCCCGTTCCTAGGCCAGTACCTCGCACGGTACACCATTGCGCGTCCCCGTACCCGGTGCAGATCAGATGGGTCGATGAGGGCTGGTGCGGCAAGCCCGTCGGCCATGTCGGATGGAACCAGTGGTCAAACTACTGCAACGAGGAATGCAGGATCTGTAGCTTGTGCGAGTCCATGTTTCGCATCTTCCACCCTCATCCTTAGGATGTTATGTTCTCCTGCAAGTTATGTTATCCGTAGGGCCTCATATCATGTTATATTATGTTTCGTTATAGACTACATGAGAACACTACGCAATGATATCCATGAGATACTTAAATTTTTTCCAAGAATGTACAAAAAAAGAACCACCTAATTTTGGTAAGAAATGGGAAAAATATACATGTTTCTAGATTTCATTACAAATCAAAATAAAAAATATGAAGACGAGTGAACAATCGATGAATATCTGACCAAAAATCGATGCGCCGACATGTGGGACCTATATGTCAGAAGCATAGAAGAAAGTGCATGTGAGGAATACGCCTCCTCATGTACACCTGGCGTGCGCTTCATAGTGGGCTATTTCGGAGATTCGGCCTAGTAAGGTAGGCGCGCGGCAGCCGAGTGTTGGCGGTCGATTTCGATGAATTTTACCACCAACATTCCTTCGGATTTCATGCTTTATGAACCATATTACTATGATTTTTACTAACATTAACAAGTTCCACAAGTTTTGGTAATTACTTGAACCCAGGAGCAACATCTGCAAATTTGGGCCAAAATGCGGCAAACCCCAGGCCAGCCGCCCTAGGGCATGCCAGCCGGCCTACCCCTGCCACATTTTGCCATGAAACTTCATGGAGGGTGTTCTGAGCCCAAGGCCAAGTCACACTGAGGTGGGTTTGACAAAATTCACAAGATAGAGCTGAAAGGCCTGAACCAAGTTAAGTTGAGGTCAAGACCAGTGACAACATGAAGAATTAGAGCCCAATTCAACTTGTAAAGCAATGTGGGCCTAGAGAACAACAAGTCGGTGCAACACGAGCCTGAGCCAAGCCAGAGCCAGGCCGGCCAGCCTAGGAGAGGCCAGTCGGCCTCTAACCGTCACCGTTGAAGCTACGCAACTGCTACCGACCTCAAGAGAAGATCCAAAGCGTCCCTGCAAAGGTGGTGGCCATGCGGCCACATCCCCAGGCGGGCCGGCCTAGGGGAGGCCGGCCGGCCCCACCTGGCAGCCTCTGAAGCTCTCCCTTGGCATGAAAGACAAGCATAACTGTCTTACCTGCGTGCAACTGACGCTCAGCTCAGTACCGACCTTGGAGTAGTATAAATAGAGCACCACACCCCTCTTGTAACACACACCATTCCATAGAGAAGAGAGTCTCCTGTACACTTGTGTTGAGTAGGAAGAGAGTGAGGTGCGTGCTCAGGTGAAAGCCGAGCTGAAAGGAGCAGACTCGAGTTATCTCGGTCTTACTCCACTTTGTATCTGCCTCGGAGGAATTTATTTGAGTAAGTTCCTTGTCTCAACTTCAGTTTCTCGCTAGCTTTACTTTCTGTCTTAGTTACTTGTTAAGTACTTACTTTGATTTGCGGGATCCTGAGTCTGCGTAAGTAGCAAGTTCTGCTTATTTGAGGTTGCTTTCTATCTAAGTACACGATAGGAGCAAGTAGCTCAAGAGCTGTGGGCGTGGTGCCCAGGCTTGGTAACTACCTTAGGTTGTGTACCACCCCACGGAACCGTTGTGGTAGTCGGTAGGTGGTGACAGCCATATCCGTCCTTTGTAGTCCATCACGTTCGGGTGTTTTCATAGCAGTAGTTCAGGTTGCCGTTGGACTCCCCACTCATCTCTTTCTGAAGTCCTTCCTCTTCCAGCCGCCGAAGCAGATCGAGTAGGGATGGCAATTGAACCCGTGGATGCGGGTATCCGCGGATTTCAGACCCGGTGGATGCGGGTGTGGGTCTCAAATTTAACTCACGGGTGCACCCGCACCCGCACCCGCAACATGCGGGTGCGGGTGCGGGTTTAGAATTTCACCCGCGGATGAACCCGCACCCGCACCATACATAAATACTGGCCCAAATAACATTTTGGCCCAGCCCATTTATTCATCATATAAATAGCTAGAGGTAACCCTAACTCCCAATTTCCAATCCCTCCCCATCCGCAGCTCATCCCTTAGCCACCACACACAGGCAGGCAGCCCGCAGCGCTCGCCCCCTCCCTATCCCACAAGCTGCAGCGCCCGCCCTCTCCCCATCCGGCAAGTTCCACCGCCCGCCCCCTCCCCATCCCGGTGGCGGACCACCGGCGGCCCAGGCGGCCTTCGGCACGCGCCCAGAAGGCAAGCCCCCCAGGCTGCAGGTGCCAGTCGGTAGGCACCCAGAAGGCAAGCGCCCAAGCAGTAGGCGCTCAGGCGGCACTCAGCAAGCACCCAGGTGGCAGGCCGCAGGCGCCCAACCCTCGATTCCGGCATCCCCAGCTGGCGGCCAGCTCAAGAAGAAGAAGGCACCCAGGCAGTAGGCTGCAGGCGCCCAGCCCATCCCTTGCTTCCGAACTCATAGATTTATTGTTATCTTGCTCTTATTACTTTGAAAATGTACTATTTGATTACTCAAATTGAGAATTTTTTGCATTTTTATTATAGTTGTTGCCAAACCCGCGGGCACCCGAAACCCGCCTGAAACCCGGCGGGTGCGGGTGCGGGAACAGAAATGCACCCGCGGGTCTACCTGCGAGCGGGTTTTCCCCAACCCCGCGGGTTTGCCTGCGGGCGGGTTTTTGCCAAACCCACACCCGCATCTACACCCGCCGGGTTATCTAGAGTTAGGCCCTCTTCCCGTTATCTTCTTCATGCTAGTTGTATCTGGTTGAAGATCTCTTAGCTTGGTCGAAGCTTTAACATTCCTTGGATTCAATATCCTAGGTATACTCCCTGGTGAAAGCTACAATCGGTCTCTGTGCGCTTGCGGAGTAATTCGTTAGGCTAAGGAGTGCCAACAAGCTTTCGGGCACCATTGCTGGTGTCAGACCCGGGGCAACGGGACTGCTTACAGACGTAGAATGTTCTAGAGTAAGGGATAGCTCATGGATGTACCTTACCTCTTTTGTAACTACCCGAATAGGCGTAGAACTAGCTGTTGTACAAGGAAACTACCCGATCATGTTGTAGAAGGACTCCAACTGTACTCAGCTAGGACTTTCCATGTAACCCTGTCCCCCCGGATATATAAGGGCGGGCAGGGACCCCCTCCAAACAATCATCTACACCTAAGGCAATACAAACCACCACACAGGACGTAGGGTATTACGCAACTCGCGGCCCAAACTTGTCTAAATCTTTGTGTTCCTTGCACCATCAAGTTCCAGAGCCGTTGATCCCTACCTACAAATGCTACTGCTAAGGGTATCCCTAAGCAGGCTTGGTGGTAAACATTGATAGCTGGCGCGCCAGGTAGGGGACTCGGCGAGTTCGATGGCCACTTTCGCTTTCAGCACCATGACACCTCCCAGAGGCGCCACCTTCATCTTCTGTTCATGGGTCTGTGTCGCCAATGGTTCAGGCGGCTTCGATAGCCACTTAACCAACTCTCCCACGCCGAAGAGCTCCACGTCGGAAGACTCCAACAAGCTCGCCAGATCTCACGAGAGTTTATTACTTCAGACTGAGACAATGGTTCTGAGGACATCCTAGTGGGATCCTGCGTACCTTCATATCTAAAGGCAGGATGCTTTCGCAGCTGTAGAGGCTGCGTGCGGCGACTGATAAAAGAGAAGACAGCATGATCTCCAGTGACTCCTTTTTTCTTAATAATGGCAACCGCACGAAGAATGGCTTCAACTTGCTTGCCACCAGGTCCTCTACTTGACCAGCTTTCCTGGACTTGGGGGGCACCAGAAGTCCCTTCTGGAATTGGGGATTCAAAGTTCCCAACATGGAACCAGAATTTCTTCCATTCGGCTCCTTGACCCGCCGGATCATAAGCCAAGTACTCACCTCGATTCTCAGGGCGGAGTACTAATTCACATCCCCTGACAATGGCGGGATTGGCGGCCTTAGGGATTGGAGCAAGGAAGAAGAAATGTTGGAAAAGGTGGAAATGGGGGAGAATTCCAAGGAATGCCTCACAGAAATGAGTGAAAATCGAAAGATGCAAGATGGACTGAGGAGTGAGATGGTGTAAATGAATTCCCCAGAACTGAAGCACTCTATAGAAAAAATCTGACACAGGAAGAGTGAGACCACATTCTACAAAATCGCGAAACATAACGGTCTTAAGAGTACCTTCCATAGGGTAATCTTCTTCTTCACCAGTGCGCCATTGGCTTACGCCCTGCTCTTGGAGGAGACCCAAATACTCCAACTCTCGGACCAGTGATTAAGACATCTTGCTTTTACGCCAACCTGTGGACATATTGGTGACAGTTCCCTCCTCAACTTTGGATTTGTTCTTCTTGGGTGCCATCTCAAAGTCACGAGTTTTGGCTCAGGGGCTACGAGAGGGGCTTTTCAATTTTGACTGAGAAGAGGCAAATGTGAAATCTGAGTTTGACGGCGGCCAGGAGTTCAAGGGGTAAAACCCTTGGAAGTTTTCAACCGGCTTTATACGATCTTTAGGGGCAATTTTGTTCCTTCTCAGGGAAGTTTTCAGTTTTTGCCATGAGTTTACATTGATTCTTAAATCTAAATGGAGGGATTTAAATTCAAGACTCGGGGGCTGCAGAATATGTATATCAGAGATTTATTTTTCAATTTTTTTGAAAAATAAAGAAGGAGAAAAAGACAGAAGTGACCCTCAGCCTGATTCTACGATTCAACCTAAGGCTCGGGGGCTACTCGATATGGAGCGCGAGTACTTTGCGCACCATATATGATCAAGATTTCGGGGCTTGTGCACCTCACAGCCTCGGAGCAACCGCAAGTACTTGGAGGACTACTCGGCGCATCAGAAGGAAGACCCAGAAGCAATCAGAAGGGTGTTCTGACTACTTGAAATACTCGAAGATGCCGTCCAAGTACTCGATACTTGCAGGACTCGGCTATGAAGAGCTCGGGGGCTTGTCAGACCCGGGGCAATGGGACTGCTTACAGACATAGAATGTTCTAGAGTAAGGGATAGCTCATGGATGTACCTTACCTCTTTTGTAACTACCCGAATAGGCATAGAACTAGCTGCAGTACAAGGAAACTACCCGATCGTGTTGTAGAAGGACTCCAACTGTACTCAGCTAGGACTTTCCATGTAACCCTGTCCCCCTGGATATATAAGGACGGGCAGGGACCCCCTCCAAACAATCATCTACACCTAAGGCAATACAAACCACCACACAGGACGTAGGGTATTACGCAACTCGTGGTCCGAACCTGTCTAAATCTTTGTATTCCTTGCACCATCGAGTTCCAGAGCCGTCGATCCCTACCTACAAACCCTACTGCTAAGAGTATCCCTGAGCAGGCTTGGTGGTAAACACCGACAGCTGGGGAACGGTAGCAACACTAGGCTTAGAGCTAATCAGCCGTACGACTTTCTATCCATTCACATTGAGTATTCTCCTAGTTATCTGGCAGTTCCATCTCGCGGGTATTTGGAACCACCACCATCTTGCCACCCCATCCTATCCAATGGTTACGAGATCTGTCCCAGTCTCGTAGCCATGGTTCGTGCATAGTCCTTCTCTGGAAAGAAGGACAAGTGTCCCTATGCTCACTTGCAAATCTTCGAAAAGAATTGTTCTCTTTTGATTATACCCGGTATGTCCCAAAATACCTTACGGTGGAAGCTATTCCCATTCTCTCTGACGGCGGAAGCCAAGTTCTGGTACAACCGGACGGCAAGGAGAGTCGGAGGAGATTGGATACAACTGAAGGATGAATTTTGCTTGTTCTTCTATCCTATCTCCAAAGTGATTCCCCATCGAAAACAGCTGCTATCATTCGAGCATGGCGCTGAATCACTTGGAGTAGCCTGGGTTAGATTCATGCATTTAGTAGACTCCGAGCCACCACATCAAATGTCGGAGGAAATACTTATGCAACACTTCTTCTATGGCCTTAAACCGGAAAGTGCACATTTCATGAACATGGCTTCCGAGGGATCCATCATGTATAAGACAGTGGCTGAAGTCAGAACTCTCCTAGAGAAGGTTCTGAACAGCACTGATCACACCGGTATCTATGACGATCCACCTGAGCCTTTAAAACAGCCCAACGAGACACAGCAACTTTGAATCCTCTCAGCCACATCCTCTCAACCTCCACCATACATAGAGGAAATAACCGAACCACAAAAGTCCCCAGATCATGAGCCCTTCATCAAAGATATGCCCATGTTCGTACCCGACCTCTTCACAGAAGAAGAGTATTTGGAACTCGGCAATGCTGCAAGCATGCCGAAGGAACATAAGTGCATCTGCTCAAGATCTGAGGCGTTCATTCCCAAAGTTTCATCGCAGATAGAGGGTCTTTCTGCGATTATAAGTAAGGAATGGACAGAGGAAGCCGAGGCTAGCAGTAGCATCATTCAGATCTACTACAATCCTAGAGTGCTCCTCTGCACTATTGGGGATGCTGAACCATAAGAAACATTTTATGACCCGAAGGTCGGGGTCGTGATGTCCAAAACCTTGGCAGATCACATTTCATCTGAGCCCCTGACCTTCTCTCGTAAGCACCTGAAGTGGATCGACGGCCAGATCGTGGAAAGTGAGGGAATTCTCCATGCTATTTCCCTAAAGATGGGACGTAACAAGGTTTTCCTGGACTTCCACATCTTCAATATCCCGGAAGGTGAAGAGTTTGTCTTGATCGGTCAGCCAATAGAGCCCCTTGTCAACCCAAATGGAGACCGAGCAACGCTCGAGGTCAAGGTTGGCAAAGAGAAAGTCCCGGTCAGCCTAGTTTGCTCATGCAACACCATTGCTGAGGCTAGGCCGGAGCAAGACTCATTGGAGGATGTAGTGAACATCAGCCAAGAAGAGCTAACTCAGCCTATTCTTGAGGAAGATGTCTCACACTTCACCCAGGAAACAGATCCGGTCGGCAAAAGTAAGCTTGACGGAGAGGAGATTCCGCAACCTCCTCTACCTGAGCTGAAGCCGCTGCCCCCTGGTTTGAAGTATGCATTTCTCCATGACAACAGAGCCACGCTAGTTGTCATCAGCGACAAGCTGACAGAGAGTGAAACTCGGCGGCTCATTGCAGTCTTAGAGAAGTATCGGTCTGTCATCAGAAATTCTCTTCAAGACTTGAAGGGGATCAGCCCCAACCTATGCACCCATCGTATTCCAATGGAGCCGGAATATAAGCCGTCACGAGAACATCAATGGCGGCTTAACGATGCGATGAGGGTGGTAGTCAAGAAAGAGGTACTCAAGTTGCTGCACGCAGGCATCATATACCCCATGCAAGACAGCGAGTGGGTCAGCCCAGTACAAGTAGTCCCGAAGAAGGGAGGCATGATGGTAGTCCATAATGAGAGGAACGAGCTCATACCTCAATGGATAGTGATCAGATGGAGAATGTGTATCGATTATCGGATGCTCAACTAGGCAACCCGGAAAGATCACTTCCCTCTTCCCTTCATTGACGAGATGCTTGAACGGTTGGTAAAGCACTCATACTTTTGCTACCTCGACGGATACTCCGGTTATCATCATATCCCTATCCATCCCGATGACCAGAGCAAAACTACCTTCACCTGCTCCTATGGTACGTTCGCCTATCGGTTAATGTCTTTCGGTTTATGCAACGCACCAGCTTCATTCCAAAGGTGCATGATGGCAATCTTCTCGGACCTAATTGAGCACATTATGGAAGCATTCATGTTCGACTTTTCCATCTATGGCAAATACTTCTCTCAATGCCTTGAGAACTTGGAAAAGGTTCTCAAGAGGTTCCACGAGACACACCTAATTCTCAACTGGGAAAAGTGTCACTTTATGGTCCGAGAAGGAATTGTTCTCGGACATAGAGTGTCTGAGCGAGGTATAGAAGTGGATCGGGCAAAGATTGATGTTATCGAATAGTTGCCACCCCCGACTAATGTCAAGGGAGTCAGGAGTTTCTAGGGTCATGCTGGTTTCTACATGAGGTTGATTAAGGACTTCTCCCGTATAGCCAGACCCTTGACCAACCTGCTAGCAAAGGACGCCCCGTTCAACTTTGACGAGGAATGCCTCGTAGCCTTCTATACCCCTCAAGAAAGTGCTCGTATCCGCACCCATCATCCAGCCTCCTAATTGGAAACTTCCTTCCGAGATCATGTGCGATGCAAGCGACTACGCCGTAGGCGTAGTGCTTGGTCAATGTAGAGATAAGCAACACTATGCTATATCCTACGCAAGTAAGACATTGATCGGACCCCAACTCAACTACGCCACAATGGAAAGGGAACTCCTGGATGTAGTATTCACCATGGACAAGTTCAGATCCTACTTGGTTGGTGCTAAGGTGATTGTGTACACGGACCACGCAGCACTAAAGTACCTTCTAACCAAGAAGGACGCCAAGCCATGACTTATCCGTTGGATTCTGCTCCTACAAGAATTTGATCTGGAAATAAGAGACAAGAAAGGAGCAGATAACTCTGTGGCAGACCATCTCTCAGGGATGCAAATACAAGGATCGGACCTCCCGATCAATGATTACTTGAGAGATGACACTATCCTGAAGGTCACCTCATCCAGTCCATGGTACGCAAACTTAGTGAACTTTATGGTGACTTGATACATACCTCCGAGAGAAGACAAGAAGAAATTGATTCACCTCAGCAGATTCCATTTATGGGATGACCCATATTTGTTCAAAGTCTGCGCAGACGGTTTACTCCGCCATTGTATCCCATTATGTGAGACCCACAAGATTCTAGAGCATTGTCACTCCTCACCCTATGGAGGACATTATGGAGCCTTCCGAACCCATGCAAAGGTTTGGCAAAGTGGATTCTTTTGGCCAAACATGTATGGAGATGCAAAAGAATTCGTGCGGCTTTGCCCAAGATGCCAAAAAAACGGGAATATCAACTCCTGAGATGCAATTCCCCTGAAGAGCAATCTTCAGGTGGACATCTTCGATGTTTGGGAGTCGACTTCATGGGTCCTTTCCCAATGTCGGAGCAATGAGAATACATCTTGGTGGCTGTGGACTACGTGTCCAAATGGGTCGAAGCACTTCCTTGTGTTGCAGCCGATTTGAGGAGCTCCAGGAAAATGTTTCAGGAAATCATATTCCCTCGCTTTGGAGTTCCAAGAGTCGTGATCAGCGATGGGGCTCACACTTCATCGACAGAACCTTCAGGAAGTGCCTCAGCGAGCTAGGAGTAGACCACCGGGTTGCAACACCTTACCATCCCCAAACAAGTGGTCAGGCAGAGACGTCTAATAAGCAAATCAAGAACATCCTGCAGAAGACAGTCAATGCCATGGGGAAGGGCTGGAAAGGCAAACTACCCGAGGCACTATGGGCTTATAGAACGACTTACAAAATGTCGATTGGTATGACACCGTATCAACTAGTCTATGGCAAGACTTGCCATTTGCCAGTTGAACTCGAGTATAAGTCCCATTGGGCTATTAACAGGTGGAACATGGATCTCCAATCAGCCGGAATCAAGCGGCAAATGTAGTTGGCTGAATTGGATGAATGGAGGGAGAAGGCCTACCATAGCTCTAAACTCTACAATGAGCGAACAAAAAGATGGCATGATAAGTGTATCAAGATTAAACAGTTCAAGGCGGGAGATAAGGTACTCCTTTTCAACTCCCGCATTCGCCTGTTTGGTCATGGTAAACTTAGAAGCAAGTTGGAAGGCCATTTCTTAGTGTTGAACGCCGCTGACCACGGCGCAATAACCCTCTAGGACAATGACGGAATTGTTTTCAAGGCCAATGGCCAGAGATTGAAAATATTCCTCGAGCCTGAAATTCCCGAGCTCAAAGAAGTAGATGTCTGCGAGCTTACCGAGATAGAATAATCATCTATAGTCGTCGTCGTACCTAAAACTTGCCCTATCTTAGGATAGATTTTTCTTTTGTATTTCTTCTTTCCATTTTTGGACAAAACCACCTAAATACCCGAGAAAGGAAAGGAATCAGAGAAGCCTCCAGAAGCCCAAGGCCCACAGCTGACAAAGTGGGGTCGGCCGGCCTACCCTAGGCCGGCCGGCTGGCTCCGCAGCCGTTCGGCCTCATCTTTTCGTGCAACGTTCCCTGTGGTTCAAACTTCCTGATCCTAGATGTTTGGAGCTCGATGAGACGATTTAAACCGAAAGGCTCCCCTCTCCTCCTCAGTTCAGAGCCATTCACCAAATCTCATTCCGAACTTCGTTCCTTTCTTCGAGATCACCACCATGGCCTCGCAAACTTCTCCTAAATCTCCCAAATCCGAAGCCATGGACACACCCACTCCCAAAGCACCTTCCAAATCAAACCAAACCAGGGCTTCATCAAGCAGCATCAGGATAATGGAGCCGGTAGAGATCGCTGCTTTCTCGCCATCACCGCCGGCTGGCCAGGGGCGCCAGCCCCAAGCCGGCCGGCCTATGGGGGGCCAGCCGGCCTCACCCCGAGGCCATTTGTCCCCTGGTTCGGTGGAGAGCTCGGTCCAGGGCCCGGTGTCGAGGGCCCTCGTGCGCTCCTGCATGCGCAGTCCAACACGACCTACCACGAGGGTTCTTTCCCCTAGGAAGGTCGTGACAAAGCGCGCGGGGACATCATCGGGCGGGGCACGTGTTGCACAGGTCGCTGCACTACAGATGGTGCAGCAGGACCTATCCACGTACTCCCCGGAGTACACTCCCGCTAGCCCATTGGATCATACCGGCATGGATCTTCCGTCGAGTTCGGTGCATCGCCACATCCGGCCGCCACCGATCTGTGGACCGATCGAGGTCCACGCCTACAACGACGAGGAGGAGGAGGAAGAGGAGCCCAATGACGTCGCTTCACTTTGTGAGCAGCTTGCTACTCTCCGGCTACGCCTCAACAACATGGATGAGCGCGTAGCCGAGACGGAGATAGATAGGATGGAGTTGGGGGATAGGGTAGATACCCTTCGCAAGGCGGTCTATTCCAAGATCAAACGCCTTGCGAAGGTGACTGGGAAATAGGATCTCTATAGATCCCCGGATCCCAAGTAGGTGTAGGTTTAGATTCGGATTAGTCTTGGGTGCTTTCATTTCCTTCATTTCTTTGTTTTATTTGTATTCAGCAGCACCCCCACCTTTGCTTTTGAATAAAATAAAATTTCAAGTTCCTCTCTCTTAGTGTTTTTGTGGTTGGTGCACATGTGTGTGCCAACCACACCCCCTGCTCTCACATTTGACTACTGCATAGCAAAACCAAATGAGGAGGATGAACACAAGATCCCAGAGAAATTTGGACGAATTTCGGAAGAAAAGCAAGCCGGGCGGCTTAAACCAGGCCGGCCGGCCTGAGATCTTCAGAAAATTACCAAAGCACCCTCACTGGGGCAGAACAAACCGAGCCTGAACCTATGCAAAAGGGCCTCCGAGGATGGCCACAGGCCCAGGCCGGCCGTCCTCTCCTAGGCCGGCCAGCCCCACCTGTCGGTCATTCCCTGGCCCCCTTCGCGTGCTCACGGTTTGCCACTTCTACTCCCTATTCCTTCCTGGTTTCATGCAATTTCATTCAAAATCATGCCAACTAAAATTGAATAAAATACTTGAATGAAATGACTAGGAAGAGTGAAATCTTTTCACAACCATGGTATGCTAAGATTTATTTCTTATGCAAGTACCAGAATGCCTTCGTAACTCATGTTTAGGATCACTTGATTGCTTGCTTATTCATTTCTATGATATAATGACTTGGAGTTATGTTAGCTCTTGACTCAAGGTCTTGGAAGTTTTCAATTTAAAAATACAAAACCAGGCAAAACTCCTATGCTCAACTTTACCAGTACCCATTCCAGAGCCATACTTATGAAATCCAGACACATAGCTATCCTATGCATTGTGAGCTTGCTCAAGTTTGGTGCCTCCAAAGGAGTTTAGATTGATTCATCTTCTTGGGATCATTCACGTACATGTCCATCAACTCGAATCCATGAAATATGGTTGCAAAACAATGCTACACCCCCCTGAAAAGAAAGAAAAGGATGAACAACATTCAAGCCTTGTTTCAAAAAAAAAAAGAGAAGGGGGAGGTGCATAGTGCTATACACAAAACCACCATGGATTATATCACTTGCACTTGACCCATGAGGTGAGCATCTAGATTTCTAAGAGACACCAGGTTTGATCTTACAATATAAATGTTATGGATATGCAACATCCTTCACTTAGCTCCACATACTCTTTGGCAAAGCAAATTTTGGAAGGGTTAGTGAAGTATGAACAAATTGAGTGAATGAGTGACTTGACCAAAAATAGTATGCCTTGGATTTATTTAAAAACATAGAAAATCTTCCAAGTACTACGAGACAGGAGCTAGTCATAATCTTCATTGATTTATTCTAGGGATCAATAGGTGAACATGAAGGTGCTAGCCACCTGAAATCCGAGGTATGAAAGAAAAGCTCTGGAATAATTCTCATGCATACCTGCATTCGTGAATCCCAGACTTTGCTTGATCCTCAGGAATCTATATCGACTCCTTTTGCTCGGGACGAGCAAAGTCTAGGTGTGGGGGTGTGTTGATGGTCGATTTCGATGATTTTTACCACCAACATTCCTTCGGATTTCATGCTTTATGAACCATATTACTATGATTTTTACTAACATTAACAAGTTCCACAAGATTTGGTAATTACTTGAACCCAGGAGCAACATCTGCAAATTTGGGCCAAAATGGGGCAAACCCCAGGCCGGCCGGCCTAGGCCAGACCGGCCCGCCTACCACTGCCACATTTTGCCATGAAACTTCATGGAGGGTGTCCTGAGCCCAAGGCCAAGTCACACTAAGGTGGGTGTGACAAAATTCACAAGATAGAGCCAAAAAGCCTGAACCAAGTTAAATTGAGGTCAAGACCAGTGACAACCCGAAGAATCAGAGCCCAATTCAACTTGTGAAGAAATGTGGGCCTAGAGAACAACAAGTCGGTGCAACACGAGCTTGAGCCGAGCCAGAGCCAGGCCGGCCGGCCTAGGAGAGACCGGCCAGCCGGCCTCTAACCATCACCGTTGAAGTTACGCAACTGCTACCGACCTCAAGAGAAGATCCAGAGCATCCCTACAAAGGCGGTGGCCACGCGGCCACATCCCCAGGCTGGCCGGCCTAGGAGAGGCCGGTCGGCCCCACTTGGCGGCCTATGAAGTTCTCCCTTGGCGTGAAAGACAAGCATAACCGTCTTACCTGCGTGCAACTGACGCTCAGCTCAGTACCGACCTTGGAGTAGTATAAATAGAGCACCACACCCCTCTTGTAACACACACCATTCCATAGAGAAGAGAGTCTCTTGTACACTTGTGTTGAGTAGGAAGAGAGTGAGGTGAGTGCTCTGGTGAAAGACGAGCTGAAAGGAGCTGACTCGAGTTATCTCGGTCTTACTCCACTTTGTATCCGCCTCGGAGGAATTTATTTGAGTAAGTTCCTTGTCTCAACTTTAGTTTCTCGCTAGCTTTACTTTCTGTCTTAGTTATTTGTTAAGTACTTACTTTGATCTGCGGGATCCTAAGTCTGCGTAAGTAGCAAGTTCTGCTTATTTGAGGTTGCTTTCTATATAAGTACACAGTAGGAGCAAGTGACTCGAGAGCTATGGGCGTGGTGCCAGGCTTGGTAGTTACCTTAGGTTGTGTTCCACCCCACGGAACCGTTGTGGTAGTCGGTAGGTGGTGACAGCCATATCCATCCTTTGTAGTCCACCACTTCGGGTGTTTTCATAGCAGTAGTGCAGGTTGCCGTTGGACTCCCCTCTCATCTCTTTCTGAAGTCCTTCCTCTTCCAGCCGCTGAAGCAGATCGAGTCAGTAGTTAGCTCGTTAACTAGTCAGAGTAGTAGGTTATCTAGAGTTAGGCCCTCTTCCCGTTATCTTCTTCTCGCTGGTTGTGTCCGGTTGAAGATCTCTGAGCTTGGTCGAAGCTTTACCGTTCCTTGGATTCGATATCCCAAGTATACTCCCTGGTGAAAGCTACAATCGGTCTCTATGCGCTTGCGGAGTAATTCGTTAGGCTAAGGAGTGCCAACACCGAGGAACAACAGGCGTTTTAGTCCCACCGTGGCTTCGTACAAAGAGAAGTACCTAGTTAAATACTTGGTCGCTGGCTCCGCATCGAACTCACTTACATCCGCCTCTATTAACTCATATGGCATGTGGTGCAATGTTTCGTGCCTACTGCGTCTGGTCCCTGGGCCGTGCCGCTTGCAGTGCCTCGCGCGCTCGTAGCTATGCCCTGGATATGTGACGCAGCAGATGCCATGAGATCGTTTACGAGGCCTAGTTTTTTCTCTCAAACTGACTTATCTGGGTCCCACTTGTTGGAGAAGCAAGATGATCCCCTTCTTACTTATCTGGGTCCACATGTGAGAGTGAGGAGAAGAACCGGGTCCTATTTTCACAGTTCATGAAGCTTGGATATTTTGAACTAATGATTTAAATGCAAGTGTTGGATATTTTGAACTCATGAATTGATATTTTGCCAATTAATGAGATACTAATCAAGGACCATATACATTTCTTAGAATGCATTATCTTAGAATATAACTTCAAGGACCATATGTATATCATCAGCGATAAGATACTAATTAATCATCCAACCCACATTAATGCTCAAGTGAATAGAAAATGCATTGTCATATACTACATATCTTAGAATGCATTAAATGAAAATTTAATGTCATGTGATGTGCATTGTAACAAAACCTCATAACACATACATCATAGGATGAGACCTTGGATTAACAAATGTTGTATGCATCGTAAGAGAAACTTGGATATATAGCTACTTTCATTTTATACAAACTTTCAAAATACCCTCACTTGGATCTCTACATATAAAAAGATTCCAACTATATTATAGAGATGATATGAGATTCTTGTGTAAAGAAAATGTGGTATGTTACATCACAATATTATAGAGGCGACATGAATAATTACCAAATACGTGTAGTCATAGCTACGTTGTATGTACTCTATGAAGTTTACACGTATAAATTTTGTAATCATACTTTGCAATGTCTAAAATTTGAACGTTCTGTTCAATTTTGGTTGAAATTCGCAATATTATTTTGAATCAACTCGCTTATTAGTTCTACCAATATATTTTCCCTCCAACAAAGTTTCACCACCCGAATTATTTTGTATCAATTCCCGCCAGTTTTCTTTTCTCCTTTATTGTCTCAGCTCGAGTACTTGGAGTTCAAAATTCTCGCCTGTTTTCTTGGCTAACTGCGCACCCCCTTTATCCCGGCCGTGCGACCCCACTTCCCCCCCATAACCCTTTGCACATATTTCATAAAAGTCCATGACTACCAACCCTTCGTCTACCTAAGTAGCGGCGGCGGCGGCGGCGGTGGCGTAGCAAAGAACCAGTACTCCTACAACCATGGCAACTGCATCGCGCACCAGCACCGGCGATGGCGAGGCCGGGGCTTATGAACGACGTCGACGTATAATCCCGGTCATGACTGCTAATTTCGACACATGTCCAGGTACGAAACATTATACCATGCACCAACAACTTGTTAGCGCACCAGGATTCATTTGCGTTCTCACTCCATGCATGCTAGTTTCTTGTGTTTCGTAGATCCATAAGAACACACTTGCGGATCTGGCCAAGAGTTGAAGGAGGCCTAATGTCTTCTTCCATCCTAGATCCAGTCCACTTCCTCCCTCCTCTACGACTATGTTTTCTTGTTCTGCCCTCTATACGCATATGTTTTCTTACATCACAAGAAAAATTCAGAAGTCGGACGAGCAGCGCATCTCATGCTGCTAATGGTTTGGGTGTGAATCGGGTTGAGCAGTTTGGATTTTGCTTCGGTCCCCATTTAGTTTGGTGGGAAATAGTTGCTCTAGCTATTCGTTTGATTTGGTTTGGTTTTAGAAAGAAAATAGTTTGGTTTGGTTTGGTTTGGTTTTTGCTCTGTTGAAATCGATCAGAAACCGAGTTGAGACATTGCGATTATGGAAGCATTTGAAGGCATTTTACTCTGAACAACCCTCATGCACATATGTACATGTGTGCTTGGCACCGTTGGTCACCATTAGTTGATCTTTTTGAGAAACTGTTGATGTTTTGGTTTGAAATTGCATGAAACTTGGTTTGGTCTTGTTGTGACATGCGGTGGTGTGGTTTGGGCTGGTTTGATTTGATGTTTGTAAGGAAAATGGTTCGGTGTGGATTTAGTCTGGGTTACAACCCATTAGCAGCCTGAGCCGCACCACCTTTTTGTAGCACTTAGGTCACATATTTTACTTCCCTAATTCATAATATTGTCAACATGTTTCCATATTTTTTTTTGTGTACAGAGAATTTTTGACAGGTCAAATTTGGGATGCTGAAGTCCACTGCTTGCCAATAGAAAGACAACCGGAAGAGAAACAGGTCGTTGGCACTTTGGACAGGGCTGACTTATCATATGCTAACCTACTTACTATAAAAGCTGCGCTTTGCTATGGTACCCGAGACTACTTTTACTACAAGAATAGATATGGTAATGATAGAGCAACTTATGAGGAATTAGATATCATGAAAAATTTAGACGACGTAATTGAAAACATGGAGTCCAAAAAGAAAATTAGGCTACTGTTGACATCCGAGGAACAACCAAAATGAAGTGTGCCAATTACACCCCTCAAACAGTCGAGAGTTAATGAGAGTGATGACGATGAGGATGGTATGGACGACGAGGAGGAGGAGGAGGAGGATTTTGAACTTAATGCATACAAAGATTGGCTCAAGGCCCAAGGCTCTGAAATAGGTAATACATATATACTGTCTCTGGTTCACTAAAGAATAACTCCGGAATAGTGAGGTTTACTAACTTACTTATTATCGTTCATTACTTGCAGATCTACGAGATGATTTTAGGGAAGAAACTATAAAAACATTCACTGAGTGGTTAAGACACCAAGGCCATCTAAAAGACATTAGTACTTATTTGCTCTTTTGCACTTCTAATTTCTAATGAAATTTGTCAATGTACTTAGTTCATCTATTATCCAATTTTTTGGCAGTGTGTTATAAAGCATTCGAGAATGCCACACAATACCTAATGATGCAAATGGTAGCAATGACCCACCTCCGACAGAATGGCCACGTTATGCTAGAAAAATAAAGAAGCCGAATCGTACATGATTGCAAACTAGCTACAGTCTTTATTCTTCAGTAGTTAATATAAGCTCTTATGTCTATATAATTAGATGGTGGCAAGAAAACTGGATGTGGTACTTTGAATGGGATTGCTGCAGTAGCCAAGAGAGTGATGCATCTCTCTCAAAAACTAAAATTTCACTTTTCCACAAAGCGGGGTGGTCCATGTGGAGAAAACAAGCGTACATTTGTGGACGAAGTGGTAATGTTTACAAGGAAAAGGGCTCCACTAATTGGAGTTAGACGGTGGAAAGATGTGAAAGAAAATGTCAAGACTAGTATCGCATATGCAGTTATGGTATGTAAATGACACATGCATATTTATTCATTTATCTCATGCATATATAGTGGTAGACACTTCATCAGGTACCTATAAAAGGTTGCATTACAAATATCCATTTTCTTTCGTATAGTCATGTTGGGATATCGAAGACACTGATGAAATGAAGCAAAAGATTTGGAAGATTGCACAACAATGCTACAAAGGATGGCGAGCCACTTTTAGTGCTACCTACAAGGCATTCAACACTTATGATGACAGGATGAAAACAGGCCTGAAGACTTAAACATTGTGGAGTGGCATTATTTTATCAAATACTTTGGATCTAAGAAGTTCAAGGTACAACACTACTTTACAAACCTAATTACAGAATCATCAATTTAAATTTACATTGATAAACATTACTTGTTTGCTGGGTGCAGTTAGTTAGCAGCCAGAACTCTTCAAATCGATAGAATTTTAGAACAAATCATCTAATGGGTTCCAAACCATACTCGCAGTGCAGTTGGGAAATGTAAATACTTCTTACATTGTTTTTCACTTCCAATACATAAAACAAATAATATGGTATTAAAGTTATTTCATATTGCACTCACAGAGAGATGTAGAAACTAGTGCAGAGCCAAGTACTTTGCAACTCTTTAAGGTTACGCGCACACGACAAGGAATATGGTCCGGACATCTAGCAGAAAAAATTTACGTGAGTAATTGTTCGATCGTAATCATGCTACCACACTATATTTTATTATTTCTGTCAGAGCATTACATAAACTGCACCTTCCATTGTCTCTTTATTTCCCTCAGCAACAGACATCATAGAGACTGTCAACGTCGGAATCCAATGAACAGGAAGAATCAACAAGTATCGCAGCTGACCCTATTGAATAAGACCAAGCTTTCCAGGAAACGTGCCTAGAAACAACAGGAGCCAAATCTACCAAGTCACGTGGCCATGGTTACATGTCAACACGCATTAACAAACAATCCTTCAGGACAGACTTGATGATCAGGCAAAAGAGATTCATCGACTTCAACAACTGATGGCACAGAAAGATGCTGAGAAGGAAGCAGAGAAGCAAGAGCTTGCAGAAAGACTTAAACAGGAACTGATGCAGGAGGTCAAAACAATGATGGCATAAAATAATAATCTGCTGCCAACAGAAGAGGTAATGCATGAAAAAATATTGACAATTTTCTTTGTAATGTCCTGAGTTAACTAGCATCATGATACTGAGCAACTATAATTGCTTATGGTTGCAGTTTACTGCTACATGACTGCTGCCAATCTCTTACTTGCCTAATTATTGCACACATATAGGCTATCCCTGCAACGAACAATACGGCAGTAGATGAACATAGGAGCACTAAGGTAAACATTCATGCTGCACCAACTGAGAATGGAGGTAGCAACGCTGAGGAAAACACTAGTAATGTTGAAACACCAGCACAGCCTCCAGAGCACCTTCTGAACTAGGTACGTGATGAATTAGAACAATTCGTATCACCATGTTTTGTGCATTCAAATAGAGACAAAAATATTTATTGCCACATTACAATGCAGATTGGGCAACAAAGTCAAACCACAATAGAGAAAGAAAATGTTCCACCTCGTAATTTAAAGGAAATACCAAACATTTCTAAGAGTCTGTTCAATGATGATAAGAGAGCGAAAGCTGCAGCATCTAGTAAGAAATATATTTCTCAAAAGCAACTGATAGCTAAAACGAGATCAGGTAGAAAAAGACAACAGCAGGTAAGGAACTGCCATTTCGGTTTTGCAAACATGTACAGTCCATAACTTTGTCATCTCACTATGAACCATGTTTCTCTTAAGCTGCAGGAGAATGAAGGTTCGGCTGCAAACTAAGACTAATCATTGCACGCTTTTGACATCTTTTGATGTGGGCATCAGCTTTGAGATCTGCAATCGCCGGGCCAATGGTTATGATCAATGGACATATGTTCTTAACTATGTTTTAATATGTGCACTTGAGACTAGATGTTGCTTTATATGGTAGACATTATTGGTTTTATGTCTACCAAAGAAGTTTGTGTTCGAATACATTATGGGTTTGAGCCCCTGCTTGTTTGTAATCCGTGGATTCTTATTGGATGCTTTGATGATTGGAATTGTGTTTCAATTTCAGTTACATTTGGATTTGTTCTAATATTGGTACAATACATATAGGCATTGGGATTTCCTACACAGAATATAGCAACGAATCGTACCGTTGATGGGATAGACATCAAATAAATTGCGACAACTCGAACTGCCGTTGGGATATCTTATAACGACATAGCGACGCCTCGTACTGTCGTTGGGATATCCTATAAGATATAGCGATGACTTCAAGTGACGTTGTGATATCCTCCAAGGATATATCAACAGCTGCAATTGGTGTTGTGATAACCTCCAAGGATATAGCAACAGCTGCAACTGGAGCTGTGATAAACTCTAATGGTATAGCGACAGCTGCAACTGGCATTGTGATAACCTCTAAGGATATAGCAACAGCTGCAACTAGCACTGTGATATACTCCACGGATATAGCAACTGGCGTTGTGATATCCTCTACAGATATAGCAATTACACGTTCTGGCATTGTTATATCCTCTAAGGGTATAGCGACGCCAATAACTAGCATTGTGATAACCTCTATGGATATAACAATGACTCTTCCTGGCATTGTGATATCCTCTAAGGATATAAAGACGACAAGTCCTGGCGTTGTTATATCCTCTAAGTGTATAGCGACGACTTCAATTGGCGTTGTGACATCCTCTTAGGATATAGCAACGGGTGACAAATCATTATACCTTACAAGGATATTGCAAC